>NC_057941.1:40057209-40382522 GCF_018555375.3 Anguilla rostrata | reverse complement strand
AGCTAGAGGACTGCGAGGACAAATCCTTCAATTCTGTGGCTTTAGAGTGTCACCAGAGTGACACCATCATAGGTACAGAGCTATGTTCATATAATATCAAGGATGAGTCATTCACCTTGCCCAGCCGAGTCGAGTCAAATAAATAAATAAAGTAAAAGTGGTACATTACATTACAGGAATTTTTCATAGGCTCTAACGCAGTGCGACTTACAAAGCTTACATACACTCCATTAGAATAGCTGACTATTTATTGAAGCTGTTTAGGTTAGGCTGTACCTCCCCATGGAATTGAACATACAGCATTTGTGTTACAAGATTAGTTCCCTACTACACAAAGCCATCTATAAGTAGAAGTGTTTATGACCTATGGCGCTACACAGACTGAATTTTTCTAATTAGGCTTCTATAAACTCCAAGAGGCTACAATGTCATGAGCTGTCAAATGGCCATCAGATGCAGTGGAAGGTAACAATTCAATCAAATGGAACCCAAAGACTGTGACAGAATAAATAATCAATTTTTGGAATTTGCAACTTGTATCTCTCCAGATCTGACAGTTCGGCTCTCACAGACACAGGCTCTGCTAAAGCTCCTCCTTGGGTGACAGCATCATGTGCATGAAGAACAAATTTGACTTTGCTGTCATGTAGAGTGATGCTCTTTCTCTTTGGCTATAATATCTCCTTCCCACCCTCTTTCTTATCATACACTCAGCTTGGCCTCTAATCATGAAATAAATTTTTTCTGGAGCACCATGTACTGTATTAGTTTACCAAACCCTTTCATTTGAACTTCGCTTGTCTAGTATTCTTGTGCTGTTTTTTGCGTATTGGACACTCTTGTACATAATTTCTCAGCTATCATCGTTATATTATAGCCATAAAATTATTGGAAAAATATAAAGTATATCAGCTAAAGCAGTATGCCGTTCTAAAGGTTGTTTATCAATGTTTTATTGAAAATGTATGCTGGATTCTGTTAAACAGAACAGAATTTTAGTGGTAAAAGAATGTTTCATGTATGCCCAGATAGACACTATTGTCCAGTGTGTCATGCGTGGGGGGTGCAGTTGCAGATGCGACTGCAGGGAGGGGGTGCTTGGTAAATGGACAACCAGCGCAACAACGGTGGCACTTAGAAACTCCGTATTCGGCATAGTTGTCCTGAATTGTCAACTAATATATCTAGAACACTGAGTTTGTGTTTTCAACTCATATTTTGGTTGCAGGAGCACAAAATGTCTGAGTTGAGCAATCTAGGCACACTGGCAGGCCACTAGGGGGCTTGCACAAAGGGGTTAAATATTTTAACTACTGACTAATATTAATATTTTAACTACTAGATAATATTTTAATGGTAACTATGGATGACATTTTATGCAATTCTTTTCGATTGTCAGCACCATTTCATCTCCTAGTGATCACAATGCTGGCAGTAAAATACAAGCCTTGCAGATTTTACTAATTTTGACAACTGATCAGCATGGCTAAAGAAAATTCTATAGGGAGCGCTCAGAAGTGGAGGAACCATGCAGTCTAACCAAGGTACATACACAGACATACATATTACTGCTTGTATTCAATTATTTACGTGGTGCCATATTGTTGATATTGTTATATTCGCATTAGTTGTAGGAGACAACTATTAACCTGTGCTAATAATGCTCAGAACTTTTGTATTGGCTAACTAACAGGCCTAGGTTTTTGTATAACGGCATTGTTGGCGTACATTGGTAGTGCAAGCGGCTTGTAGTGTAGTGGCTCATAGTTCTGCTTTGTTAAAATCTATAGCACTCACAATGGGTGTTTTTCCAGAGCTTTGTTCTATTCTCTAATGTGGGGATTTCACATGCTGTAGTCTAAGCGTTCATAGGTGGCTCAGTCATGTGATATGTATATACCCTGAAGCACGAACATAGCCAAAATCAATGTTTCTCTTTATACATTGTAAGGTACAAATGTTTATGCTTTATAATGGACCAAAAGCATTTTATTTTTAGATAGGTTTTTGGATCCCTATATACGTATCTTAGAGTATAGTCATATTTTGCACAATTGTGGTTGACGAGTTTATGATCAATGACATGTATAGTTTTACCTGTTACATATACGTTATCTCTTAGTATTCCATTTCAAACCGAAGGAGAACAAATTCATTTTTGCATATTCACCAAGATAATAGCATTTGTGGCATTTTATTTCTACCTAGATTAAGAATATTATCTAATCTAGCCTTTCTTCATTTAAGACATGTTCCAAGTCTCTGATGCTCACATCCAGAGTTATGAAGCTTTAAATAGGGCACCCCCTAAATGGACGAGAATCGCCCAGATTTGGCATTTGCGAAAAGGGCCTAATCAATCAAAGTGATTAACTGATAATTTTAAATCTACTATATGGCCTATTAAATTACTCAAAATAGGCATACCAGTTACTTAGTTATATACTGTATATCAGAGATATTTAAGACATGTCCCAACAATCACTAGAGCAGGATTTTGCATTGTGCATTTGAGCCATAATGGTAAAAAACTAAATTATACAAACATGGTTTCACGTACTGAGAAATCTGCACTGGAGAGAAGGGCCACATTTTTATTACAGGCTGGCAAAATTTCCACTGGGCTGGAGACAAGGCATTGCTTATTATGCTGCTTATTAATGCTTAACTTTGTAATAAACAAATGAACCTTTTTTGTCTTTTTGACAACACCCGCTAACGTGGCCTTATAATAAAAAGAAAACATCAGTCTCTTCAATAGTGCAATTTGAATTATATAGTGCAAGTGGCAGGCTGTTCCAAGACATTTGCACATATCCTGACGCTGCCGTAAATGTGTGGATGTCCCATAATAATTTTGTGCATAACCCGATTTGTGAGTGAAAATGATGAACAACACAGTACCTCACACTTTGCTTAGGCTACATTCCCATGGCCAGCAGAGCATGTGTGATCAAAAGACGCCTTTCAATTCACTGCATCTATAAATGCATGCCTATAAGTGGACTACAAAAAGGCCATTTTCTGTCATGAAATTTACATTATTTACACATGTGGACATAGATTCATAGTTTCATCACTGCGCATGGTGAGTGGAGGACAGATAACTTTTCAGCTCAAACAAAATGTTTAGTTTTGAAACTGCTTCACTACAAGTGAGGCTAGGTGTTTGTCACAGACTAATATTGGCTAAAGTCACAAAGTGCCTAAATAGTTGAATAACTGTGGGGACATTGCTACAAGAACAAAAAAGTCACGTACAATCTTCCTCTGAAGATTGAAAACCCATCTCTTCAGAGAATACTTGCACTACTGTAAACACTTTGGACAGTAGTTGTCCAGAGAGTCCTTTACTTAAGAAATGGATAGGAAACTATCTTGCTTCTCTAAAATTCAAAGAATGTTTGTAAGTAGTTCTAGATAAGAGCACCTTAAAATTGTAAATATATACTGCCACTCTTAATAGTTGTCTATAATCAGGCTACTTGTGAAATATGTCCATATGAATGTCACTCTACGCACAATGAGGGTAAAGAACACTGATCTCAGACCTGCTTTCCTACAGTGCGTTCACGTTTTAATCAACAGATGTTAAAAATACATAATTTTTTTTTTTTTTTTAATTCCCCGATGCTTAGGCCCGGTGGGGGGTCAACTTAGGCCCGGCGGGCACACCGGGTAGGGAGATGCGACAGTACCGCGGAACACCGTTTCTGTTGCATGGAGGGAGAGAGCGCACACACACACAAACACGATATCAAATAAACAGACCACTTCACCCTTCCCCCTCACAGATTTCTGGCAAAAACAGTGAGCTAAAATAACAAGCTAAAATAACAAAGGCAAAAGAAAGTAAAACGGCGCAACCAATCCCGTGCGCCGCCCGTAGCTGACCCGCCTTCCGGGCCAGGTCCAGTTCCTCCAGCATCCCAGCTGAGGATTACTTCCTTTTCAGTCTTTAATGCTTAAAATAAAACAAAACGAAAATCATAATTGCGTTCTCGGTGTTAGCTCCCGGTCTCGGCCCCGAACTGTGGAGAGCAGCACACCTTTAAGCACCTGGGCTGATTAGCCAATGCAGCCCAGGTGCATGTGCTCTCTCCACCAGCCGGCAAAGCCGAGACCAATCCGCCTCTCAGGCAGACCGACTGCCACAGTCCAGAGATAAACTCTCTCTGCTCTTATTATCCCACTTATATATATAAAACTCCCGCAACCCTACAGTGTATCTGATTTTTTTTTTTAAACGAACAGAAAAACGTTTGTGCTGCAATCACCTTTCTCTGCTCTGAGGTCTGAGCTCATGTTTCAGTTCACTCCAATCCAAATTAATCACATACAGCACAGTAATACAAGCAATCTCTCTCTCTCTCTCTCTCTCTCTCTCACTGCATCAATAATTAAATTGGTAGCATTTTCTGCTTGAAATTGACAGAAATATCTTCATCATGATTTAGAGATTTTGGTAAATATTTTTTTGATACAGTTTGAATGAATACAGTTTTAATTACAACAGGCTGAATCAGATATTTTATGTTTCATTTGGAAGTGCCCTCGCTGCATGCACAGCAGTTAAAAAGAGACAGAATTCATCTGCTGCGTGGGTCAAAAGATTACAGCAAACTTGATTTTATAACAGAAATCCCCCCATGCCGTATGACATCAGAAACCAAATTGGTAAATACAGTTCTCTGCACTCAGGAGCCACGATGGCTCATCAGACATCTACACCTGTCCAAAGGTTATTTTCCTGAGCTGACAAGCATGCGACTTCGCACATAACTACATGCTGCCATGTGCACAGCGTGCGGATATGTCAGGAGATGCATTAATGAGGTTGTCCTGGTGACCGATGGGTTCACACAGTAATGATCTCAGGGGTGTGAAATCCATCCCTTCCATACGAACAACTCCTTGACTGATTGGACCAGCAACGACTTGTCCTGTAGGGTGGAGAGGGAGGACTCCTCTCTTGTCAGCTGTGGAATGCCTGAGGTCAATGTGGCAGGTCTGATGACAGAAAGGAACTGCCTTGCATCGGAGGGTCTGGCCTTTAGCTAAGGGGACAGAGGCAAGATTTGAGGGACCTAATTTTAACACAAGTGTTGAACATTGCCGTCACATCTGTTTTGTGAGGACAAGACCAATTATCCTGGCCTAAAAAACATAATGATAAAATGTATCCCAGGGATATTAGTATTGTAAGAAATTACTAAACAACTACATTTTACGTACCTTAATTATGAGGAGATTACCATGCATGACAGGTAGAGTTAGGTCAAGTCCATTTCAATTCAGCCAAGTGAATGTCAATTCAATTCACACACTGAAAAATGCCCATAATCTTCTGTGATGACTGCTCAATGAATGAATTCAATTAATTTCATTTCCTGAGTTTAATTAATTGAAATAGAACTGAAGCCCCAATCCTAAAGCAAGGTTTACACCTCTTTGAAAGAACCTGGGTAAAAGGTTTGCTTTATACTGGCCCTCAGTGGTATGGGTAGTACCGCACACAAAATTTGGACTCAAATTCACACAAATTCACAACTTATGAAAACATATCCAACAGACATGCTGTAAATTTGCACTCAGGGCTTTTAGGGGACTTGCCTTCAGCTAGCAGCACAACTTTTATCCTTATCAGCACTTCCTTAACCCCTTTTCCAGGCCAGTGTGGGTTTATAAGCATTCAGCCCATTTTTTATGGTGAAATTTTCAGCCAATCTGGTCACACAATATACCATTTGAAAGCATTAAAAGTTTTATCTTAAACTATTTTACAATGCCAATGTTTTAGCAACAATGGTTCTATATTTTGTAATATTTGCAGAGGAAAAACAGGCTTGGGGCTCCTCACCTGTTATGCGTTTTGGAAATACATAGATGGCACAAATCACGGCAAAGTCGGTATCCTTATCACAGCAAGGGTCCAGCAAACAAAATCTATAGTTGTTTTTAATCCCAAAAATGTGCGATCTCAGAGAAACATCGATAGCATGTTCATTTTTTACTTCCCGCAGTATAGCCAATGGGGCCCGCAGTGCGCAAGCAATGACAGAACATGGACAGTGCAAATTCTTCCCAGAACACATTTCTAATGGTGTATAGGTTGTTAGGCTTGCATAAAAGGACACACATTGTTTCTCCTTCATAAGAAAACCTTTATCAGTGCACATGCTGAGAATGTTATACAAAAAGGTTCTTGAGACTTTATGCCAAAAAGGTTGTTGTTTTACAAGAATTTATTTTGCAATACCTAAGTTTAAACAGAAGACTCTCCATTTGGAAGCCTTTCAAGAAATCACTCGTCTGAATCAATATGTCTCAAGGCTAGGTCACCTAGCCCTTAGTGCTAAGTCACCCCTGGTTATCCAAGCATAACCCTACCATTGACCATTCTGCAGGATGTTGTACAGGTGTGGGGATGTGAATGTTCTAATGTTTCTCTTTCTTGTGTGTCCATTGTTCTGTCTCTGTCCTCTCAGCAGCTGGTTATAGGTTTACCTCCACACCAACCTTACGATTGTGTCATGGACCTCATACCAGGAACCACCCCTCCTTGAGGAAGAATCAGGTCCAGAAACCAAGGATATGGAGGAATACAGCAGGGAGGCTTTGGCAGCTAGTCACATTTACCACTACATGTCCCCTGCTGGTGCCAGATTAAGAAACATGTCGGTCTTCATCATTACATAGACTATAGAGGGCACATCAAGATTACTGTGAACATTTGATATCCCCTGGCTTTAATGTCATCAACTTTTGTGTCATTACACGGAGCTGCAATCTTTACTAAACTGGATCTACGCAAAGCTTATCATCTAGTATTCATCTGTCAAGGGGATGAGCAGAAGACGGTATTTAACACTTCAACCGGACACTATGAATACCAGTTGATGGTGTTATAAAACTTCCCCACTGTATTCCAGCCTTTGATCACTGATATCTTGAAAGACTTTTTTGCATAATTTCTTGTTTGTCCACTTGTTCTGATTTTTTCAAAGTCCCTCTCCACTTATCAACAGCATGTGTGCCAATTTTTTCCAGCAGCTTCTGTAGCGGTACGGGTGCTGGGACCCAGGCGCAGAGTGGGAAAAAACCACGAAACTCAAAAAGGGGAAAATTAACAAAGACTTTACTAACAGGTAAACAAACAGGGAACAAACAAGGCCACAATGGGCAAAACCACAAACTCAAAAAATAACTAACAAAGCAGAAAACAAGAGGGACTCACAAATACAGGCAGGGCAGAACACGGTCAGGGCAGAACGCAGGCAGGCAGAGCACAAGGGTAATTCAAACAAACAGGTAGGTCAAACAAATACAAGTCAGAAACAAAACACAAACAGGTAAAAAACACAGGCAGGTACAAAGGGTCTGAAACATACGATGAAACATAAGTCGGGAACAAACACAAGACAGAACAAACGCAAGTCGGGAACAAACACAAGCAGGCAGGTACATGTAAGTCAGGTAACAAACACAAGAAGGCAGGTACATGAAAGTCAGGAGACAAACACAACTCGGGGACAAACACAAGTGAGAACAAACGCAGGCAGGTAAATAAAGTTTGCAACAGAGATTGGAAACAAACACAAGGAACCAGCACCCGAGTCAAGGGAACAGAGAACTTAAATAGACAGGGGTAACAAGACACAGGTGAACTCAAAAAACAATCAAACCAGAAGGAGGGGATAAGACACAGGTGGGAACAATGATGGGATAACGAGACAATTGAAACAATCATACAATTAACAGGAGGGGAGCAGGACACAAAACAGAAGTGCCGCCATCTGGCGGCCCAACAAGGGAAACAGACAGGAACACAGGACCATGACAGTACCCCCCCCCCAAGGGACGGCTCCTGACGTCCCAGGAGGCCGACCCGGGGAGGGAGTCAGAGGGTGGGGCTGGAGACCGGATTCAGGACTGGACAAGACAAGAACAGGGACAGAACACAGGAACAAGACTCTGGACCGGACTCTGACGAGGGAACAGGACTCAGACAGGAACAGGGACTGGACACAGAACTGGGGCAGGAACAGGACAGGAACGGAACAAGACAAGACTCGGGGCTGGACTGGACAGGAACGGAACAAGACAAGACTCGGGGCTGGACTGGACAGGAACGGAACAAGACAAGACTCGGGGCTGGAGTGGACAGGAAGGGATCTCGGGGCTGGAGAGGGACTCGGGGCTGGAGAGGGACTCGGGGCTGGAGAGGGACTCGGGGCTGGAAACAGGACTCGACAGGAACAGGACTGGACAGGAACAGGACGGGACTCAGGACTAGAACGGGACGCAGGACTCGGGACTGGACTCAGACGGGGGAGCAGGACTCGGGACTGGGCAGGACCCGGGCAACACGGGGAGACTCAGGGCTGGGCAGAACCCGGGCGACACGGGGAAATTCAGGGCCCGCACATCGGGCGACACGGGGGAAACTCAGGGCCCGCACATCGGGCGACACGGGGAAATTCAGGGCCCGCACATCGGGCGACACGGGGAAACTCAGGGCCCGCACATCGGGCGACACGGGGAAATTCAGGGCCCGCACTCCGGCGACACGGGGAAATTCAGGCCCGCACTCCGGGCACACGGGAAATTCAGGCGCCCGCACCCGGGCGACACGGGGAAATTCAGGCCCGCACTCCGGGCGACACGGGGAAATTCAGGGCCCGCACTCGGGCGACACGGGGACTCAGGAAACCAGGGGGACTCAGGAAACCAGGGGGACTCAGGAAACCAGGGGGACTTGGACAGGGGCAAGGCAGACATACAGGACAGGACTGAGACGGGGCACGACAACACTGGACTGGGTTGGACAAGACTGAGGGGGAAACAGACTGCCAGATACTGGCACAATCGGGAGACCTACAAGGACAGACACAGGGACAAGCAGGCGGGAGGCACACGGCGACACCGACGGACACACAAAGGGACAGGCAGACAGGGAAGGCGAGGGGGAGCCCAACAACTGACATAGGGACTGACACACAGGCAAACAAGACAAAACACACGCGGACTGGCACACTGACAGACAGGCAGACAGGCGGCAAACACGTTGGCCGATGGGCTGACGGCTTGGGGGCAGACAAACAGGCCAACAAACTGGCTGACACACATACGGGTAGACCAACAGACAAACAGGCGGGCAGACAATTAGACAGGGGGCCGGGGAACACACGGACACACGGTTGGGAGGACGAACACCAAAGGGAGAATGGACACCAGGGGGAGTGACGAGACCGGGGGAGGGACGACCACTGGGGGAGGACGGACTCCGGGGAAGAGACGATCACTGGGGAAGGACCGACACCGGGGAGAGACGACCACTGGGGGAGCGACGAGACCGGGGAGGAACGACCACTGGGGGAGGACAGACTCCGGGGAAGAGGCGACCACTGGGGAAGCGACGACACCGGGGGAGAGACGATCACTGGGGGAAGGGCGAACACTAGGGGGAGCGAGAACACTAGGGGAAGCACGAACGCCAGGGGAAGCACGAACGCCAGGGGGCAAGGTGTGGACACTAGGGGGAGCGAGAACACTAGGGAAAGAACGGACACTGGGGGGCGCGAGAACACTAGGGGGAGCACGAACGCCAGGGGGCAAGGAGTGGACACTAGGGAGAGCAAGAACACTAGGGGAAGAACGGACACTGGGGGGCGCGAGAACACTGGGGGGAGCACGAACGCTAGGGGGCAAGGCAGGCGGCTTAGCCTGCGGGGCGGCCAGAGCAGTCTGAGGCGGCCCCTGCGGGACAACAGATGGGACCGTTGTCCTCTCCGGGGCTGGAGGCGGCTCTGGGGGCCTCTCCGGGGCTGGAGGCGGCTCTGGGGGCCTCTCCGGGGCTCGAGGCGGCTCTGGGGGCCTCTCCGGGGCTCGAGGCGGCTCTGGGGGCCTCCCGGGGCTCGAGGCGGCTCTGGGGGCCTCTCCGGGCTCGAGGCGGCTCTGGGGGCCTCTCCGGGGCTTGAGGCGGCTCTGGGGCCTCTCCGGGGCTCGAGGCGGATCTGGGAGCCTCTCCGGGGCTCCAGGTGGCTCTGGGGGCCTCTCCGGGCTCGAGGCGGCTCTGGGAGCCTCTCCGGGGCTCGAGGCGGATCTGGGAGCCTCTCCGGGGCTCGAGGCGGATCTGGGAGCCTCTCCGGGGCTCCAGGTGGCTCTGGGGGCCCCTCCGGGACTTGGGGCAGAGCAGGCCGTGATGGCCACTCCGGGACTTGGGGCAGAGCAGGCCGTGATGGCCGCTCCAGGACTTGGGGCAGAGCAGGCCGTGATGGCCGCTCCGGGACTTGGGGCAGAGCAGGCCGTGAAGGCCGCTCCGGGACTTGGCAGAGCAGGCGTGAAGGCGCTCGGGACTTGAGGCAGAGCAGGCCGTGAAGGCCGCTCCGGGACTTGAGGCAGAGCAGGCCGTGAAGGCCGCTCCAGGACTTGAGGCAGAGCAGGCCGTGAAGGCCCTCCGGCACTCGGGCAGAGCAGGCCGTGAAGGTCCCTCCGGCACTCGGGGCAGAGCAGGCCGTGAAGGTCCCTCCGGCACTCGGGGCAGAGCAGGCCGTGAAGGTCCCTCCGGCACTCGGGGCAGAGCAGGCCGTGAAGGTCCCTCCGGTACTCGGGGCAGAGCAGGCCGTGAAGGTCCCTCCGGCACTCGGGGCAGAGCAGGCCGTGAAGGTCCCTCCGGCACTCGGGGCAGAGCAGGCCGTGAAGGCCCCTCCTGGACTTGGGGTGGAGCAGGCGACAGGAACACAGACCACAGCTGTAGGGAACCCGGCTGGGCAGCCGGACGGGACCGGCGGGACCCCCGCAGGCCGGACCCCGGAAAAATGGCAAGCCGAGATCCCTCAAAAGGGTCAGGATCCGCCTGCTGAGCAGCTGGAGGTCTGGCCGACCGGGAGGCAGCCCGACCACGGCGCCTCCGCGACCGCCCGCCCCGGGCACTGGGAGGCTCAAGCTCCCACCACCCCGATGGCATGTTAAACAAATAAAAAATAAAAAAATTAAAAAAAAAAAAATAAACTCTTCTGGGTCCCACACTGGCTGGTTCCTTCTGTAGCGGTACGGGTGCTGGGACCCAGGCGCAGAGTGGGAAAAAACCACGAAACTCAAAAAGGGGAAAATTAACAAAGACTTTACTAACAGGTAAACAAACAGGGAACAAACAAGGCCACAATGGGCAAAACCACAAACTCAAAAAATAACTAACAAAGCAGAAAACAAGAGGGACTCACAAATACAGGCAGGGCAGAACACGGTCAGGGCAGAACGCAGGCAGGCAGAGCACAAGGGTAATTCAAACAAACAGGTAGGTCAAACAAATACAAGTCAGAAACAAAACACAAACAGGTAAAAAACACAGGCAGGTACAAAGGGTCTGAAACATACGATGAAACATAAGTCGGGAACAAACACAAGACAGAACAAACGCAAGTCGGGAACAAACACAAGCAGGCAGGTACATGTAAGTCAGGTAACAAACACAAGAAGGCAGGTACATGAAAGTCGGAGACAAACACAACTCGGGGACAAACACAAGTGAGAACAAACGCAGGCAGGTAAATAAAGTTTGCAACAGAGATTGGAAACAAACACAAGGAACCAGCACCCGAGTCAAGGGAACAGAGAACTTAAATAGACAGGGGTAACAAGACACAGGTGAACTCAAAAAACAATCAAACCAGAAGGAGGGGATAAGACACAGGTGGGAACAATGATGGGATAACGAGACAATTGAAACAATCATACAATTAACAGGAGGGGAGCAGGACACAAAACAGAAGTGCCGCCATCTGGCGGCCCAACAAGGGAAACACAGACAGGAACACAGGACCATGACAGCTTCTCAACAATAGAGACAAGGCTTTCAACAATGCAGCAACAATCCACCACCCACTCACGCTCACACACCCCCACAAGTAAAATCAGTGTAGCATGTACGCTTGCACATTGTACACGTAAGCAGGGTAGATCTCAATACAACAAGGCTCATTCTTTTTACATTACGTATATACTTACACATTATTTAAACTTTCCACGTTGCCTGCTGCATCTTCTCTAATAACTCAAAGGTTATGACAAGACGCATTCAAAAGCCAACAACAGCTATCCTGGCCAACAACGTAACTTCAGGCTGCTGAATGTGTGAGCTGATGAACAACCTAAACGCAAGTAACATATGCAGCAACACAACATGCCGACTCTGACCTTATCACAAGATAGTATAATAAAATAATGGACTCGTCAATTATTTGTAAATAAAATCCATCCTTCGATTCTTTCTTATTTAATTAACCTTTATTTAACCAGGAAAAACCCCATTGAGATCAAAATCTCTTTTGCAAGGGGGACCTGACATAAAACACAAAGTTACAAAGTTACACAAGTTACAGTAGACAAACAAGTTACAAACATCAAATCGAGGAAGAGACAGCAGTGTAAACTTAAAAGCAGTGCAGAGGTTAAAAACAGGAGCATATTTCAGTCACAGAGTCTGTAATTTGTCAAGTTTTTGAAGATTGTTCCAACTGCAAGGTGCAAAATATCTGAAACCCAGCTTTCCAAATTCAGTAGAGGGACTTTAAAGAGTATCACATCACTGGAGCGGAGATGATAACTATGTGTATTTTTTTTTACTTTAAAAATTTCCCCCTGCCTTTAACCGGAAATTCGCCAAGAGAGAATTTTTTAAAAACCCCTTTTTTTTTGGGGGTTTTCCCCCTTTTTTCGCAAAAAAAAAGGAACAAAAGGAAAAAGAAAAATTGTAAAAAGTGGGGCGATGTTTTTCCAATAAAATTTTTTTAAAATTTTAAGGGGCCTTTGTAACCATAAAACCCCCCCAAATAAACCCATTTTCATTTTTTTTTTAGGTGAAAAAAATTTTTTGAAATTTTAAAAAAAATTTTTAAAGCCCTTTTTTTCCCCTTTTAAAACCCGTTTTAAAATTTTTAACAAAAAAAGGGGGGGGAATTTTTAATTGGCCTGCACTGAAATGTCGACCCCCAAAGGGCCCTCTCCGGGCTCGAGGCGCCCTCTGGGGCCTCTCCGGGCTCGAGGCGGCTCTGGGGGCCTCTCCGGGGCTCGGGCGGCTCTGGGGCCTCTCCGGGCTCGAGGCGGCTCTGGGGGCCTCTCCGGGGCTTGAGGCGGCTCTGGGGGCCTCTCCGGGGCTCGAGGCGGATCTGGGAGCCTCTCCGGGGCTCCAGGTGGCTCTGGGGGCCTCTCCGGGGCTCGAGGCGGCTCTGGGAGCCTCTCCGGGGCTCGAGGCGGATCTGGGAGCCTCTCCGGGGCTCGAGGCGGATCTGGGAGCCTCTCCGGGGCTCCAGGTGGCTCTGGGGGCCCCTCCGGGACTTGGGGCAGAGCAGGCCGTGATGGCCACTCCGGGACTTGGGGCAGAGCAGGCCGTGATGGCCGCTCCAGGACTTGGGGCAGAGCAGGCCGTGATGGCCGCTCCGGGACTTGGGGCAGAGCAGGCCGTGAAGGCCGCTCCGGGACTTGAGGCAGAGCAGGCCGTGAAGGCCGCTCCGGGACTTGAGGCAGAGTAGACCGTGAAGGCCGCTCCGGGACTTGAGGCAGAGCAGGCCGTGAAGGCCGCTCCAGGACTTGAGGCAGAGCAGGCCGTGAAGGCCCCTCCGGCACTCGGGGCAGAGCAGGCCGTGAAGGTCCCTCCGGCACTCGGGGCAGAGCAGGCCGTGAAGGTCCCTCCGGCACTCGGGGCAGAGCAGGCCGTGAAGGTCCCTCCGGCACTCGGGGCAGAGCAGGCCGTGAAGGTCCCTCCGGTACTCGGGGCAGAGCAGGCCGTGAAGGTCCCTCCGGCACTCGGGGCAGAGCAGGCCGTGAAGGTCCCTCCGGCACTCGGGGCAGAGCAGGCCGTGAAGGCCCCTCCTGGACTTGGGGTGGAGCAGGCGACAGGAACACAGACCACAGCTGTAGGGAACCCGGCTGGGCAGCCGGACGGGACCGGCGGGACCCCCGCAGGCCGGACCCCGGAAAAATGGCAAGCCGAGATCCCTCAAAAGGGTCAGGATCCGCCTGCTGAGCAGCTGGAGGTCTGGCCGACCGGGAGGCAGCCCGACCACGGCGCCTCCGCGACCGCCCGCCCCGGGCACTGGGAGGCTCAAGCTCCCACCACCCCGATGGCATGTTAAACAAATAAAAATAAAAAATAAAAAAAAAAAATAAATAAACTCTGCTGGGTCCCACACTGGCTGGTTCCTTCTGTAGCGGTACGGGTGCTGGGACCCAGGCGCAGAGTGGGAAAAAACCACGAAACTCAAAAAGGGGAAAATTAACAAAGACTTTACTAACAGGTAAACAAACAGGGAACAAACAAGGCCACAATGGGCAAAACCACAAACTCAAAAAATAACTAACAAAGCAGAAAACAAGAGGGACTCACAAATACAGGCAGGGCAGAACACGGTCAGGGCAGAACGCAGGCAGGCAGAGCACAAGGGTAATTCAAACAAACAGGTAGGTCAAACAAATACAAGTCAGAAACAAAACACAAACAGGTAAAAAACACAGGCAGGTACAAAGGGTCTGAAACATACGATGAAACATAAGTCGGGAACAAACACAAGACAGAACAAACGCAAGTCGGGAACAAACACAAGCAGGCAGGTACATGTAAGTCAGGTAACAAACACAAGAAGGCAGGTACATGAAAGTCAGGAGACAAACACAACTCGGGGACAAACACAAGTGAGAACAAACGCAGGCAGGTAAATAAAGTTTGCAACAGAGATTGGAAACAAACACAAGGAACCAGCACCCGAGTCAAGGGAACAGAGAACTTAAATAGACAGGGGTAACAAGACACAGGTGAACTCAAAAAACAATCAAACCAGAAGGAGGGGATAAGACACAGGTGGGAACAATGATGGGATAACGAGACAATTGAAACAATCATACAATTAACAGGAGGGGAGCAGGACACAAAACAGAAGTGCCGCCATCTGGCGGCCCAACAAGGGAAACACAGACAGGAACACAGGACCATGACAGCTTCTCAACAATAGAGACAAGGCTTTCAACAATGCAGCAACAATCCACCACCCACTCACGCTCACACACCCCCACAAGTAAAATCAGTGTAGCATGTACGCTTGCACATTGTACACGTAAGCAGGGTAGATCTCAATACAACAAGGCTCATTCTTTTTACATTACATATATACTTACACATTATTTTAACTAACCACGTTGCCTGCTGCATATTCTCTAATGACTCAAAGGTTATGACAAGACGCATTCAAAAGCCAACAACAGCTATCCTGGCCAACAACGTAACTTCAGGCTGCTGAATGTGTGAGCTGATGAACAACCTAAACGCAAGTAACATATGCAGCAACACAACATGCCGACTCTGACCTTATCACAAGATAGTATAATAAAATAATGGACTCGTCAATTATTTGTAAATAAAATCCATCCTTCGATTCTTTCTTTATTTAATTTAACCTTTATTTAACCAGGAAAAACCCCATTGAGATCAAAATCTCTTTTGCAAGGGGGACCTGACATAAAACACAAAGTTACAAAGTTACACAAGTTACAGTAGACAAACAAGTTACAAACATCAAATCGAGGAAGAGACAGCAGTGTAAACTTAAAAGCAGTGCAGAGGTTAAAAACAGGAGCATATTTCAGTCACAGAGTCTGTAATTTGTCAAGTTTTTGAAGATTGTTCCAACTGCAAGGTGCAAAATATCTGAAACCCAGCTTTCCAAATTCAGTAGAGGGACTTTAAAGAGTATCACATCACTGGAGCGGAGATGATAACTATGTGTATTTCTAATTAGTAGACAGTTGGGGTTGGAAAGAAATAGACCAATTATTGTTTTATAAATAAATATATACCAGTGAATCAATCTACGCAGATGTAATGATGTCAAACCAGACCATTAATATAGCAGACAATGATGAGTTAATGATTTATCACCTTAAATGAAGAGTAAGGCACTATGGTAAACTGTGTCCATGGCATGTAAAGTAGAGGAGGAAGCATGCATGTAAGTATGTCTCCATAGTCTAGAACTGTTTAAAAAAGTAGCAAAAATGAGTTTCCTCTTGATTTTATAACTAAAAGAAGATTTGTTCCTGAAATAGAATTCTAACGTTGTCCTCAGTTTTAAATTAATTTATCTATATGCAAATGTATCTATATTTCTGATGAACTTTTCAATAAACTTGTCAAGAAGTTGCTTCTCTCTCTTGAGTTGGATAAGTAGCTCCTTCTCAATGGAGATGGATTCCAGACTTGAGAGTCATTTTTTGTGTTACTTCTGTACATCTCAATGCAACCTATGGCACAGAAAGTTTGTTCTATGGTGGCCATTGACACTGGAATAATCAGAATCAAGCATGGGGGAGCATAAAGTTGTGGCATGCTTGTTGAAAGGCCTGAAGTTTTCAGAAAGGTCAGTAGTCTGATTGTGCTCTTCCTTGGAAGTTATCTGGACTGTACATCACTCTCCACTCCACTGTGAGCTTGTGCAAGTCAAACGGTACCCCGCAGTTTTCATTCAGGTCCTTGAAGGCCATCTCGGAGAATGACTGTCTATACTGTGCAAACAGCTGAGGATCAAGCAATGCAACAAATATAAGCCTTTTATAGTTCTCAAACCGATTTGTGATTTTTTCAAAGATGCTATTACTGCAGTGTGCATCTGTTTGTAATAGTCTTGTAGCAGTTTGTACTGTGCTCTTGAAAATGCTATCAAATCTCTCTTCGCTCTGGCTGAACTCTGTAATTCTGGCCAGAGAGAATAGCATATCTGAACTCCTGTTTTGCGGGATTCCAAAAAACACATCAGCAAAGTTAGAAATGGCAACAAAAGGAAAAAGCAAAAATCATAAGTAAAAGCTATTTAGCTGAGGCAGATAGCCTATTACACAATGGACGGTGTTGTTGTCAAGTTCCTCCAGATGGTCCAAAATGTGCTCAACCAGTGCCACCCACCAACCTCAAGTTCCATCTCACTTGAGTGACATGTGGTAGCCTTCCCTCAAAGTTATCCACCAACGTAGTCCATATTGGTGACGGTGAGAAAAATGTTTTTGCCAAAGTTTGCAAAAACATTTTTACAGTCCTTGATTTTGGACACTCCTTGTGACATCACAAGATTATGAACAAATCTTTAACAAAAAGAGTGGGAAGGATTGACTTTTTAATGCAAGCCTGCACTCCGTTAATGTCTGATGCCAAAACTGCAGCTCCATCTAACATAAAAATTCAAGACTTTTTGGAGTTAGATTCTGTGCCCATTTGCTCTCAGTAACATCCGCAAACTTCAGAAATCTCTCTTTATTTATCATTACGTTATCTGTAACACACCTGAGCACGACTGACATTTGCGGTGCATTGCTGGAGTCAGTGCTATCATTACATTACATTACATTACATTTATTTGGCAGACGCTTTTATCCAAAGCGACGTACAAAAAGTGCATTTCATGGTCATAGACAACTGCTAAACACAGGTTCAGTAAGGTACAGTACTTATTTCGTACAGCTATTTCTAGCCAAGAACACAGTTTAGTTCACACAGTGAACACTATTCAGACCTAACCTCTGCAAAGCCAACTAGGCAGAAGAATACGCTACAGTATTAGAACAAATACAAATTACCAAAAAGTGCTAGGATGGGGCAACATGTAACAAGTGTCATGAAAGGGGGGGGGGGAGATTTAGAGTGAAATATACAGCGTGGTGGTGGTTAGTCTAGGTATAGTCTGAAGAGATGAGTCTTCAGGCCCCTGCAGAAGATGGGTAGTGAGGGAGAGGTTCGGAGAGGGACGGGGAGTTCGTTCCACCACTGGGGAGCTAGGGTGGAGAAGCTCTGTGATCCCTTTGGGTGGGTGGGAGGGGTTACAAGGCGCCCTGCTGCCGCAGAGCGGAGTGATCGAGCAGGCACATAGAATCGAGTCATGTCCTGCAAGTAGATGGGGGCTGTCCTGTTGGCAGCAGTGTAGGCAAGGGTCAGGGCTTTGAACCGGATCCTGGCAGCGACCGGTAGCCAGTGGAGTGATCGCAGCAGAGGAGTGACGTGGGAGAATTTGGGAAGGTTGTAGATGAGTCGGGCAGCGGCATTCTGAATCACCTGTAGTGGCTGTATGGCACAAGCTGGCAGGCTTGCAAGGAGAGAGTTGCAGTAATCAAGGCGAGAGGTCACCGTAGCCTAGACGAGCAGCTGGGTGGAGTGCGTCGTCAGGTATGGTCGAATCCTTCTGATGTTGTACAGAAGGAATCTGCAGGACCGTGATGTTGCCTTGATTGTGCTCCTTGAGGTCCAGTTGGTCATCCAGGACCACCCCCAAGCTCTTAGCAGAGTGAGAGGCAGTCACTGTGATGCCATCAACCGTGATTGAGAGCTCACAAAGTAAGGAGGTCTTGTACGGGAAGAAGAGCAGCTCAGTTTTGTTTAGGTTGAGCTTCAGATGGTAGCTGGCCATCCAGGTGGAGATGTCAGCCAGGCAGGAAGATATCTTATCATTGACCTGTGTGGCCGAGGGGGGGAAAGAGAAGAAGAGTTGTGTGTCATCTGCATAACAATGGTAGGAGAAGCCATGTGAATTAATAACTGAACCAAGAGGTCTGGTGTATAAGGAGAACAGCAGAGGACCCAGTACAGATCCCTGCGGCACTCCCGTAACAAGGGGATGAGAAGCAGAGGCAGACCCCTTTCAGGTGACCTGGTAGGACCTATCTGCAAGATAGGAAGCGAATCAAGACAGGGCAGTCCTGGCGATGCCCATCCCAGCCAAGGTGGAGAGGAGTATTTTATGGTTGACCGTGTTGAAAGCTGCAGACAGGTCAAGAAGGATCAGGACAGAGGAGAGGTGTGAGGCTCTTGCAGTGGCAAGTGCCTCTGTCACAGCTAGGAGCAATCATCTACCATAATGGCAACAAATTTGGAAGGGTTGATCTGAGTCTTGATTTAATTATTCAGTACATTGGCAACAGCACCGATAATGTCATTCTTAATTCTTCCAGATGTGCCACAAAAAAAACTGTTTAGGTGGCAAGATGATGGCATAATTCGGCATTATAGTCAGACAAAAAAGGAGAGCAACTCCGAGAAATGTCCTGATTCAAGGACTCCACATCTTCGCTATGCCCCCTGAAAGGTAATTCCTATCATCCCAAAAACACAACACAGTCAATTAGCTATTTCAGTATTTCAGGGATAGCAATCGTAACTACACTCGTGAATCCCTTTCCTGCCCAAGTAAGCATTCAAGCTTAGGTTTTGGTCTTCCTTCATCAATTCTTTCTTCTTTCTCTGTCTTGAAAATGGGACTTGCATTAAATACTCAATGAGATCAAGTTTACTTTCATTCCCTGCCATTGTCTTTGAGAACTGTATGTAGTTGCCTGTCGGAACAACTATAGGACTACTGGTGCAAACATAATGACATCAAATAGGGGTGGAAAATTGTGGAAATTCCTTGTGATGCACCTTCTGAACTCACACTGTTTGGAACTAACAATGGGTCTGATAACCTATTCACATTTTCCTATAAAATTTACCACTAATGGACTCAAAGGTAAATAATTATTTATTAATCAGATTTAATTTTAAAAATTACATTTAATAAATTTTGGGTTGGGTTAGCAGAGAATGCCCTGATGGGCCTGACAGTTTTGCCAGTGGAAAAATGTGATTTTTCACTCACCAACTGTGTCCTTTCTACGTTTTATTACTCCCCATGGTTCTACTCAAATAGAGTGACCTTGCCCAAACTCAGTTAAGCAAGTGCAATATTTTTTTTTTTTTAACTTTGCTCACTTATATAGACCTGTTCATCATGAGTTTCAGCTCTGTAGCTGCAAAATTAACAGCCCTGAGAAAACAATTTTGCTGCTCTCCGGTGGCAGAAATGGCCTTTAATAAACAAAAATTTATGACTGCACCTGTTCTAACCCTCCCTGATACTTCCTTACCTTTTCCAGGGGACACTGACACTTTAGATGTGGGATTCAGAGCTGTTCTATCCCAGCATGATACCAATTCCCAAAAGGTCCATCCCTGTGCCTTTTTCTCCGGGCATTGGAACCCCACTTAGAGATGGTGGTGGTGGTGTGGGGTTGGCCAGTGAAGCGGCAGTTTATCTTCAAGCCCCAGGTGGTACAACTTAGCATCACGATAACCAATCAGATTTGATATAAAGACCTGTCATGTAAATTTTCCCCTTGTTCAAATTTGAGTTCTAAATTCCATAGTTCCACCATGGAGGACTCCCTCGTGATCACAGAGTCTGATTTCCCAATCCATGATCCTGCATTGCCCCCTACAGAGACATCAACAAGAGGAATGCAGTATGGAGGAAAGTCCCTGAAATTGTCGCTGTCTCTGGTTTATAGGCTATATAATAGTTTACTAGGCTATGTGCTGGGTAAATTTCACATTAAAATCAATGCTGACAAGCTAATGTCTATTCGATGTCTGACAAGCTATTGAATTTGTGTCTACCAATAGGAAAGCAAGCCTTGCTCTCCCCATGTACTCAGAACCCATTGCTTTGTTGGGACACTGCTGTGTGTGACGTGACTGTACTGTACCCTGTACTGTACCCCATTAACATTGTCTTACTGATTATTTTACAGTTTTTTAGATTAGAAATACAGAGATGAGGTCAGAAGAAGACAGGTGGTGAAAGGAAGTGACATGACGCACCATCATCTTAAGTGGTAACCAAGATTGGCAAACGAATAGATAGACTTTAAAATAAGCAGTAACAGATACACAAGAGAAGCACAGACTACATCATTACAGAAAAAGATCTGGCAACATAAAGGAAGTCATGGTCACAAGACAGCAGAGGAACTAACGAGAAAATCAGAGGAGGGCATCTTAGAATCCAGTATTCACAAACAGAAATCACATTTGGAAAAAAACAGTAACAGAATATTAAGGACTGCATATATGGTGGTCAAAAAGAAAGCCATTTCATTGATGCCTGATTTAGTTGATCTGCAGGAGTCCAATGGTATAATATTGGAAGGTATGCTTCAGTCAAAGCTGTGGAGACATTTGCAAGTTTATTTCAGGTGAAATGAGAAAAGGGTTAGTGGAATTCTTTGTTGAAAATGATTCTAAAATTGGAGTGCGTATTGATGAGTCAACCAGAGGAAGGCCACCCCACAGTGTTAATAGTCCGTACAATTTATAACGGCTCACCTACAACGGTTTTCTTTGATTTCCTTGAGTTAACAGAAATAACAGCAAAGGTACATAATAAGTACACGTTTAAAGTGTTTGCACCAGCACTTTTCAGAAGTTTCTCAAATGCAGCTGTTTCTCCTTCACTTCAGATGGTGCAACAACCATGATTGGCCGTGTATCTGGAGTCTCCACCCAGCTGAAACAACTCTTTTCAGATCTCATCACATGGTACTGCTGTAACCACCGACTGGAACTTGCAGTCGGGGATACCATCAAGAAGAATGGGGAAGGCAACAACTTCAAGCATTCATAGATAGTCATTTTCCCTCGACCATGCATTTCCCCAGAATACGAGAGCTACACAAAAGTGCTGAAGAACTCTGTGTTATCTTTCTCACCATAGGAAGTGTTCTTGGGGTGACATGGCTTGCCGGCAGTGAGCTAAACGTCAGAGCAGTATTGCAGTTATTTCCTGCTAGCAGGAACATTTTGGCAGAAGATCCTCGCCAAGACAGTCTTGAGCACAACATGTACTGAGGTCTTGTTGCCAGACTTAATTCTACAGCCTTTGTTAATAACCTTGGATTAAGGAGAGATGCTCTAACTGAGTTATCAGAACTGTCGCTGAAGTTACAGAGTGACACAATCACTGTTCCTATAGCCCTCTCATTGTTTTGTCAAAAGATGAAGGTCTTGAAGCATGTGCCAAGGGGACAGAGGGCGAGTTTGCAAGAATTGCCTCTGAAGCCACAGAGAATGGGGAGTTCCAGGATGTAACCCTGCAGGTGGATGTCAGCATAAGATATGCCAAAATTTAGGAGAGGCAACATCTCTGAAAAGAAGATTGATGACAATGACAGCTTATAACCTGTCACATGTTGGATCTACTGCTCATATCTCAGAGTATGATGACATACTGTTTGCATGCAAGACCATCTACCCAAGATCTGTTCGGTGAGACAGAAGTTGTATCCATGTATAAAAGGCTGCATCTTCTTGAAAGATCAGCAATCTATGGTTTCAGATAATACAAAGAAAACAGTGGGAAAGTGGTCACAGAAGAAGTGAAAGCCCTTGTAAATACAGTTGAGACAGTTTCTCTGTCTACAGCCGAATGTGAAAGAGGTTTTAGCTCCATGAACACCACCCTTACTCCACTCAGGAGCTCCACTGGGATTGCCAAACTCAGCTGCATCCTTTCCTGAGCCGCAACGGGCCACCCTTGACTCAGTTTGAACCCCAGAGCTATGCAAGTTGTGGTTGCTGAAAGGAAAAGTAAGTGCAGACCACATAGCCTGCAGAAAAAGAGAAAGAGAGTGAAAATCAGAAAAGAGCCATCTGGTCTCTGTTTTAAAAGGAACTTGAAGTGAAATTAATGGCTAAAAGTGAAATACAATATAAATGGTTTAAAATGAAATTAAAAATGGTTAAATTAATGGTTACAAATGAAATAAAATTGAATGGGTTGAAAATAATTTCATTTTCTAGATCAGGCAAAAAATGCAGTAATCTGTGGCCTTCTGCCAATAATTTTAAATAGCTGTGTCTTTCATCGTTTCCTTCATGACCACTGCTCTGAAATGAATTGGATAGGTTAAGTACCATACTGTCACCTTTCATGTCCTTTTTGATCAATGCTAATAAAGGAAAAGATGAGAGGAGAGGAAACTATTTGAGAGTATAGGGAAGGGTGTGTGTGGGTGTGTACACAATCTGAATACAGTAATGTAAAAAGTTTAGGTGCCTGCCAAATTCCCTATCCCAAATTTCAATGGGCAGAATGAAGCAGATTCATGCAGACACCATGTCTTAAACGGGTTATGTTCTGTGCCACACATGGTTTACGAATATTGTTCATTGTCTTCTAAATGTGCCTGTTCTGACAATTATGAAATTGGTGGGGTGCCATGCCCCATACCTTTACAGCACAGAGAGTTTGGCACTTTTCAGGGTTTCCTACAGAAATAACCACAATGACCACAGACTCTCAGCCCTTTAAAACATGAATTTCTGTACCTTCTGACCTCATGTCATCAGACAGAATTAACAAACAACTTTACACGTTCGCACAATAAAGCCCAAAACCTATGGGGTTTTGTGTTTTTTTCCTTCTTTTTCTTTTTCCTGCCTGATTACATCATCACAAATGCTCCAAGCCCACAAACAATACGTCTCCCCATTGGACATTTAGCTACACCAGCCAACCAAAACATCACATACACACGCAAATTGGACATATATATTTTTTACCAAAACAATTGTGGCCACTGCAAGTACTTTGTTGGTGGTGCACTGGTAATGCACTTGCCTATGAGAACCTTTGTGGTGTGGGATCGAATCCTACCTAAGGCTCAGGCAAATTCTTTACTCACATTTATTTGCTAACAGATAATTTTCTTTTACTTTAATACTATTGCTTTTGCAACTGTATAATCCTTGTGGGAACTCATTTATATTCCTGAAATCCCTTCTCTATAATTTCACATGACATTACAGAGGATTGTTCGTCTCCCAGTGAGCACAAGACTGAATACAGAAGGTATCTAAACATCTGAAGGGATGGAATTATTTCACCGAACGTATAGAGTGTATTATGACATACCATCAAGACGTTCGGTTAACCAGCTAGATTTGCTTGCAATAATTTTCCTGCTATGATATAGCCAGGCCATATGGAAGTAAAAACTGAAATGAATTTGGGTTGAATTGAGCTAACCTAGTCTTTTATGTCAAAAAATGTCAACCTAGATTTCAACTCCTTTAGACATCTACATTCCATCTACATTCAGGCTTGTGCTCACTCGGCTACCTTCTTTAAAAGCATGAGCAAATGATGGCATTAAATAATGTCCTCTTATTGCAAAGCCGTTCATGGTCATTTAACTAAGTAGGTGTTTATAACTTTATTGCCTTATGCCGATATATCAGACTACACAAATTCAGCCCGATTTCAGCCCAATTTTGTCGTTATCTGATTATGAACGTCGGGAATGACGAACGGGCGTCTTTACCCCTTGTAGTGTGACATAATCGAAGAACAGCGATGTGGCGACTGGGACGCCCCACGACACTCCGACGAAAAGTCTGTCAGAATTCATTGTATTTTCCTGCTTAGTTTGACAACACCTACGACGTGTTCCTTGATGTTGACTAATAGGATGACAGAGTGCTCTCTGGTGCACATAATAAACATGGCGAAGAGAAAAAGGGATGCTGCTGTTGCTGCTGTCAGGTGGACCTCCGAAACAGAGCAAAGGTTCGTTAAGCAGTGGCAACAATACCCCTGCCTTTTTAACGTTTCGTTGAGGGAGTACCATGAACGATTAAAAAAATAAAAATGTTGGCGAGAAATAGCGGAGGCACTTCAGCAACATCTATGGAATGTTCTTGACATGTTAACACATTTGTTACCTCCTTACTCTCCTTGAAGGATAGACAGCCCATACTGTCCTCTTCATGACACCCAGGAACGGGTCCACAATCGTTTTTTCTTTTTTCTTTTTCGAAGACAAGACCGCCAGCATCACACATAGGGCTTCTGTAGCCATGATTGACAATTTCTTGACCCTCCTCCCCGACGACCTGTGAACTCGCGCAAGGTCGTGAAAGACAGCATACGATGATTGGTCAGGGACATACTTGTAGTGTTGCCACTCTCCCGGCCAAGACACGGCAAGAATTTATGGCACTAAGATTGCCCAATCTGACATGGTGAAAGACAAAAATATTGCGTAGTCTGATCCCGGCATTATGCAATATTGACATTAAAATTATATCAGAAAGTTCAA
Source organism: Anguilla rostrata (assembly GCF_018555375.3). Lineage (NCBI taxonomy): Eukaryota > Metazoa > Chordata > Actinopteri > Anguilliformes > Anguillidae > Anguilla > Anguilla rostrata. The sequence continues at coordinate 40,357,577 of NC_057941.1, read as the reverse complement.
TGCATGCATTTAGCAAAAGTCAGGAACGCGGAGCCATATGCATTTCATGACTGAAGATTTATTGATTTTTAAGTTACAACATCTGACTGCCTCTACTGTTTAACTATTTTTTTACTAGGCTACTGTAGGTAACATTAACTTTAAATGCCACATTTCTAAATTAATTTTAGCTGTTTTTTGAGAACTTTGCTTCCCTAATGTCAACTTCTCATAGCTCACAGAGTTGCGCGTTTCCCTTTGGAACTTTTTGGATGAGTGACAGACCCAGATTCAAATTCCTCTAGGACTCAAGCGAACCTCTAACTGATTACACTGGCTTGCTGAATTACTAAAAATTAAAAATTTAAACTATTGTTTTTGTATCTGTAAAATCTTTGTAGGAAACTGATTTATATTTCTCTAATCCAGATAAAATACACCCACACTTCTGCTTTCAAAATTTTTTTCACTGAGCTTAATGTTACCTACCTTGTTAACGGCATGACAGATTTAGTGTATAATGTTAGTGCCGACACCTCCAAAATTAAGCAGCATCTGCGTTGCGATTCGGGCCAGTAAGTATCGTTACCGGTCGTGCAGAAACTACCACAAGATAACAATTTCTTCATGCCAGATAGCCTATATCAGAGTTTCCCAAAGGGTGTGCTGCGGCACTCTGGTGTGCCGTCAGGCGAGGTCAGGTGTGCCATGTGAAAAATCCTTTAAGAATTTTAATGTTCAAATTAATTTAGAAAACTTAAATTAACAAATCCCGTTCACAAAAGCGAAAATAAATGTCATTAAAATGCATATAGCTTAATTAAAACCCCAAAAGAACATTTAGGCCTACGTGCATGCGTGTGTGGAGGCGGGCTGCAGGGTGTTCATTTTTTTATGCTTTTGAGAGTGGTGTACCATGAGATTCTGTAAATTTGGAAAGTGTGCCACGGAAGGAAAAAGGTTGGGAAACGCTGACCTATATTACTGTTACTTGAAACAATTTAGGAAAAAATGGGTAGCATTGCTATGTAATACAGTTCATAATTTATGTGAGGTAACATAGCCAATATTTTTTCATGTAACTCAATTTTGATATCAATACTTGCCAGGCCTAGACATGAATGAATGAATGACTTATAGACAGTTTTGTAGGCTATGTGTCAGTAACTTGCCATTTTTGTACGTTGAAAACGTGTTTTTCCATCAGATATAAAAAACAGCACATTTCTTCTCTTTAGCCGCGTTTCCACCAAAATTACCTGGAACTTTTAGTCCCAGGAACTACTTTTCAAGGAACTAAAAGGTTCCTTCAGCCAATGGTTGTCTGCGTTTCCACCGCGGTCTAAAGTCCCGCGAAGATTAGGCAAATTAGCCCACTGACGTATGAAAAAGCGACGTTGTCGTCGGTCCATCTGTCCTATGATTTCTTCTGTAACCCCATACTACCACCGAAGTAGCCTACATTATTTTCTAATAACCGGGACAGCCCGGAGGGGTTTATTCCACTTATATACAACGGGCTACCAACAATGACTGTATATGGTTACTTTTGTATTTATTTTTTTTATCGATTTAATCACCTGGAATTGAAATATTCTTCTGCAGCCGTTTGGGCATATTTTACCGTTGTCAAGCAAAAATGTCGTTGGTAGTTGAACTTGGACCGTTGTTATGCAACAAATAGTATATAACAGGCCAATAGTCAGATTGTAACTGTTTTATATATCCTCTCAAACACATTCATTATGTTTTTATGCGAACATTCGCTTTCATGTCATCCGAAGCGTCAGAATGCATTCACATTTCCAATATAACTGGCAACAACAGCAGAAAACATGCACACGTTGTAAACAATTTGCTGTTTGATTACTTTCTCATCGTCAATTAGGCTAATAGGCTAATCGCAAAATGACAAGAATAGAACGAAAACTCGGACTTGCGTGAAAATTTTAATTAGTAGTGGTACAGCCACCGTTTGCTTTCCTTCGAAGTTACTGCTAGCCGAGCAGCGAAGTGTGCCCTCCAGATGCGAACCATGCACCATAAATTAGTCCATAGTCTTCCTGGTCTTTTCGTGGAATTGAAGAATGGCAGTAAAATTGAGTAAAAGTACGGCAGTCTGAAAAAGCTAAAGGGACGATTACTAGAATTAACCTGTTATTTTACCCTGACAAAAAGTGCGGAAGGTGATTTCCAGTTTGCTTTTACTGTATCACCAATGTTAATTACGCAGAACTACCGCATACCTCACATAACTGTATCAAACGTTTTGAGTCAATTACAACGGGCTAACAAAGAAAATCCGGAAGAAAATATTCAGCAACCGAATTAATCCGTTTGAATGTTTTGGTAGCCTACGTAATATGCTGTCCCAGCACGAATGCTTAGCATTTTATAAAACGAATACTAAAGCAAGAAAAGAACAGAAGAGCACACGTTATAATTCCAAGACGTTGGCAGGCTATAACCAAAACTAGGCTACTGTGCCGCATAACATACAAGTTTGATTTGAAGTTATTATGAAAATAAATTGGTTTGCGGCTGCATATTTCCATGTTTTATTTTCAAACAAGGCGGTTGAAAATAGATACAAAAAAATGCTGCGAGTACTCGACCAATCAGAAATGTTCAGCGCTGCAAGCTCCACCCAAAAGGTTCCTGTACTTTCGGAAAGTACTACCCCCCGAGCAGGAACTTTTTGCGGGGTAAAATAAAGCCCCAGGAACTAAATTTAGACCCTAGTTCCTGCGGTGGAAATGCACTGAGTTCCTCAAAAGGTTCCTAGTTCCGGGGTAAAGTTACTCTCCTTCTTTTCCTCCCTCAAGGCACCCTCCTCCAAACTGGGGCTTAGTTGAGTGGCTTCTGCAGGTTTTCAAATGGGCACCCTCCTTCCTCAATGTTTCGTCGATTTAAGCCCATGACATCTCGGGGGGACTCGACGGTAGAACCATCGTCCTGGTATTAACCCCGCTGTCCACCACTCAACTCTATGATGTTGTTAGCCCGTCACCAGGTTGGCTCTGCCACCGCTCATTCCACTTTATCCAGATCCACCGGGATGCTGCCTCTGCCTGCTTGGTGATGTTGGCTATCAGCCGCTTCCTAACCGGGCCTTCAATCCCAAGCAGTCCAAGAGCTCTCCAGAGCGACTGCCCTGCGAAGCCCCTGCAGCCGACTTCCACCGGCAGGTTCCAAGCCTTCCATCCATTCCGTTGGCTCTCGAAGATGAGGGCCTGATATTTCTTTAGCTTGCGCTCATGTACCTCCTCCATCCTCTCTTCCCAGGGTACTGAAAGCTTGATAAGAACCACCTGCTTGGCACCTTTAGACCAGAGGAGAATATCGGGTCTGAGGCTAGTGTGGGTTATCTCCTCTGGGAATTTGAGCTGCTTCTTAAGGTCCGCCCGCATCTCCCAGTCGCTTCCCGTGGCCAGGACCTCTTTGCTCCTCATCTCTGCTGCTGCGCTGTCCCCTGACCAGAGAAAGTGGATGAAACGAGGGTCATTAGAAAGTTGTTTTGGCTTCTTTCTTGCCTGCTCCACATCAGCAGTCAACTGTGTTAGAATCTGGTCCTGTCGCCACCGGAATTTCCCATCTGCCAGACTTGACCAACACGAGGAGAGGACATGCTCAAGGTTGGCTGGCCTTCCACAGAGCATGCAGCAGGGGCTCTCTGCTAACCCCCATATGTGGAGGTTTAATGGAGTAGGCAGGACATCATATACGGAACACAACAGAAACTTGATCCGGTGTCCTTCCATGCTCCAGATGTCCTGCCAAGTCAGTGCCCTCTCTCGCACGCTCTCCCACCTCAGCTACCTGCCCTGCTTGTTCATGGCTACAGCCTCTCTGCCTTGCGGACCTCCCTCTGCACCATGCCACGCCGCTCCTTCGGGTTAGCCTTATTCCAGCTTGCCCTGGTGGAGCAACCCAGAACTAGCCTGCCCTGGGCTACTGACTCGATGATGTCGGCATGATGTCGGCATGATGCAGGCGATCCTCTGCCTCCCTCAGTGCTCTGCTGGCTGACCACTTGCGACCTGTTCTGACCTCAATGTCTACCTGGCGTACTCTTGCATCTCTCCTGTCTCGCAACATCATGGCCCGGCGTGTTTTTGTTGCCTTGTACTCCTCAATGATGGATGTTACTGGCAGCTGAAGCTTTCTGCCTGTGCTGTGCAGGCTAATGGAGTAGAAGCTTCTCGGGATGCTCAGCCATCTCCTCAGGTAGGTGTTCATCTTTCTCTCCAACCCCTCAACAGTGGAGACGGGTACCTCGTAAACGAGCAGTGGCCAGAGCAGTCTGGGAAGCACCCCGTGTTGGTATCCCTAGGCCTTATACTTACCGGGTAGACCGCTCTTCTCCAGAGATGTCATCCAGGTTTCAGCTTGAATGAGCATCTCCTTCACACTCTGCTTGTCGCTGAGGTCCGCCCTGTACCACTTCCCCAAGCTCTCTTGGACCGTTGGGATGATGTCCTCTCTAATCTTAAAGCAAAACCGATCCTGGACACGCCCCCTCCTCAGTACCAAGCTTCTGGATTTTGCACGTTTGAACTCCATCCTTGCCCAATCGGTGAGCTCAACCAAGTCCTCCAAAATCCACCTCCCATAAGGTACTGATTTCGCTGTGATGGTGAGGTTGTCCATGAATGCCCTGACGGGCGCCTGTTGGATGCTGCTTGCCAGTACTGCACCCCGACGTAACTTCTCTGCTGACTTGACGAGAAGGTTCATCGCTCCGGAAAACAAAATCACTGAGATTGTGCACCCAGGGACAATGCCCACCTCCAGTCTCTGCCAGTCAGTGGTGAAGTCCCCGCAGGTGAAACACATGTTGAACTTGTCGAAGTAGCACTGCAAGAGCTTCTGGAATCGCTCCGGGACATGGTAGGTCTTCAGCGTTAATTCCACTAGCTTGTGGGGTATCGTTCCATGGGCATTGGTTAGATCAAGCTGCAGTACTGTCCGTGGTTCCTCTTCGCATCCTCAATGATCTTAGAGATTACACTGGTGTGCTCAAGAAAGCAAGGTACCCCCGGAATTCTACCTTTCTGAACTGAAGTGTCCATATACTCGTTGTCCAACATGAAAGTGGTCAGCCTCCTTGCCAGAATCCCAAAGAAGATTTTGCCTTCCACATTGAGGAGTGAGATGGTACGGAATTGTTTGATCTCTGTGGAGTTTTCTTCCTTAGGGATGAAGCATCCCTCAGCAACCAACTAACCGTCAGCAAGGAAGTTCTTCCTCCATGCCACCCTCAGTAACTTCCAGAGTCGTCTCCTGAGCCTTTCGCAATACTTGTACACCTTGTAAGGAATGCCATTTGGCCCTGTGGCTGATTTTCCTCTGGCCTTCTTGAGAAAGTTGTTGACTTCTTGCCAGCTTGGTTCCTCTACTCCGAAGGGGATAGTTGGTTCAGCTGGTTTGATGAGTTTCTCCATCTCCTCCAAGCTGTCCTCCCTTCTGGGGTCACTTTGGACTTGACGAAGGTGCTCCTCCACCTCCTCCTTTATTGCTTTCAACTCTGATCTTTTGTCGCACTGAAGTTTTGACAGATATTTGAATGGGTTCTTGGTGAAGTCCACCCTTTCCTTCATCCGTCGCTTCCTGTCCCTGCGGTGGCACTCAGCTTGGCGCAAGATCTTAATACGTTCCCTCAGGTTGTCTCGGATTTCGGTGAGTGCTGGTTTCTCATCCTCTGTTGCTTCACAAAAAGCCTTCTTCAGCCTCCGCAGATCACCTCTTAGGATTGCTATCTCTTTCAGGTGTCTGTTTTCTGGTGGCTGGGTGTTTGATCTGGCTTTCATCTCCTTCTTCCCAAAGCGATCAGCCCCTATGCTCCAGGTGATTGAAGACATGGCCCTGAGCATCTTCCCCACATCTCCTGCAATCGCTGCTTCCAGCACCTGGTCCACGTCGTGATCAAACATCTCCCATTCCTTCTTTGCTGCTGCGGCAGGCCAGTTCACTGGCTCTTTCCGGGCATCTCCTGCGAAGGTGTTCTGCACAGGTCGTCTTGTGTCCCGAGTGTCTTCATGCTCCCTCTGGTGCCTTGTCTCCTTTGATACATCAGCGATGCTGTTCCTGCCCCCCTCTTTGTCACGTGCCTGGAGATTCTGGGGACTGTGGTTTGACTCCTGCCCCGGCCTCTCCTCCGTCTCACCAGGTTGCCCTGTGCGTTGCACATTACTGTGAAAATGTATGAAAGAAATTAAGCATATTTGTGTTCAACAACCTTTTTATGTAATTGTTTGCTATAGCACAGTGTGAACATGGGATTTCTATTCTTCATGGCATGCATTGTTATTTCTGACATAATGTGGCTTAAGAGGGTAAATATCCCTCTGAACATGAAAAGTGCCTACTTTATAAAAAATGTTTTTGCATGTCCCCAGGACCGAGGTTGGGAGCCACAGCCATCTAATTTTGACAGTTGTTCGGCTGATATTGCCTGTCATGGTAGGCTACACTAGTGTGATTATTGATTAAGTTAAATTAAAATGAAAAGGACAAAAAATGTTCCCAGGCAAAAAAGATGGGTCTTGAGTTGATGTTTAAAAATCTCTACCCTTTCAGCTGCCCTTAGAGCAGGTAGGAGACTATTCCAGAGGTGGACATATGAGCTGAATACAGCCGCACCATAGGTTTTAGTCCTGGATTTTGGAGTAATTAAAAGAAGGGAGTGAGAGGATTAGAGGACTCTGCTATGAATATATCTAGGAAGCAGGTCAGTTATATATTCAGGCACAAGTTCATGGACAGATTTAAAAACTAATAAAAGTCAGTTAAATTAAATCTTAAAATCAGTTTAATTAAAGTAACAGGTTATCAGTGGAAGGATACCACCTTTAAAAAAGGCGTAGTTTGGGTTCTCTTCCTGGTTTTAGGTAAGACTCTAGCAGCAGCATTCTGCTCATAAATGCTCATTCTGCAGCATTTATAATTGACCTTATTAGGAAGCCCAGAGAATAGTGCTTTACAGTAGTCAAGCCTGCTCATAGTAAAAGCGTGCATCTGTTTCTCTGTTTCACCTTGAGTGAGAACAGGTCTGACTTTAGCAATGTTTCTCAAATGATAGAAAGCAGTTTTCGTCACATTCTGGATATGTGGCTCAAAACTCAGATTAGAGGTCTGTACTGGGGCGGGATTCCTGTGGGTCCCATGGGACTCTCAGTAATTTGTGCGGTAGTGGGAGATATTTAGCCTACTGGTTGAAGGTGGTCAGTAAATAATCAGCAGGTCCCAGTATCCCCAGATGTAGTATTTAATTCATATAAAAATGGAAATACTAGGTTTTGACCATCTAAAATAGTGTAGTTGTTAAATGATATTCATTCATGGTTTCCCCAGAATGGTGCATTCTTGTGCTTACTTTTCAGCCAGTGAATAAAAAGTGTGCAAGACTCAAATGGTTAAATAGCCTATCAGTTACATTTCACTTGCCTTATTTTAATCAAATTCATTAGTTACCATGTCTGAAATTATTAGGCTACCTCAGGCATGGAAATTGCACTAAAGCGAGTTGAGAGTAGTGTCACCAAAAATTCAAAGGGGAAATATTTTCCTATCCTTGTTGATGGTGCTGGAAAGGAGCTTCTATTTATTAGCTGTGACAAATGATAAAACGTGCTAACATACAGTGGCCATACGTCACTAGGCATATCAGGAATCAGATGTCTTGTAGGCCATGAAATATTATGAATGGTCAAGCAGAACTATATTTCAAATGGCCAAACCTGTTGAGAGTAGAAAGAAGGCAGAGTCAACCTTAAAAAAATAAGTTGTATACTAGGCTAGTATAAATGTTTAAATTATAAAGCACAGATGTCACACTCCAGTCTTGGAGGACCATAGTGTCTGCTGGTTTTCAAGGTGTCTTTGGCACTAGTGGCACTTTTTTCTCGAGGTCTTAATTGGCAGAAGATTGAAATGAAACGACCAAAACCCACAGACACTGCAGCCCCCTTAGAATTCAGTTTGACACGCCTATTATTAATAATAGGCTAAGAACGTAATGATTTGTTGCCGTCACCTGCCGTGTGACACCCCTGGGATGGTGATGTGGTGGTTTGAGGTTTGCACCCATTTTGCTACAAGGAGAGAGATTGCACCCACACAACACAAAAACAAATAAACTCCATCCCACCTTTGCCCTCCCCCCTTTCCTGGGCAAAAATAATAAACTAACACAACAAAATAAAACAACAGACAAAAGAAAGCAAAACCCAGTGACAGCTTTTCAGATTATTTTCTGCTAGTCTGTATAGCACCCTTTCTCCCTCGGTGTGGTGATTCCCCAGTCACAGACACCAACTGTAGAAAGAAGCACACTTTTAAAATCCTGGACTGGTTCATAATCCAATCCAGGTGTGTGTGGGTAATTAATGGCATAATACGCAGGATTTTTTAGCTTTGCTGTGATCTTGTGTTTAGAATCAAAGTATCCTCCTTTGTCCTCAACCTCGCCCATTCTCCCCGAGTACCCCACTTAACGTAGATAGCTAGGTAGCTGGAGGTAATGTTAGTTACATGAAATGAATGACCGTAAGCAACAGTAAGAAGGCAGATTTGATCAATTTATTCCATTCTGATGAACGTATAGCTTAATTAATTCACTTATTTTTAACATATTAGTGGTTTTATCGTTGGGACTTTCAGTTTGAAAATTTCAGACCCTCACAAAAGTTCTTATTGTCACTTCAGACTGTAAGTAAAGTTAATACAGGTTCAACAGACAACAAGCCAACTCTGCATCACTTTTCATCCCCTTGGCAAAATTCGGCTAACGCCACCAAGAAAAACCAATTCCATGGTTAACTCTAGTCCCTGAACAAGCCCTGCCAGATTGTCTTTTTGATTCACTGTATCTGGTCAGCCAGCAAGAAACACTCTGCTCAAATCTGATCACAATATACAGCCTCATATTTGCGTACATCATATCATATTTGTGAGCATATTGTATTGGGGGCTGGCTAATACCTGTTACTATATGGCCATTGTTTTCATTCCTTGGGCACTGTTAGTGTAGTGTGGCCTGCTTCGGTAGAATTCATAACCTTCACAATGAAATTGAGTTCTGTGCTATTCTCTAATGTGGGCTTTATAGACTTTATAATAGAGGTTGGAGCATTTCTGCAGGTATTTGCGTCCATTCAGCCGGAACAGCATTAGTGAAGTCGGGCACTGGGTTATTAGGACTAGCTCACAGTTGGCTTTCCAATGGATCTTGGATGGGGTTCAGGTAAGGGCTCTGTGATGGCTAGTCAATTCCTTCCACACCATTCTCGACAAAACCTTTTCTATATGACCTCACTGTGTGCCCGGGGACATTGTCATGCTGAAACAGGAAAGGGCCTTCCCCAAACTGCTGGGGAAGCACAGAATTATCTAGAATGTGATTGTATGCAGTAGCATTAAGATACTTTTGGTTAAATAGTATATATATATATATATATATATGTATATATAGTGAGCTGCTTAATATTTGGGACAAAGACATTTTTTCTCAATTTTAGATTTTTAATCAAGTAATTGGTTAAATCAACATGTGGTTAAAGTGCAGATTCTCAGTTTTTATTGAAGGGTATTTCCCGACATATTGGCATTACCGTGTACAAATCATACCAGTTTTTATATATAGTCCCCCATTGCAGGGCACCATAATATTTGGACATCACCTTCACTAAAAAAAAATTTCTAGAAAAATATTGCAGTAAAATAATGCTTTTGTGCAATGAATTATATTTTACTTCTGTTATTTTGGCTTCTGTAGACAGACACTAGCTAATGAGACAAAATGACATTAACAAAAAAAAGTGGAGCTACAAGATCAACATAAGAAAGAACTGATGCAATTCTGCATATATGTCTAGACACAAGAATACTGTGACTTAATATAACCCGCAGATGTGCGATTCCATTTGTAACAAATTGACAGTTATTGTCATTTCAATATAAAAGTATTCATTTTCTCTGTGTATTTTGCTGTGTACAGATTAATACTTAAAAGTCATACAAATAAAGGCATATGTTCTTCAAAGAAATACCCTCAAAATTCAAACCCTGGGATGAAAAATGACCCTTCAGAGAAAAAAGAGAAAAAGAATGATGAGATATAGATGCAAAGGACTTGGGGGAGTGATTGGGGGAGTTATGTCATTGTATTTGATATGGCACACTAAATTGAATAACTGTAGCGGTAGCAATAAACTGCTTCTTCCTTTGAGCCAGCTAATCTTTCCATGCATAATATTTAACATTCTGTAAGAAAATGAAATCCCATATGATTTTGCAGTAAGTAAGAACTATGTACCCCAAACTCATCACAACCAGTACAATCTATTACGTACAAGATATATGCTGTTTAGTAAGCCTCTTGTAATCTTCTTCTTTAAGAACCCAATGAAATGGAAGTATGAGTCTGGCAGTCATGCATATACTGTGTAATGCCAACTGATGTGCACTAGATACTTACAGCCAAGCATTTTCATTGAGTCTCATTTTATCATAATTATTGATTAGTTCCGAGGGAGTATATTAGATATCTGATCATCTTAAATAAATAAATAAATAATAAAAACAAGAACAATCCATGTATTTTAGGAAGAAAAAGGTACTTACATTCCAACCCACCTTCAGCACAGCTATGTGCTGGCAGTTCTGGGCACTCCCGCTGTTTTTGACTGGCTCATTATGGGTTATGATGGGTTGAATTTGTTTGTGCATGTGAGGCCATAGGTGCACTTTCCCATCAGCAACAGCTATCAATATTACTCTGATGCCACAAAAAATCAATGAGGGCAAAGACGTCTCTGAACAATGAATTACAGAAAAGCCTTTTGAATTCTATTGACTGTGTGGATGATTGCCCCACCTTTCAGAGACGAAGCGAGGACTGACACCGGGGTTGTGGTGTCAAGCCAAACACAGACTCTTGTCAGATGCCGAATAAGATCTCTGAGATCAAAAAATGCAGCGCAGTATGGCCAGCAGCTGGGCCCTTCCACCTCCAACCTTGACTTATTTCCTATTTATACATTAGTTATGACTGTATCAAGCCAAGCTACTTTACGAAGATACTGGATTATACTTTCAAAAGTCATCTGCAATTTCTTGCGGTAATTCATTCAAGCAGATGCTGCCAGCTGGCTCCATCTGCTTATTTTGTCGTACATGGCGACAGTCGCTAAGGAGGGCGGGACTTGTGGAGATTTTGCTAATGGTCAATTGTTTTTTATTTATACAGCAAAGTGGCAATCCTAAATGAAGAACTTTGATCATACTGTAAAATTTCAGATAAGAATAACCATAATCTACACACTGAAAGGGTTAGTTCACATTTTTAGAACCAGGTCTGCTGAGCTACTCACCACAAATTATGTGATACATTTTGGGGCTCAAGCTCTCCCAACTTGTGTATGCACAGCTCACTCTCTGTTTGCTGTTAGCTTTGTTAGCCAAATAACATTGATATTGAACAATGGCTGCCTGAACTTTATGATCAATAAATGACACCAATGTCAGACCAATATCTGTGTTTATAGAACACAGTGTATTTTTTCCCTCCTTTTTGGCTCTTCTTATCTGTGTAAAAAATGCAGAATCCTACACGACCTCTGAGTCTCATTAACCTCTTGACCATAAGCACACAATTGGGCATGTGTATAAAATTAAACGGAAAAGACTGAGTCAGTAATCTTCAGTTAAAAAAATCGCTAAACAATGTAGGCCTGTAAACTGTATGGCACACACTGTGCCTTAGTTGCTAAAAAGTTACTTAACCCTAACCCTCCATCAAAACTCTGTCTGCCCCCAAATCACAGCAGTATAGATCTGTGACTGACAAAGATCCTTTACAGAGCCTGGCCCTCAAATAGCAAGCACGAGGTAAAAAAAACCCTCAAATGGTGGTGAGAAAAAATTCCCTGATGGGAATAAATCTTGGGAGGAACCCAACTATGGAGGGGGGAGCCCATCCTCCACTGGCCAGCCAGGTGTAAAATAGCGGTAGAATGGATGTAACAGAAACATAATGAGGGATCTATCACAGCAAATAAAATTGGTTGAGCAGATTGCAGTTGAGGCTATAAACTGTATAAATGGATGCAATGTAAATGCTCTGTAAAAAGTAGTGTAAGTCTCTCTGGGTGAGAGTGTCCGCTAAATGCCTGTAATGTAAGGTTGGAGCAGTCTGTGAACTCAGGGCGGGGGCAGGCCAGGAGCCCCGTGGAAAAAGAAAGAGAAAAGTTAGGCACTATAAAGATAGTCAACATAAGTAAATGTAGCAACTGTTCCAAAAAAACTAGAATAAACACTTGGATATAAGCTCCAGCTACAATACAATCCTTGGCCACCAGTGTATAACCTGTGATGGCTAAGGCAGCCACTACTGTGAGCCCTCCCACTGGAGACCCAACCTGGGGTTCTAACCCTGCTGAGCTAACTCAGACCACACATTCATAAACTAGGTTAAACTACTTTTCTCCCTCTGTGCCATAGCTCAGATCAGTGCCCTCGGCTAGGCTGATAAGCAGACATCTGGTCCTGCTGGATTGAGGGGCAGTGCTGCTAGTATACCCCAGCCTGCTCAGAAGTCCAGACATCCACAACTAACATGATAAATTCCCTGATTTAACTTGACCATTTATCAGGATATAGGATCATAGGAAACGCTAAATATAGGGTTGACTAAAGAGGTATGTTTTGAGCCTACACTTAAAGACAGAAAGTGTGTCTGAAGCTCGAACATGCATTAGGAGATTGTTCCATAAGACAAGAGCACTGTAAGAGAAGGCTCTATCACCCATTGTAATTGTACATATACTTGAATTTTCAAATAAGCAGCATCTTGAGAACAAAGTAAACTTGGAGAAGAATAAGGAATAAGTAGCTCACTAAGATATTAGCTCACTAAGATATTCTGGAGCCAAACTATTTAAAGCTTCATAAGTTAACAGCAGAATCTTAAAGTCAGGCAGTTAGTGAATAGATTTAAGCCCTGGACTAGTATGTTCCAATTTCTTCGTCCTAGTAAGAACCCTGTACAACCTGCAGATGTTTCAGGGCCGAATTGGTGCAACCAAAAAATGCAATATTACAGCAATTAAGACGAGAGGACACAAATGCATAAACCATTTTTCCAGTGTTTTGGATGAACAACATCTTCCTTAATTTTGATAAGTTCTTCAAGTGGAAGAAGGCAACTCTTATGATTATTAATGATGGGCTTGAAAGGAGAGATCTGAATCAATAGTTATGCCAAGGTTTTTAACCATTGCTTTGGCAGAGATAGAGAAGCCATCTATATTTTTTTAAAAAACTGTATGAATTCATCTTTAAGAGATTTGGGACTACTTATCAGAATTCAACCTGAGGAAATTTTGGGTCATCCAAGCCTTAACATCTTTGAGACAGACCTCTAATTTGACTAGCTGATCAGCTTCACTTGGTTTCAAAAAATATGTAACGTTGTGCATCATCTGCATAGCATTTGTTAATGCCATGGCTGCTTATGATGTCCCCAAAGAAGTGCATGTACAGAGAAAACAGCAAATCCTTGAGGTACTCCAAAGTTTACACTGGAATACTCGGGGGACTATTTGTTAACCCTAACAGACACAGTCTGAGATCTTTCAGATAGATTTAAACTACATAAGGGCTTGCTCAGTGACACAAACGGGTTTCCTGGTTTTCCAATAGCTCCTTCAGTAGCTAGGTATGGGGTCAAGAGTAAAGATGGATGATGTGCAAGAAGAAACTGATTTGATTAGTTTGCTCAGATTATGGGAGTAAAAGATTCAAGTTGTTCTGCATGTCTAGGAGGCAGTTCTGTGATATCAATAAAGCGGGCTAGTGTGGAGGTTGACAAAGTCAAGAAATCAGGTTTAGTTGCTATGTGATTATTAGTTAGATTAGCAACTATTTTGAGTAGAAACAGGATTATTCCGTTTTTCTTTTATAAGCTTTGATAAGTAAGTGGACCTTGCACTGGAGAGAGAATGCTTATGTAATGGGGATGTGAGTATTTGTGAATTACAGTTAATCGGGTCATTTGGAGCAGAGCTTTTACTGTAGTGGAGCATTTTAAGAGTGGGTGGAAGCTTAATTATATTATGTTGGTAATTGGTGTTGCTGTCATTTATTTAGAACAGTTCTCTCCGTTTAGGGTGTGTTGCATTTACCAACTACAGTAGTTTATTGATAATGGATGTTTGCCTTACGGATGGTTGTCTTTTTAACCAATCAGTGTTTAATCCGTAGCGAAACCTGTCTTTTAAATTGCCAACTTGGTTGTGTTAATGAAGGCATTTTCTCACCGGTGAAGTCTGTGAGGACACATGAGATATCACATGAGATATCACTTGTAATTGTGTGGTATATATATATATATTTTTTTTTTTTTTATATATATATATATATAATACAACTGCAATAACTATTTCTGTAGGGATATTAGGGGCTGCTGTTATTTATGTGCTTTAAGGAACAGTCCTCATACACTGGCACTAGTAAATGCATGTTAATTGATAGCTTCTGTGTGGTATAAGGCTTGAGGGAGTGAGTGCACCACCTTGTATTTTAAACTGTGTCCCAGTTTGCATAGGTTTGTAGTGCTACTTTGTTTCTTTTTCTATCTGTCGCTGCACTGTAAATGTTGTGAATATTTGCTTGGTGGGTGATTTGTATTATAGTGGAGCTGTTGGGAGGGGGGTGGAAGCAGTAAGGCAAATGTACAGTATTTAGCTGCTTTTTTATTTATTTTCATGGATATGTGAATTGTATTAAAGTTTAGTTATCCTGGCTTTGTTGCCAGTTCGTTGAACTTTTAGGATGGTCAAATTTATTACTGTGTGGAGTGAGTCACTTACTTGCTGTGAAATAATCCTACTGTTTGGTTACATAATATTGATATTTTGCTGTGTAGTGGAGGTGCTGGTAATGGCTGTAACAGCTTGAATATCCTGATTGTGCATAGATTTCTTCTATTGCCCAAACTTGTTTCATGAAATTGACTTTCCTTAATTTGTCTGGTCTACACTTGTTACTGAATTCCCATACCAGATTGTTGGTACTTGGATAAATGCGCATTACACTTATAGAGACTCTCTTCCCTGGCCAGGTGAAATGCCGCAGTTTAGAGGAATACATTTTGCATTTCAATTGATGAGACTTCTGTTTAAGAGCCCACGTATAGTCAGTATACCAAGGGGCAATTTATCCAATTCTTCTTGTTTCTCACTGACTTTGATTAGACACTTAAGAAGCTTTGTGTTATTTACTGTATATTTGGCATTTATTACAGGCGCACATTTAAAACCTGTTTTGCAATCAAACATTTTTCTTTATAACTAAGCAATTAAATTACTGGCACTGAGACAAAGCATCGAAGAAAAATCCCTTGAGAGGATGCTATTGTAGAATTATTCTTTAGTTCTGTTTTCATGCTTGCACAATATCACACGTGACTAGTATAAACTCTACCTGAAAGAAATGAAACACATTTGTAAAGTATATGTCTATCTAAACATATTGCCTCAACTTGTCTGATAATGTCTGTTATCAAATGTGAGGCATAACTTAAAACCTCCAAAAACAAATGCAAAACATTTTTGCAAAGGATGGTTTATTCAGTGCTCCCAAAACAGAAACCAAGTGAATAAAACTTGATATCCAAAAAGTGGGATAATGTAGTAAAAAAAAAAAAAGCATTTATAATATTCACAAAATAAATCTAACCACATGGCATTCATTGATTCTTATCCTGTACTTAGCCAATTCCTTTTTGAGATCAGACTACCAGATACTCTTAAATACACCTTCTTCAGGGATGTAGAATTCTACTAAGAATCAATTAACTGTCAATTTGTTTAAACATGTTAAAGTATAATCTCTGTAAAGAACACAATAGTGACAGTGAGTAGAGTCAATGGGCTCTGAGATACATAACGTGAACAGGTAAGCGATACAATGTATAAAATTCTAATGACATTTAAAATTGTGTACAGATAAGAGGTCTCCACATGTATTTGTCAAAGAAAATAACAATATTAATAAGGTGAAAATTAAAAATCCCCACTCAGCTACTAAGAATGGAACTGAATGATGAGATAATAAAAAATATTAAAGTGAAGTAATAAATAAAAGGACATCATAATCTCTTTTTCACTGTGCACGGGTGTTGCTTCTCAAATGAATTTCACATATTTGTTTTTACTACAACTGGATTAGCTGTATATAACACAGAGAAAGATGTCCATAGAAAACAAATTATGACCATGAGGTTATAGGATTTACAATATTTAAAAGCAATCAAGCCTTATGGAGTGGATAGACTAACCAATCTTTATGTGCAGCTTGTTGACAACTAACAAAAAACAACATGGCTAACTGGGGGATTGTAATCTGGTCTGGTTATAACACTCATTTGTAATACTGGTCTCTTATATTCACTTTGCTGTATTCTTTATTATTTTCTGAATATTTGTGTTTCAATGTGAGTACCATCACTGTTTACCCACTGTATTACGCCATCTTTATTCTGGTTAGCTAGCTGGCTAAATGGATTGCTTGACGTTGGGGTGTGAGGGAGTGTGGCACATTTAAGAAGAAGAAGATATACTTTATTGAACCCCATGGGGTAATTTGTCCTCTGCATTTGACCCATCCTAGTTACTTAGGACCAGTGGGCAGCTGCCTCTCTGTGTTCCGCCCGGGGACCAACTCCAATTCTGAGGCCAGTGCCTTTGGTCTAGGGCACCTGCAGGAGTGCACCTAACATGCATGTCTTTGAGTATGGGAGGAAACCGGAGTACCCGGAGAAACCCACGCGAACACAGGGAGAACATGCAAACTCCGTACAGAAAGGCCCCAAGCCGAGATTCGAACCAACGACCTTCTTGCTGCGAGGCGACAGTGCTAACCACTATGTCACCGTGTCCACCAATTTTGGAAATGTCATCTTCAAATGTCTTTCTTTTTTAATCCTATAATGTTTATTGCTTCCTTTTTCCATCTTCTTAACATTTGTTTTCTCAGTCTGCCTGGCACAGACCTGTCATTCGTCATTAGGTAGCCAATCATAATCTAAAAAACTTGTGCCTTTCATTACATTTGACAATTGTGCCCTGACTGCATAATTTGGGCTCATTGTGTTCTTTTCATTTAAAATACAAATAATGGAAAGAAATTAAAAAATTACTGAACACAATTAATAATTAAGGAATCATGATGTTACCATGACATGTAGAATTTAACTACAATGCTTTGCTTGAATTAATAATGTAATATCAAATAAATATCATAAATGATAGAGGGGGAATTTTAAAACTGAGGTAAAATTGGGATTTAATTACAACAATGTGTTGAAAGTAACTTGTAAAGAAATGAAACCATGGCTATTTTATTTTGTTTGAAATGTAAACATGATTAAACAGATCACAGTTAGGTTAACACAAATAAGAAGTGAGGTTTAAAACGTGCTTGTCTATCTAACATGAATGAATGAATGAATGAATGAATGAATAAAAAAAACTAAAAAATGGGCAGTCTGGTTCAACAGATAAAATCTGAAGTGAGAAACCTGGGTGTTATTTTAGATGCAACCACTATTAGAAATCACAATAAATAGACAATGTGACCAAGACTGCATTTTTTCACCTTAAAAACATTGCCAAAGTAAGACATTTTTGATACATGCTTTTATTTCTAGCCATTTGGACTGCTGTAATACACCTTTTTACCAGTCTGCCCAAGAACTCTATTGATAAACTGCCACTGCAATTTCAACAAAAACCAAGAAAAGAGAACAAAAGCCACTTTTCCTCCACATGGTACCGGCTCAACTCGACTCAACTCTACTTGCTTTTGTACCAGGTAGGCGTTTTCCACTGCAGATAGTACCCCCC
The DNA here is from genome assembly GCF_018555375.3 of Anguilla rostrata. Lineage (NCBI taxonomy): Eukaryota > Metazoa > Chordata > Actinopteri > Anguilliformes > Anguillidae > Anguilla > Anguilla rostrata. Next base: position 40,339,692 of record NC_057941.1, on the reverse strand, counting down.
GTCAATGTAGTTGGTTGTTATTAGCGACGCTGCATGAAACGCATGAAACGCATTGCTCTGACCAATCAGTGGTATTCACGTCACCTTTGGTATCGCCTCAGCTTGCTTGGAACCTCGACGGAGGTGATACCAAAAAAGTACCAGGTACCAGGTATTATCCACAACTTTTGCCCGATGAAAAACCAAAAAATTTGAGTAGAGTCGAGTCAAGTTGAGCCGGTACCATGCGATGGAAAAGCGGCTAAATTACTCCGGTCCTTGCTTCTTTGCATTGGCTCCCTGTTCCTTTTAGAATTGATTCTTGTTACTTGTCTATAAGGTATTAATGGTTTAGCATCTTTTTATAGCCAAGATTGTCAGTCATTTTCTGTGCCAATTATAGCACTCAGATTGTCCACAATGGTCTTACTCAATGTTTGAGTTTAAACACAAAAAAGTGGCGACAGTCACTTCTGCTACTAAGCACCAAAACTCTGGAACACAAAACATTAGAAAAGCAGACTTAGTTGTCAATTTTAAAAAGTGGCTCAAAACATTCCATTTTAATTTGGCTTTTAGTTGATTCCTTCATTCTGCTCTGTGTTTTCTTTCTTATTCACATTTTATATTTTAATACTTAATTAATTTTATTGAATATTTATTTATTTTCATTTAAATTTTATTTTATTCTCTTCTTAATCTTGTTGTATGTTTTTAACTTGTATAATTGACTATGATCATTTTGTGATTTTCTGTCTCCCTTTGCTTTTATTATTCATGTTTCATGTATTATGCACTTTGAGTTGCATTCTGTATGAAAAGTGCTATACAAATAAAGCTATTTTATCATCAGTTTACTTCAGCACAGGCTTCACTGCCACAAGTTAACTGAACAATGTAGTATGCAATGACTGCAGAATAACACATAGGTCCCTAGAGCTGTTTGGGAACAGGCTAACTGGTACTACGAAACAAGCTTGTGAACAAATCATAATTTATTTTATCCTAAAAATACTGTATGTGGCAATTGGAAGTTTCTCTATGTAATGTGTCCACTTAAAACCCCTTCTTGTGTCTCTCAAACATTATAAGATCATTAAAAAAATAAAATAATTTCTCACCAGCCTCCTGTTCAGTTTACTGTAACTAAATATTTCCCATAGTCTTTCTTTCTCTGGCTCACAACAATGCAGAAATGATACATGAGGGGGTGGGGAGAAGAAGCAAACATTGGGCCAACTCGGTCATGTTTCCTGGCATGTTGCAGAATTGTTTGATGCAAGGAAAAAAGCAGCTCTCACACAAAGAAGCAGTTTGCCATTTTAATGGACTAACTCACTGACTCACCATTTCCTCATTGTTAATTGAGCTAAATGAAAAGATGTTGATGGGGATACCATGTGGCTCAGTCCATAGGGCACCCAACTCTCACCCCATATAAAAATAGCCCTGGGGGTTTGATTCCTCACCATGATATTTTCTGTTCTGTGATCTCATCTCTAGCTGTAACCTTCTCCCCCTGTCTGAATAAAGTGGAGAAAAAATACATATAGAGGATGAACTCTCTGCTCTCCGTCAAAAAAAGGCTGACAGCAAGTGAGGAAATGTTTTTAGCCTCTATTCATTTTATATTTGGTGCTGCCATTGTACTCTGTCATAATCCAGTACTTTTTTGTTTTTTTATTTAGAGCCTGTGTCAGGCTACATTCACTCATTTGGGGTATGAATATACTTCAGTAACCCTTCCACCATTGCATTTGTGACTTGATAGAGATGAATCTTCCTTGTAACAGCAAACCAGCAGCCAAAATAAATAAAAGCTGTTGTTCTCTCTGGTTCAATTTCAAATTCCTAAATTATTTAAATTCCCAAATTGTTCAATTTCAAGTCATCATGGATTTCTGAGTCTGGGTGATGTTTTGCTGTTTGTACTGTACAGATATCTGTTCAAGGTATTTCACTCTGACATAATAGCAAATATCACCCTTACCAAATGCAGTCTACGAATATAATACTGATGTTGCATTTCTTTTTATTGTTCACCAGTTACAAATTCAAAAAAAACATTTTTTCACTCACATCACACATTGCAAATATCTCAAAACCTCATGGCACACCACTTTCCTAAACCCCAAAAACAAAAAAAAATTATTTAGTTGAGTTTGCTGAAACAGGTGGTAGAAATCGGGTAATATATTTGCGTTTGAATACACATCACCAAAGTACGGTTATGCTTTAGTATTGTAACATGCTCTTGCACCTACAGTGGCATGCCGTTTGTGTTTTCCATTACAGATTAACTCGATGGGCTCTATTTTAACAATATTGGTCTAAAGCAGTGTTTCTCAACCCTGGTCCTGGTGACCTACTGTGTATGCTGGTTATTAGCGAATCTCTTGATCAATTGAGGTTGTTGAAAATGTGTTCTACCATAATTGTGTGATTAAGCTGATTTTAACTCAATGGAGGTTCTGCTTGTGGTCATTTGCTGTCCATAAACTCCGTTAATTTTACCCAAATTTCAGAGTTCCCCATTCTGAGCAAAAAGGGGCCCAAATTATTTCACCTGTCATTTAAAAATGGAACTTTGTTCAATTGGAATTATTTGCCATGTAGTACACACAGTACAGTACATGAAAGCATAGGTTTTCTTTGACCAATTGAAATCCTGGGATGTGCATATGGGACATTTATTGTTAAGAGCATACAGTACATAGCTATTGCTATATGCTATATAGCTATATGGTATAATGTGGCTATAAGAAGGTAATACATCCAAAAGTAAAAAGTCAAAATTAAGAACAATTAGCATCTAATTAAAAGCAGTTAGCTGCTCATTATGATACAGAGCTTGTTACTTACTATGGTAGGAACAAAAACCAGCGTAGACAGTGGGTCCCCAGGACCAGGATTGAGACACACTGGTCTAAAGCACACAGTGCAAGTGCGTTTAGAGCGTGCCCAAATCCACTTTTGCTAGTTATCAGCAAATAACTTGAGTGCAAAGTGAGGCACAAGGTTCAAATGGGTGGAACTTAGTCACGTAATTAATAATAGGTGTATCTTGGGGCATAACAGATGATAAACCAATCAGTGTCATCTCCCATTCCCTTTAAAGCCATCTGTGTTTGCACCATGGAGATTGCTAATATCATGACAAATTTAGCAAGATGAAACTGACCTGCTTATGTGCGAGGTCAATGCAAGCAGAGAATATATGAAAAAAACAAGGTTCCACCAAAGCTCTTTAAACTTGTTTTGTTCAGTTATGGAATAACAGTTGAAACTAGTACCTGAAAAATATGGAAACCAGTGTAATTAAAAATGAGATTTTTGTGTAAGAATTGTGTAAGAAAGGGTGACATTTCAATAGATTTTTTTTTTTTAGGGCTGTATTGTAATGTTCCACCTGACTTATCCAAACATCTGAAGAGCATTTTCAGCACTCCATGTCATCTTTGAATGAGCACACGCACTGCTATCGTGTTGTACTCACAAATATCAGTGTAACCTTACACATAATATCACAAATCAGCTGGATGTTGATGGAGTGGGCTCCCTTACGGTCCACATATTAGAGTGTTCTCTGCTAGGGCGTTCAGTTGCACTGCATGCAATGGATGTCACTGGATGCCACCTATGGAATCCCAAGGTTACCATGAACTCCTGTTTTACCCGTTCTTGGGTGGCATGTGTTTTGGGGAATTGAATGTATTAATTGGCATGTTGGACTAGGATTGAGGTCACTGCAGGTATAGCTGACCTTAAGCACCAGATTGGGATATGCCTCCAATTGAATTTAGGGGATGCTGAAATGACCCACCCCGAAAAAAATTCAGTGCATCCATGACTTAATTTCATGACAGAGGGGGTATATAGGAACAGCAGGCATTTGTCTCCAGCACGCCAGGAGATGACAGATGTTTCTTACTACTAGGATTAGGTTCAAGGGGCCAGTTTTCGGTTCTCAACCTGCCCCCTGCTGATATCTATGATTTTTGTTCAAAAAGACAGTTTCCTCATTGGGCTCAATTAATTTTTGACAGCATTTGAATTTTTGAGGTAAAGGATAAGAATTAATTCCAAGATACGAATTTTTAATTGTTTGGCTTATGTCATATTTTTGCACCCTAGTTGGAGATCTGTATGGCGTAATACACAGGGTTCAGAAAAAGAAGCCAAAGCCTTTTTAAAGTGTGTATGCCATAGAGCCAATATCCCATAGAGATTCAAAATATGTAAATGAAACAATGAGAGAACATTTGGACATGTCATGATTGCTACATTTATTTATAATAATTTCATGATCAAAGATCGTTTATGAATATCCATATTTTAATTTGAATTATGTAAAATGATTGATAAAATTAGCATTGCATAGGCTGCACATCGAGGAAAGATTTTTTTTTTTTTTTTCCAAAAATATAATTAAAACTAATATGATTAAGATGGAGATTGGGGAATATTTCAGTGATCCTTGATAATGAAGATTAAAATAATGAAGAAAAACTGCATTGCCTTTCTTATGTTGTTTGCTGTAATAATTACAGAGGCTGCAGAGGTTGTCTATGATGGATTCATTAATTAATTGGTTAATTATTCCTGCCATCATCCTTTACAGGATTATAAAGCCCATGGGCTAAGCTGAAATGTGTAGGTTCCCTTCTAGTTGCCCCATGGCATGCTGCAATATTAATAAAAGGCATTTTACAACTTAAGAAGAACGTCTAAAGAAGAGTGCCTCAGAATAGTTTTTCTTGATACCAAATTTAAAAAACTGCCTATGAAGTGTTTATTATCCTCTTTGTTTTTCTTGCATTATTATTAAATATCCTGATTGGTTACGAGTACTGCGGCATGTCAGCTAACCTTATGTTATTCAATTAACATTGTTCAGTGTAGGTGCATTAGTAATATGTAAGCCATTTTGTCAAAATGCCAGTTTGTACTGCATACAACTGTACCCATTGTACAGGCTCAAACTCGGGCTACAGCTTTTCAGGTAGCTAAATCCAGGACAGCGTGTGAAACTGTGGTATTGTTATAGAATCCCCTTAATGACTTGAGCTATATTGTTTAATAAAACAGTAAGCCTATAGTAATGTTTCCCACAGTAGCTAGGCCTGACAGATAAACATTACGTTTCTAACCTGGTACTGTGAACATTGCGCCTTTTATTTTCTTAGCCAATTGCATCATAGCCTACATCACCAAATCTCACATTAGCTGCTGGTGCACATTGCCATATGGTCGCGATTCTCTGGTTTTGCATGATTACCATTTTCATCTGCAAGGATAAGATTTGGTCAGCTATGTGAGTATAGATCATTTTAGCTGTCAGAGGATGCTGAAAGATTTAGGAGATTGCTCATGACAGTTTTAATAAGATAAATTGTTTGATGTGGTACAAAAATACTTTTCTCAATATTGTTGTGTTGTTAATAATCTGTGTTTTTTTCTGCACGCATACATTTATCGTTGTCAATCTCACCAATATGAAAACTCTGCTATTTAATTATCACCCATAGAGAATGAGGAGGGGCTTCACGTGGCCTTTTCATGTTACTGCCCTGTGTTATCCCTGTTGTACACGTGATTAGGCGTGTGACCAAGGACTCAACTGTCTGTTGAGCAAAAATATTTTACTTCCTGGTTCTGATGCGCTCCCCATAGGTTTCTATTGCCATCACTGTCTCTACATATTATATACTCTAAGGTTGGGATAAGCACAATGTATGGTGGCATTCCCCTTTACTAAGGGTCCTTAGCTGATGGGCCCTCGCCTTCATCATCTCCCAATCCTTTGTCCAATCAGGTACTCCATGTGGCTGTCAAGAATATATAAGCGAACGCACCAATATTTAACAACCGGAAAGTTCAACAAGTGATGTTTTGTGAAACTTTCATGTTTCTATAATGATGTGGCACAAAAATCTAGCAAAAGTTAATATATTTGATCTGCATGATCTTTACAGTGTTTTTGCTGGGTCTTGGCAGACAACTGCAAACTCATGAATATGTTTAAATCCTGGTGTGTATTGCCATGATTGAATAAAGTAATTAGCCAATTTTAGTTGTCATTACTGCGATTATCTAATTTGCTTCAAATATCTAACCATTATGACAGTATTTTTATTATAGCGTATTTTTTGATATCTACAATAATAAACACATTGTATTCTTGATATTTTATGCATGTGTGTAAGAGACAGGAGAGTGTATGTGTGCTGCGCACTTTCCTATGTAGGCACATTACTCTATTAATATTACGCCCTTAAATTAATAATGAAACAACTGTGACATGACTTACAACCAGGTTTTGGCTGCTGCATCAAACTAGCAATATGCCAACAATGTGCCTGACCACACCTCATCTTTATACCAACCCACCCACATGGGTTCAAGTTAATTTCCCATTTAAACAACATGGGCTTTGGATTTGACAACTGCATTGGTCTGAAACAAAGAAAGACATTTGCTTTTGCAGTACTGCCACTTTGCGCTGAGTGTATGATAGAGCCCCAAAGTGTAATGAACCCAGTCTCAGCATAGAACATCAATGCAAAGTAAAAGTTAAACTTAATGTCAAGTTTTTCATAATGTTATATAAGGGGAGACGATGCATTGGCTAGTGGTTTGCATAGTCCCATTTTCCTGCCTTTATCATTTGAGTCAGTTCCCCATTGTTGCTTTGTATAAAAGTTTAGTGCTCGCTAAATTAGCTAGCTGACATTGCAGACTGCAGTTTCCACTACAGTCAACAACGCAACCAACTCATTTTGATGTAATCAATAAAAGCTTTTTGGGATGTTAATGACAATGATTTTTGATTTTGAACCCAGGACCTTCTTGCTGTGCTACCCACTGCACCACCATGCCACCCGTGGTTTCTAATTTTATGACAGAAATCTGGTTGTACCAAAACACTCAATTTGGTATCCTTGACAATCTCTTAAATATTTTGCTGCTTGTCCATTAATTCTGATCCAATTTATAAGATGTGTGCTTAATAGAAAATTCTGCTAACACGGGACTGTTGAGACTGCCTGACTGTCTCAATTTTTTTGTGTTTTGTGACAGAATTGCAAGAGCAGTCTAGACAATTGTTTTAATGTTGTGGCATGTATCATACCTAGAACATTTGTATATGGCTGGTGTGTACATATACATTTATATTTCAAGCTAAACTTACAAAAAACACTAAAATAATCGTTACACATGTAATTACACAAACCACAAAAAGGTTGAATTATTGTTTTTCAATGTAGCAAAAGTGTACTTGAACGGTGTACCTACCACTGTTATCACCATTTCCTAATAGGTGCGTGAATATTGTTCCCTGTGAAAGCTTGTTTTTCTCTTATATCAATCTTTCATTCTTTGAAATATTAGCGTGAATATTAGATAATAGTATATAATACGATATTGGCTTATGCTGTTATACAAAAACTGCTATATATTTCAAGCCTTTAAAGTACCAATATTATAGTCTTTTGGCTAATTTGGGTACAATGCATCACATGATTAATGTGTTTATTTGTATCTGTACAATAATAATACAATAGTAATAAAAAATAGTGAAATATCAGAGCCCTGGGTTCTTGAAGCTATATTTCCATCATGATAAATGTTCCTTCACTGTTCCATATCCTAAATGTGACAGTGGAGAATCATGAGCTTGTGTCCCCCAGTCTGTTTCCCAGCTCAATGCTTCCCACACTCCCACTGTGAGAGGCACAGAATCCTCTGCAGCTGATTATCTGCAGGTCCCATTCTGAAGAAGGGGGACCCCTCTTTTCAGTTCTGGGGGTGATGGAGAGTGGGGGGGGGGGTGTAATTGGAGAGCTGAGAACATGTGCTGTACTGGGGAGAGAAATACAGAATGTGGGAGGGACAAAACATTTCAAATGATGGACTATGGAGAATGGCAGTCTCCAAAAGCAGGATTAATCAGGTTTCAATTTCTCCTGGGATTGTATGTCTTGATTTATAACCCAGAGGGAAGTGTGGGAAAGCAAGGTACTCCAGAGAGGGGGATTTTGACCTTCACCAGTTGCCCCTGTTGTCACTTCCACCAGTTGCCCCCGTCACATTAACTCCAAAATGTCACCCTTCCATTTGTAGACAACTGCATGACGCTTTGTTTTGTTGAGTGAGACAAGCATGTGGCTTTGCAGAATATTCAATTCATCACACAGTACTGAAGGCTTGTGTAATGCAAAGGTGTGTGATGCTTCACTATAACAGATTAAATACTTTCACCTTTCTTTGACTGTAAATGAAATGACAGATTTATTGTCATCTTAAAACACTAAAGTGCCAGATAGCCATTCTTTATGTTTTCATTAAAACTGTTAGGTAAAAAAATATGGTGCATATTTGGTGCCCCTATTTATGTACAAAAGTACTAAAAAATGCACTCTTTACTGATCAACACTTTTAACGTTCCTAGCTGCACCAGATATTTTTTTTTCCCCTGAAATTTCTTCTATTTGAGACTGAATATATCTGTCCGGGAAGGATTTCTAAAATCTTGAAAATGACCGGTTCGGTTTTGCTCATTACATAGACTGTATGTAAACAATGGCCTGGTATTATGTTTATAACACCCGCCTGCTCTTTTGTTAAATCCGATACAGTATATGGGCACGCTAACTGGTGCCTTCAAATAAATCTTGCAGTGTGTGTCAGGTTTGTTTGTTTTTCTTGTGTGACCAAGTAACTCTGGAACTGCCACAGTGTTCCACTTCATTAAAATATGCTCTCATCCTTTCCAGGACACTGTACCATGTGGCTGCTGCATTGCAGTGTGCTTTTGTGCATTTGAACATTAGTTTGACTTTTCACACACAAGTAAGAAGCTCTTTTCTGTTTATGCCACCATTGTGTCTGCAGGCCTGAGATTGACCTTCATTTTTCACAATGCATTTTCTGAATGGTATAAATATTTTTGTTGTATAAATGGCAGTAATATGCAGTTATGTGGTTCAGATAGCACAAGAACAGGCCCCTAAAGGCAGGCAAGTTCAGTCAGAAGATCAGCTTTTCCCATGGGATTTTTTCCACCGGTATGTGTGAGTTAATATTCTCTGTGCACTGAAATGAGTGAAGTGAGGTGACACAATGAATACAGCAATACCAGGTGCCTACCTTTACTATTCTCTCCACATATCCCTTGGTAGTCAGTTCTTAGGGCCGTCAGGGTACCGCAGATGGACCACTGAACTTTGTATTTGAGTGTGAGGTGCTATAAAGTTTGTAGGAGATAGAGTTACACTGTCAATCACTACCATTTGTTAGAACCAATCCAAAGGTTTTGCTGTCTGTAGCAGGACACAATGATAATTTAAAATCAGTCACTAATAATACATGGCAGCCCCATCCACTTTTCATAATTTCCTTTTAGCTCTTAGCTATATCTGGTACAATGCATCAAATTTCTATTGCTGAAATTTATGTTAAAAATTGTACATTGTCCCTGTCAAATACATTGAATAAATTTTCTTTTTTTCTGTGGCCTAAAGTACAAAGTTTTTATTTGCTTTGTGAAAGTATTGGACTTTGAACATGAACCTCATTCATTTGAATTTTGTTTTGACACCTGAGTTGTACTTATAATGCTCATAAGAACACAGGTAGTAACGGAATAATACTCATCTCCTAAAAGTGCCATTCCATTTCAAACAACTTTACATGATGTCATCTTTCTTTAGAATGTGTGGCACTCTGGTCATCTACTTATTAGCAAAGGATGGTGGTCCTTAAATTAATGCACCATTGTCAAAATTGTGCATGTTTAGAAATATAATTAATTCTGGTTATCCTTCATTGAAAAATAATTACTGACAAATAGGATTACAGAAATAGGGACTATACAGTTGTGACATCACCGGGCAGAGACAGAGAAATGGAGAGGAGCTCTATCCAATCATGGAGTCTAATTGTAGGAACCCATATGATAACAGTGATATATAGCACTTTATGGCTATACTTCTGGACTCCCTTTGGGAACTGGCAGGAAGTAGCCAGATATTTTTTATGAGCAGGGTCACATCATGACTATCTTATCCTCATTTTATTTTCCCTGGAGAGAAACTCGTCAATTTAACTCTGGTGTGGAAATTGGTCAGCTTTCTTTGAAAGGCTATTTCTTGTATCCTCTTTTATATCTGTTTACAGAAAACTGTAATATTTCAGCCTTAATAGCTAAGGCTGGTATTTTTAGACTTGAAGTTGGATTAAGTCCACCTACTTCATATAAAACTTTTTCATTCCGGTCAGCAAGACGATTCCAGACATGAATACCATGACCTCCTCTGTTCCTGGAATCACACCATCACAGATAATAACAGCAACTTATATTCACAAATACAGCATCTCACCCTACTGTCTACGATTTCGTAGAAAGTGAGATATGTGAATCTGAGAAATGACAATGCAGTACTGGGGAGCAAGAAATATATACTGGGTTTATGTATTCATGAAGATAATAATATTATACAGCACATAACACTGGGATTTGCACAAACATTTTTTGGAGCAGGGGCACCACCACCATCATGGCAGTATTTCTTCACCAACATTTGTGTGCAATCATACACACTACAAGCCTGCTATTGCCTTCTAACTGCCTGTAGCACTTCTATTCTTAGCTTTCTAATTCTTACTAGCAAGCAAGCTATGGCCGTATTGAGATTTATCAGCTATTATACAATGCAAAAACACAGGTATAAGTATTACATTTGAAGGAAAAAGCTAGACTCTGAAAAGAAAACACACAACAAAAAATAATTTACACCTAATCAGGTGCTAAGGCTGGGTAAAAAGAGAAGGCAAGAGAAGGCCAGGGTGGAGGAGCTCAGCTGCAGTCTGAAGAGATGGGTCTTCAGTCTGCATTGGAAGATAATCAGCGCCATTGGAAGCTCTTCCCACTACAGAGGGGCCAGAACAAATAGCAGATATGCAGAAGAGCATGCTCAGAAAGGGTGGGCCAGCTGTAACAAGGTTGCAAAGTAGAGGAGTATGAAGGGGCTGTCTCCCTGGTTAGCCGGTGGGCTAGCCCTAAAGCTTTAAGTTTCATGCGAGGGGTTACGTGTAAACAGTAGAGGGCAATACGGAGTGGGGGGATGCGGGAGCTGTTTTTCAAGGTTGCAAACCAGGTGAGCAGCAGTATGTTGAATGATTATCAGAGGCCAGATGCAAAAACAGGGAGGCCAGTGAGGAGGCATTTGAAGTAGTCAAGGCAGGACAGGACTGTTAGGATACAGAAAGTTTGTGCTGTAGGAGACAGACAGATTTGTGTATTCCAAAACCTCACGTGCATGTGAGAGTCCGCCATTGTTTTACAAAGACAACCAATAAGACACAGTGGTAGAAATTGCAACCTATAGGGCAACTCTGTATAACAAACAACCAATCAGAGTTCATGCTGTATTCTGCGCACAAATTTGAATATATGTAAATGTAACTGTATAAACTCCACAAACTCGAACAGTTGAATTGAACATTTTTGTGTGAATCCCTGTTGCTGGCTTTCTGTATAATAAATGCTTCCTGATTTTTAAACACTAACTTCGGATCTGCTTCTACCTGGAACGACGGTCACTATTGTTCTTGGCAACATTTCTGGTTACCAACAATTTGGCGCTGCGAGCAGGGTGGATTCGTCTTCCAGAACTTCGTTGTTTTCCTGACCAAAAAGTGAGTAAACGGGTTTTACTACCATTGGCTTGGCGAATTGGACGGCAAAACTGCGGAAGTCTGGAACGCCCCCTAGTGGTACGATAACGTATATCTTGACCGGTGTAGAAGCGATCAGTTGTTTGTGCTTAAAAACTGTGTCTTTTGGTATAACGTCTGTGTAACGTTACACGATTGTTTGTTATAAATATCAGTGCTGATGATGTGTTACCAGTGCTGCTGACTGTGATATAGGCCTGTGTATTAAGCCTATTGTGACCGGGTGTTTGTGAGTCACCCCTGCCTATGGAAAGTGTGAATCCAGGCTAAATTCTACACGTGGTTGCGTGGCCGTGGTAAGCGAGTGTGTCGCCCACAGCACAGAAGTGATTAATTTTCACTACTGGGTATTAGGTCGAAGATTACCTAAGAAGCGCAAAGCCGCATCTTTGTTTGTTCGTTTAAGGGAGAGTCAGTCAGTGACGCCCCGGGCCCAGGGTTGAGAGACGGAGTTTCTTTCACGTGGGTAGTCTGTCTCTGTTTCAGGTCGTGAGAGAGCGTGTGTGTCGCACTCCCGACAAGTTTGTGGACATTATTGAATTTTACGTTTAATATTGGCCTCTTAGTCTTTATTGTTTCGTGTTGGTTGTCTTTAGTAACCTATTAGCCAGTAACGTGCGTTTATACAGAGAGACGTAACTTATTACCAACAAAGTATAATTCGCGAGCAAAAATGGCCCCAAACAAGGAGAATGCAAACGGGAGTATAACCACATATCTGCAGCAAAAGTATGTAAAGCAAGCAAAGGCGATGAGTAAAAATGGCTGGGACCCCGAAGGATCCACGCCGGATTCCTTAGAATGGTGGGGGAAACAAAAAAAGAATAGGACGGCTTACGGTACCATTGTACTAATTACGGAGCATATGAGGCTCATAGAGAAGTGTGACGAAATGTATAATCGGCTACAAGCACAAGATACGAAATTAGCTGGTCTGCGTAAGAAGATAGAATCTCTTGAGAACAAAGGCAACAGCTCTGACCAGAGCACAGCGCTTGCGTGCATTCCGACTGAAATAAAAGGTGTTCCATCTTTGTACCCAGATTTAAATTGTCACACTATAACTGACCCACTGTATTTTGAAAAGGAGAATAAGACGGTGCCCATGGCACCTATGGTTACTAAAATTCGCGGTAGAGGAAATGAACAACGACTGCATGTTGATCACGTTCCTTTAAGCCTGATCGAAATGAGAGCTTTATTAAAGGATTTGCCGAATCTTAATGCGCAAGACGACAATTTACCGTTTTGGCGACAACTAAATGAGCTACAGCGTAGCATGTCTCTACACCCTCTAGACATGTTTTCAGTTGTGCGTGCAAAATGTCCAGTTTCAAGCTGGAACAAAATTGAACCAGCTGATCTCCGACAGGAACCATGGCCATCTGGCCCCTGGGCGAATCATAATGAATTACAAAACGCGATTACCGGTTTCTGCGAGGCTGTAAAGACTGCTTTAGGTAAAGGTGCGCCAAAATGGCATTGTTTCACGGCAGTAGTACAAAATAGCTTGCCCTTTGCTGAATACGCCGATCGGAAGTATGAAGCATTTGAAACGCATTGTGGCTTCCCTAATCCAAATAGAGACATGGCTGTTTTTACGCAACAATTACTGGCAGAGGCTGCCCCGCATATTCAGAAGGTACTAGCAATCGGCATACACCCGGGTAATACGTTTAGTGACATTGTTTCGTGGGCCTCGCGATTAGAGGAACAGATACGGAAGAAGAGTTCAACTTTACATCCCATTGCTGCTGTTCGCTACAACTCTCTGAAGTGCGATAATTGTGGGAAAACGGGCCATAGCACGGATCGATGCAAAGGGAGGGACTATAGGAGAAGTAGGCGTAACACCCCCCCAAACAAAGAAGCAGATAAATGCTTTCGATGTGGAGAACAGGGACATCGAGCGCCACAATGTTTAGCTGCCCTACCTAAGGCGCACGCCTCCAGTGGAGAATACGCAACCTCAGACAAAGAAGCTGGGCCTATCGCGCACTGCTCCAATGACGATTACGCGCATTTGAACCGAGAACAACTTGTCGCCATGTTAAACAGTTTGAAAGCATAGGAATTACCGGCCTCCTTTTCAGTCAGTAGTATAGAAACTCAGGATCATTGCAGACCGTATCTTAGTGCGTGGGTAGGAGGCCGGCCATGCGATATGCTAATTGATACTGGCGCTTCTGTTTCTATCACTGACCTACCGCTCCCTTGTACAAAGCATTCCATTGATCTTGCTGGCATTGGGGGTAATTCTGTCCACGCATATAAATCCTTTCCAGTACTTGTGGAATCCAATAATGCTTATTGGACACAATCATTTTTCATTTGTAGGACTGCAGAAGGTACCATCCTCGGTTCTGACGGCATGAGATTACTGAAAGCTATTGTTGCATACTCGCCTATGGCTTTATCAGTTTGTGACGCTTCTCATAAACGCAAGACATTGCCATTAGCTGCTCTTTCCCATACTGCTATAGCATCTGTTGCAACACCTATTGTCCATTCCTGGGATTTGACTAACAAGTTCCAAGCTTTATGTGCAACATTCCCTGCATGCTGGTCTGTGCACAAACTGGATTGTGGAGCTGCACCATTACCACCACTTGAGGTAACAGGGACTATGCCCTCACCTGTGAAACAATACCCGATTAAACCAGAAGCTGCTCAAGCAGTTGGCTCAATCATTCAGTCCTTGCTTTCACAGGAGGTCATTGAGCCATGTGTCTCACCCTGTAATTCTCCTGTCTGGCCTGTGCAAAAACCAGATGGCTCATGGCGCCTGACAATTGATTACAGAACGGTTAATGCTGCTGCAGACAAACTTGCTATATACACTGATTCCAGGTATGCATTTGGTGTTGTCCATGACTTTATGGTTAACTGGTCATCTCGGGGTTTCCTGACTTCATCAGGTACCCCGATAAAAAATGGGGGGGTTGTTCAGAATCTCATAACTGCCTCTAAACTACCAAACAAACTAGCAGTTGTAAAAGTGAAAGCGCACACTAAAGGACAAGATGCAATCAGCTTGGGTAACCACTGGGCAGATGAAGCTGCCAAAGCAGCAGCTTTAAATGACTCCCTGCCTACTTACAAAATTGCAGCTATTGACATGTCGGGTCCAACTAACATTGACATAGCTAAACTACAGGATGCCTGTACAAGAGCTGAAAAATGGACGTGGATTGAAAATGCATGCACTCTTAATGACGACAACATTTGGCACACACAGGACGGGAAAGTTGTTGCCCCTCAGAGCATCCTTTCATTGCTTTGTGCACACAATGGAGAAAGAACAATGCGGCACAACATGTCACTTCATTGGTGGTCTCCCAAAATGACCAAGACTCTGAAAGATAAACAAAAGGAGGGGGGGCAAGAATCGCAGACATATGAACCTGGACAATGGGTTATGATAAGAGCCCCTCATCCTAGATCTTTCCAACCTCGATGGCAAGGACCACACCAGGTCTTACTAACCTCTGAGACTGCTCTTCGAGTTACAGGCATCCCGGTCTGGATCCACCAATCCCGGACCAAACCATGCCCATCACCCGAAGACCTCAAAAAGCCTGAAGAACTCCCTGCCACGGACGACTGCAGCCTTCACGAATCAGGTGCAAACGTTCCAATTTTTTTCACATACTCAACCAAATTGAGCATTCAAGTTATGCTCCCCTCCAACATGCTGAATTCATTTGTAATTATAATCACAGTTTTGAGCCATGGTGGAGTAAGTGCTGTGGACAATAACATTTACATGCAATTAGTTCACATGACAGCCAAACATGCAAATAAGACTGGCTGCTATGTCTGTGGATTAATACCACATTCTGTCGCACTTGGTGTTCCAATGATGTCCGTACCTATCGCCTCCAAGTATAACACTGCAGATAGCGATAGCAAAAGTGAACTTGTTACCAGACCTAAACATATATGTGATCCTGAACCCATTAACATTGCTCTGTCTCTTGGCCCATATCTGTGGTGCCTCAAACAAAATGGCTCTATTTATGTTGGAGAGACCCTGGACTGCAATACGGTTATTAACTACCATGATAAACCTGTACAAAACCACACAGCTATGGGAGTCTATTGGGTTTGTGGGAACAATGCCTATTCTGAGTTGCCTAATTCATGGTCTGGTATCTGCGCCTTAGGACATTTGGTCCCGGCCATGAGAATTACATCTATTCTACCGGACCGAGTCAGATATGAAAGATCAACTGACGTCTTTGGAACTCACCATCAGTCTGTTTGGAACAGAGCACTTGGTGCTCTCATTCCTACTTATGGGGTTATGTCCGCTCTAGATCAAATTGGCGACCTCTCCAAAGAGGTAGAGCTTTTGGCCAATAGCACGGCATTAGGTCTAGGCAAAATTTCAGAGGAATTGACAGCTGTCAGAGTGATGGCTCTACAGAACAGAGCTGCATTAGATTATATCCTCTCAGCTCAGGGTGGGACATGTAAAATAATTGGCATCGAATGCTGTTCCTATATTCCCGATAATCAGGATGACCTGAAACGTGTGATCTCAAAAATCAATAATGTTTCCCGGTCCGCACATGAAATATCACCTACAACACCTGGTTTTCTTGAATGGTTATCGAGCTATTTGGGTGACCTTGGCAAAATTGTAGTTGAATACATTTTTCTGATTATACTGGGATTAACTGTACTGGCATTGATAATTAAAGGTGTGAAATTAATTTTCGTACAGTTAATCTGTGGTAAAACTAATGAGCAAACCACACAAGTTGTTCACTATACAAAGACTCCGACAGCATACATAATATAGAACCAAGTTGTAATAACTTGGGAGTACTTGATAATGCCCTCACATGGTATTCTGTTTTCTTCCTCATATGCCGGAGAGGACACTCCCATGACACCATACCGGCGCCGAGGACACCACCCCTCCAAGACCATGTTGCTGCTAACCAGGAGTAAATTGCAAGAAATCCCACCAAGCCTTGAATCGAGCCTTCCCTACCAAACCAATGTCACTATCCATCCAGCCAGCAACAGAAGGACTTTTTTCTTTACAAGTTATGTTCTTGGAGTACATCTCGTTCGCCCGTAAGGGGGACGTGAGGGAATTTTGCCTGAAGTTTTCCTAACACAGGTTTTTGACAGGTTTTCGCCCTCACCCTGAACAATGACTAAATAAATGTAACTGTAAAATTGACTTAACCATGAGATTCATGTTGTGTCAAAAGGAGGGACTGTTAGGATACAGAAAGTTTGTGCTGTAGGAGACAGACAGATTTGTGTATTCCAAAACCTCACGTGCATGTGAGAGTCCGCCATTGTTTTACAAAGACAACCAATAAGACACAGTGGTAGAAATTGCAACCTATAGGGCAACTCTGTATAACAAACAACCAATCAGAGTTCATGCTGTATTCTGCGCACAAATTTGAATATATGTAAATGTAACTGTATAAACTCCACAAACTCGAACAGTTGAATTGAACATTTTTGTGTGAATCCCTGTTGCTGGCTTTCTGTATAATAAATGCTTCCTGATTTTTAAACACTAACTTCGGATCTGCTTCTACCTGGAACGACGGTCACTATTGTTCTTGGCAACATTTCTGGTTACCAACAGGACCGCAGGCTGAACCGGAAGCTGGGTTAAGAAGATGGTGAGGAATGGGTGAATCTCCTGATGCTGTGTGCACCTTCTTAGTGATCAGCAAGAATATTCTCAAATTTCACCAGAACATAAAGAATCGGTCTTTCAAAATATTTAACCATCATCTTGTTCTCAAATCAGTGTTAAAAATGTATTTTATCAGAGTGGAATGTATTGAATCATTTTTTATTAATTAGTTTTTTATTTTAAAAATGTCAATTATTTTTTAAATAAATCCTGCCCAATATGGGGTTGAGTATGTCCAATTCCCACCCTAATTTAGAAAATCGTATTACCTATTTAAAGCTGTGTTCATATGTGATATCCACTGCCAATTCATGAGAGTGAAGACGTCCATCCATAATACACGATGTCACCAGCCTGCTGCTTTTCACACTGCAGCCCACAGCCAAGCTCACACACAAATAGTCAGGTGAAGAGACTGCTTTGGCATGTAGTCCACGAACACCTGATTGATCAGCGGGGGTCGGCAAAGAGGGATGAAATGGGGACCCCTAACTGAATGAACCATGCCGGACCCTGGGTGATGCGAACGGCAATTGCCTGTCGCTCTATGGAACTACTGGTCGCAGTCAGAATTTGCGTGGTCCAGACACTGCTGCATGGTGCCTTAACTGAATGAGCCACCCAGCAGCCTATATGATTTTTTCAAGGACCTTGTTGTGCACTTGCAGAGACTTGGCATGCATTTTCCTTGATTACCACCCATCAGATGAAGCTAAATTTACCCAGGTCAGACCTGCCTTACTTCAAGGACCAAGTTCCTGGACCTTCTCACCTCTCTGCAAAACACGGCATTGTACCCAACACACTTCCCTGAGATCATTAAAATGCAATCGACCACAGGTAAACTCTGGCTGTGAAGTTTTAATACTCTTCTACAGATTTTCAGTAAAACATGTTGCAAAAGAAAACGGTGCAATCATATTAAATAATATATTTAAATAAATTATGTTTATTTTAAAACAGAACAGAAATTTGTATGGATTTTACAGGTCTCTAAAGCAGGGCCCAAGCTTAGCCTACTGTATATGCCCATTCTACATAAAACGTATTGTTTAAACTATTCAATTAGCTAATTTGTGATGACTTCTTTGGTACTGATGTTACTTTCTGAGATGCAAAGACTGCTGGGAAATATGTTTTTGTAGCTGTTGTCCATTGTAAAGTGTCTATTTGTCATAACAGTTAGCTAGTTTTGGCAATGAATTTCTGTCAGTTTGCTAGCTGAAAAACAGAGCAAAGAGGAATCCTGGCTATGACTAAGTATATCAAAATGCCTTATAAACACAAAAATGGATCTCAGAACAGAAAAGAGGGAAATGGACCAGTAGAGAAAAGTAGCCAGTTGGATGGCTTTTAAAAAACCTGAACCAAACCTGAAACTCAACCTAGTGAAAAAGTCTGTCTGACTACAGATATATGAAAAACCTTCCCTGCTCAACGGCTGTCATTCAGGACATGTTTTATACCTGAGATCGTCAACACACACCTCAGTCTCCTCACTTCAAATGATTATTCTGGAACATCCTTCAGTGAGGTATGTACAATACTGTGGTTGTTACGACATTGCCTCTCACAGTCGCAACTACAAAGTGCTGTTTAAATGATGGAATTTTTAAAAAAATTAAAATTAATCAAGAACTACCAGAGGAGCAGCATCAGGCAGGAGAGACTGAATGAACTGGCTATAGGCTACTTTCTGTCAATAGCTTCAGAGCTTAGGGGCTTAATTTGAAGGACTTGCTGATGATTTTTTAAATGTAGGCTCATCAGATGCCCTTCAAATGAGGGAGTAGATAAACTGATTTTCAGGAGGATTGGTGGTGTGTTTCTGAGGTTGCCAGCCTGTTGGCGATCGTTTGAATTGGGTCGCCACTGTGTGTCTCAACAGTTTTAAATAATAATAATTATACAGCAAAATGGCAACGCTAAACAGTAAACCTTGGTCATAAAATTTTGGATATGGATAACTGTAATTCATATGCGTTCCTTAAAGGGAAAGTTCACATTTTTAGATCCAGGTTGACTGACCTACTCACCATGAATTATGAAAAAGATTTTGGGGCTGAAGCTCTCCCAACTTGTGTATTCACAGCTCATTCTCTGTTTGCCTTTAGTTTTCTTAACCAAAATACATTGATTTAATGGGAGCTGAGAATCAAACTGTAATCAAACATGCCAGTGTTGCCAAAAAAACGAGTTCGTTTTGGACCCCCTTTGGATCTTCAGTGTAAAATACAGACTTTGAAATGTCCTGCATTCCAAATATGCAGCATTCCATGGGTTAGGGTGTAGATTGGGAATATTCGTTGCACAATGCCACCTGTAGCTTTTGAGATTTCCAGGAGAGAAAAAGTGTAAAGGCGATAACTGGTAGATTTTATTGTAAGGTTATTTTTAGCTAGCTAGACTTGCAGGTTATGACTGTGGCCAGCAAGCAAGGTCCTAGCCCAGTGATGAGTTGGGAAATCTGTAAATTAATAACATACGCATTGTATATATAGCCTAGCCTACTACCAGTGAGCCACTGTGTCCAATTATGCTTGTTTTTGTGCTTTTTTTGTCTGATGTGTTGTTGTGTAGGCCAAAGCAAGCTATCGGCCTGGGTAGTTGTGATGTTTGTTTCGATGACTGTCTGTTAATGATTCAACCAGCTTGCAGCCAAGCACTATCCGGGCTGAGCCCTGAGTACTGATGTCTGCCTTGACCTACTTATCCAATCGCCCAAGTTGTACAATCCAACACATTCCCTACTGTAAAATATGAACACCTAATGGTGCAGTGTGTGCACGTGTTTGCATGAGTCTGAGGGTGAGAAGGGGCCTGTAAAATAAATCACATAAAAAACACGTTTTCAACATACAAAAATGCCAAGTTACTCAAAAGTATTGATATCAAAATGACGCCAAGTTACGGTACTACAAACAATATAGGCTATCTTGCCTCACCGAAATTAAATAAGATGTATTCCAAAGCAATGCTACCCAATATTTCCTCAGTTCTTTCAAGTCACTTGGCCCTGTGTGTATAAGCATGGACTACATGGACAGGCCAAACATATGTGTGGATGGCTATCTCACAGTCAAGATTGATTGAATAGGCGTGTATATGTCCAATTTGTATTGGTATGTATGTATTTCGCTGCCCAGCCTTTCTGTTGCGTGAATGATAGTATGTGTCTTGGTATAAGTGTGTGTTCGTAAATGTGAATGTAACATGCTGCGAGGGAAATGTCCCCATGGGGATAAAGAAGTTCTCTATGTATGTATGTACAATATGTATTTTACATGCAGTATTTATTGTACGTAGCAAATATACAATAACTTGTACATGTACTCAAATTCAGTTCAGAAGCAAGTATAAACATGTTTTCTGGAGAAATATGCTTCCTGTAGTTACTCAGCAGCAGTTTTGTACATGAATTTCAATGTGTTCCATGAGGCAATTCGAAATATTTGACTCTTTGATCTTACACAAAGTTTGCATGACATTGTAAAATGGTAAGATTACAAAACATTGAATTGTGCAATGCTTCCAACAGCTGTGTAAATATTATGATTTTTAAACGGGACAAATGTCAGACCACTGATTTGCATTTAGGCTGCGTTTTGGCTCTTCTTATCTGTGTAAAAAACCTGCGTTAATGTGACCTCAGAGTCTGACATTAACCTCTGGACCACAAGCACATAATATGGCATGTGCATAAAATTAAAGACAAAAGTTGAGTCAATGATCTTGAGTTTAAAAAAATTAAAAAAAAACACTAAGACATGCAGGCCTGTAAACTGTATGTAACACACTGTGCCTTGAATAAAAAGTTGCCTCCCCAAAATCTCTGTCCCCCCAATTGCAGCAGTCTAGATCTGGGACTGGTCTAAAGGGTTAAAATACTTAAAAGGTTTATTTGATCCTGGTTAGCTCTAATACACACTACTGTTTTCGTAAACTTTGCACATTCTGCAATCAAAACTCATTGCTTAAAAAACACACAAACAAATAATGGAAAAATGTGACAGCAAAGTGCTGAGCACTAACATGATATTCATATTAGCGATGCTAATTATATTGTTGGCTCAATTAAAAGTGCTGACAATTTTGGTTTATCTGTTTCTGGGAAGTGGTCCCCTGAGATACGAAGCAGAACTAGTAAAAGCTCTTTCCCCTAACCTTGTCGTAAGAGGAACCAGATGGCCACAAACAAAACTGCATGGGTTGCAAATTGTTGCATGGTCTTACAGTATAGTATTTATTATTTAAGCATAATTATTCTGTCTCAGAGGTGAGCTAAAAGATTGTTCAATCCAGTTGTGTAACTGCTTTTATATGCTGTACTGTAAAAGTAGAGATTATGTGTCCAAGTGATGGAGAGTTGTTTTGAACTCATTTTTTATTGCTTTAGGAGTTATAGTAGTCTCCTTGAAGTGTCTGAATCAGGGAATGATAGGAGAAAATAAAAAGTCCCATCTTGTTCCATAATGTCATTCATCCAGCTGTGCATAAATATCACTCAGACCTTCTTTTTGTGAAATGAGCCTTAAAACATAAAATTAATTTAAATTTGTTTTTCAGTGTACAGAAAGTTACTTGATGTTTTTTTTTTTCAAAATATTTCTTTTTCCATAACGTTCCCATTTTAAGGAAAAAAATGGCACCCATACATTGTGCTATAAATTTCTATTTCTCAGTTTCAGTCCTTGGGTTGTTTTTTGATCCTGAATAGGGATAAAATCTTCTCTCCTTTCCACCATATACAGAGATTGAGGTTGGAAATAAAGTTCAGCCATTTCAAAGGAGCCAGCGGCAACCCAGGATGAAGCACACATTACAATGATGAAAAAATGTCCTGCTGCTTTTCTAGCCCTCTCCCACAGGTTCAGCGATTTTGTTGCTATGAAGTGAAGGTCTACCAAGTTCTGTCAATGGCAAAGGACTCCCCTCACTGAAGAACAGCTGCACTGACAGCCATTGTCCCGATGGAAGAATGAGAGTAGATATACATTCCCAGTTCAGCTAATCATAACCTTGCCAGAACTCAGAGCTGGGGTCTTGCTTGTTGTGCTAGCAGGATGGTTACTAATGAAAAGACGACCTTTCTTTGGAGCCTCAGCCACCATCAATCTACCTGTTCTGTGTGGGCATCCCAGTTGGGTGGAAGGAGGATAATTAGTGTGCAGTTAAACCCTGTGATAAATTATTTCAGGTCACCCAGGATAAAACAAGTATATATAATAAAATACTACAGTAAGACAGGGGTTGAAGTTAAGAGTTTTGGGGTCATCAATCTGTTTAACTGTGTGCTTGAAAAAGGCTCCCACTACAAACTTTCAGTTCAAGTTCATATTAAAAACTGAACTTTATTATAAGAGAATGGCAGGTAGTAAGAGTCAGATGCAGTTTTATGTTAAACATAATTTAAAGGGCTGTTTTTTCGCAGCAATGCCTGGGTCAAACAGGCTGAAATCTTTCATGTCACATGAGAATTTTTTCCTTCAAATATGAAAAATATCTGTTGGTCAGTTTACAGTGCCATGAAAAAGTATTTGACCCCTTCTTGATTTCCTCTATCACTGCACATTTGTCACACTGAATGGTTTCTGTTATTAAACAAAATGTAATATGATACAAATACAAAGGGAACTGAGCAAACACATTTTAAAAATAACTATTTCATTTTTTTAATAAAAAAGTTATTAAACACCAATATCACCCATGGAAATAAGTAATTGCCTCCTTACACCTAATAAGTGGTTGCACCACCTGTAGCAGTGATAACTGCAACCAAATGGTCCCTACAATTGTATATCAGTCTTTCACATTTTTGTGTAGGAATTTTAGCACACTTCTATGCAGTACTGCTTTAATTCTGAAAAATTGGTAGGTTTTCGATCATGACCCATTTCAGTTCTATGGCAGACAGCAACTCTATTGGGTTCAAGTCAGAACTTTGACTTGGCCACTCCAAACCTTTCATTTTGTTTCTGGTCAGCTATTTAGATGTGGAGATGCGGACTTGCTTTTGTGTTTAGATCATTCTGTTGCTGCTTAACCAAATTAAGCTTCAGCCCACAGACAGATGACCTGACATTCAATAATGGAAAGTCGTCCGGGTCACAAGGCAGCAAAGCATCCCCACACCATCACACAACCAGCACCATGTTTGACTGTTGGTATAATGTGAAATGCTGTATTGGGATGGCAAGTATGCCATCCTGCCAAATTATGGCTGGGTGGGGAGGCATGCCCCATACTTATACAGCACTGAATGTTTTGCGCTTTTCAGGGTTTCCTACAGCAATGACCACAGACTCTCAGCCCCTAAGAACATTACATTCTTTGCCTTGACATCCTGCAAGCAGACAGAATTCACAAACAAATTCACATGTCCCCACACAATAAAGCCCCAAACATGGGTGGTTTTACATTATTTCCTCCACCTTCTTTTTCCTGCCAATTACATCATCACAAATGCTCCAGTACCACTATCAATGATTCTCCCCATTGGACATTTAGCAACATCTGCCAATGACTCTTTTTTTTAAACTAGTCAACTACACGACAGTCAATACCAGGCAAAAGGATATTGTAAAAAAATTTGTGGTTGCCGTCTTGGTTGGGTGTGGAAGCTAGCTTTCATGTTAACTAATAATTACCAAAAAAATGTAAATGTTGCTTTTACAGCTGTATGTGGAAAACACATTTACATTCCATTTAAATGCATTCTCTATCATTTCACAGGCAGAACTACCTAATATGACTTCAGGACTCAGACAGCTACATGACTTAGCCATATGACTACAGGCCATAAAACCTCAGACTGCATTTTTAACCATAAGCATTAATATTCTTTAACCAAAACATGGAGTAGCCAGCTGCATAGCCATGTTTGTTTCATTCATAAAGCTGGCTGGCTACTTAGCATCATTAACCATCCTGTTATGTTGCGGGTCAAATTGACCCTTTTTAAAGTTTGAAAATCTAGGAAAAATACTTAAAATTATTTTTTCAGTATGAAACTTCTTCTACTGGCCTTAATTAGTGTAATCAACATTTTAAATGAAAATGGTTCATTTCATGTATTTGCAAACCCCCCCTGTATGGGGATTGACCCGGGAACATTTTTGCTGTACCTAAAAAATGAACAGAACAGGAGGGTTAAACCAGCTGCATGGCTAGCTAGCTAGCTAACTTCAGCGTGTAGCTAGCCAGCCAGCACTGCTACATGGCAGCAATTAAATCATTAATAATATTAGTCTAGCTGGACGGCTAACTAGCTCCCTGCTTAATTAGTAGCTAGCTAGCTATTCTTCGGATGTGTCATTACAACACCGCATTAGCAATCTGTGCTGTTAAATTCTAATCTGAAGAAAAACACATTTTCAATGTACAAAAATGGCAAGTTACTCGCACATACAAAGCACTATAAGTCATTAACACTTGCAAAATCTAGGCCTGCCATTAAAAGTACTGATATCAAAATTACGCCAAGTTACAATAAACAATATTGGCAACCTTAGCTAACACAAATTAAACATGCTATATTCCAAAGCAATGCTGCTACCCAATGCTTCCTAAATCCTTTAAAATAACTTTAAAGTAATGTGAAGAGAATGTGGTAATTTGAAGCATATGTGTGTTATCAAAGTGTGAAATGGCAATCATTTATAGTGGGAATAATCTTACTGAATAATGTCACCTGTTTTACAGCAATGTATGTTTTTTTAATGACTACACAATATGTTTAAAGACGTGCGTGCATGCAATTCTTTGGATGTATGGGAAGCACATGTTGAATGAAACGCATGCATGACATAGTTGTTTTGGAAATTCTGTTCAGAAAGAAGATATGTTATTGTTTAACATTGCAGAAGAAATTACACTATTGTATTTAGTTGGCGAAACATCATTGGAATATGAGGTCTATAGCACATGAGTGGGGCAAACATATGTCTTTATAGGTTTGTAAAATGAAATATGTATTTCAGAGGCCGAAATACCCCCCCGGCCTTTTCTATATGCTGCTAGGGAAATGTCGTCATAGGGATAATGAAGTATTCAATGTACTGTATGTATGGATGTACATATGTGTGTGTGTGTGCAGCATTTAGAATATTGCACACGCGCAAATGTTGGAAATGTTGAAGAGGTTGTACATTTTGTAAAATGATCTTGACCAGCAAGCTTAAGAATATCCTTTGTGGTTTGTAAGTGTCCATCAGCTGTTGAGAACATTCATTTAAATGATGTGTTCTTCCATGGGCCCATTTTTCTATGTGATACTTTGATGTGGCACTGAAAAGTTGGAATTAGCACAAAGTGTTCAGATGATAAGACAAGAGAACACAGGGACAAGTTACTTGAAATAATTTAGGAAGCTTTGGGTAGCACCATTGCTTTGGAATACAGCATTTTTCATTTGTGTTAGCTAAGGTAGCCAATATTGTTTATTGTAACTTTGCATAAGCGTAATTTTGATATCAGTACTTTTAATGGCAGGCCTAGATTTTGCAAGTGTTAATGACTTATAGTGCTTTGTATGTGTGAGTAACTTGCCATTTTTGTACGTTGAAAATGTGTTTTTATTCAGGTATCATTTCATTTCGCAAAGTGTTTGTTATAAGAAAGTGATAACAGTAATGCTTATAAATGTAGACTATGAGAAGCATGCGTACACATACATACATGCACACACGCATACATCGTAGCCAGTCCCGGATGTAGACTGGTGTGTGATTAGGAGGCAGAGGGAGATTTTGGGGGGGGCAAAGTTTATCACATAATTTGTGATGAGTAGCGTGGAGGGTGCGGTGGTGTAAGTATAAGAGGCTGGCACCATCAGAAATGGAACAGAAATCCCCCCAGTGTATGTGCTCACTGATTTGACAGCCATCCAGTGAGCCTTCATTGACAAAATTATCAGCAAGCTCATTTAATTTGAGCTCCCGAGGTTGCAACTTGTGTAGTTGTGGCCTGCTCAGTTTTCTGGTATTTCGTCTGAGAAACACTTTGTGTTTATAAGGTTTATAAGGCATTTTGATTCGCTTAGCTGTAGGTAGGACTCCTCTTTGCTCTTTTCCTCAGCTAGATCACTGTCGTTATGTGACAATTCGAGAAGGAGAACTAGGTACCAAATAGAACACTTGACATTGGACAATAGCATACACAGAAATATTTCTCAGCAATCTTTGCATATCAGAAAATAACAGTGGTACAAGAGAAATGATGACAAATGATGAAATTTAGTAGTTGAAACAATATGTTTTCTGCAGAATGGGCATTTGGGAGAAGTTTGACATGACTATAGTGCAAAGAAAATATAATGACCATGAGCGAGATGAGTTTCCTTATTGAACGGTATATAAAACAGACAGTATTTGAAGATAATTGTATATACAGTTGTTGAAGGAATGTGTGAAATTGCATTGGAAAACTGTTTTTTCACGTAGGCTACTAGTAGTTATAATTATGAATGAGTCATTTCTTTAAATGCCAGATGTTTTTAATGTTTTTAATGTAGACAGTACATACATACTAATTGTTTGTATGTGGGTACAACGAGAACGAGCGAGGTAACATGAATGTAGAAACGTGGCGTTTCCTAATAAGAACTTTCTCTACAGTAGCCAAGTAAAGAAATATAGTTAGTAGAAACGACACAGTGGTCAGCTGGTGTAACTTTTTAAGAAAATCAATAAATGTGCCGTCATGAAGTGCATCTGGCTGCCCATGCATGACTTTTGCTAAACATATGCATTGAAGATTCTTATGTTCTGATAAGTGCAAAAGCACTCATTTAGAAGCAATAGACAATTATTAGTTTGCAAATGTAAGTGTAAGAAAATGTTAGTGTAAGAAATGAAAGATTTGCCTGAGGGTGAGGCAGGATTCTATCCTGTGACTCAGCAGTCCATAGACCACAACATTACCACTGAGCCACAAACATACGAGCAGTCTTTCCTGGAATTTTTCTTAGGTAAAAAGATATGTCCATTCTGCATGCACTTTGAACTGATGCACTTGTTGTATGTCACTCTGGATAAGAGCTTATGCTAAATGCCTGTAATGTAATGTAATGTAATGCATGTGTATATGTGTGACATTTTTATTGGCTGGTGTAGGTAAATGGTTGGCGGGTGTAGGTAAATGTCCAATGGGGAGACATATTGTTTGTGGGCTTGCAGCATTATGATGATCGGGCAGGAGAAAACGAAAAAAACCCTAATTTTGGTGTGAGAAGGTACAGAGATGAATGTTTTTATGGGCTGAGAGTCTGTGGTCATTGTGGTGGTCAATGTCTAGAAACCTGTTTTCGCTTTGTCATTATGGGGTATTGTGTGTATAGATTGATGAGTATAAAAATGAATTTAATCCATTTTATAATAAGGCTATAATGTAATAAATGTGGGAAAAGTGAAGGGGTCTGAATACTTTCCGAAGGCACTGTATATTGTGTTGAATAATTCGCCATTGCAACGGGTTTAGGATTTGGATTTTTAACATTCGTTTATGTAAAGGTGAGCCACATGACACTGTAAACAACCCATTTTTGTGCACGCACATGAAGTTCAGCTTACTAACAGTAAATTTTCAATAATAATGAAAAGTACACCATGAAAATTAACCTTCACAATTCTTCAGAATTATGTCTTCTATATATTCATTTAACAGTGAACAGAAAATATAGGTGCGAATGCTGCAAAGTACGAAATTTCACAATTTGGTGCACCAGTGCCTTGTTGGTATCATTTCCTGCTGTATCCAATTTAAAGTTACACAGTGTTATGAAACAAGAATTAACTTAAATGAGAATTTTGATCTGAGAACAGGGAGGTTGCTATCTTCTATCTACACAAGTAAAAATAGAGTAATTGGCTCTTGCGCCACAGGCAAAACTATATATGCTAAACCAGACCTCGGACAGCAACAGATGTCCCTTGGATTTCAGATCCATCCAAACTCTTATCTGAACGTAAATGCATAACTGACTCAATCATTAAGCTGCATTATTGAGGGCAGTCATGCACTGAACAGACTTTGTGTTTTACTATTTAGAGAGGCCTAGGAAATCTGCAGGATGGCAGCATTTCTGTAGCAGGGCTGCCTACCCCTGTGCTAAGCTTTGTGTTCTGATAGAATGGCCACACAGGGGTGCAGCTATAGCCACTGAAAAGAGAATCCAGTTGGTCACAGTAGGCCTTGGAGAAAGAACTTTTATCATTCATTTTTATCCATTGCGGGAGGATTCAGCATGACTGCTAAGCTTAGCACACTAAACCTTTCTCTATACACACCAAAGGCAGGCCTGAGCTTTTGTGCTTTGTTTTATAGGCTTATTTACTCCTGTATTCCTTCGCATAAATTAAAATTCAGTTCAAAAACTGAATCCCTGCTGAATTTTTAGAACATAGATGGCGAGAGTGATTTCCGCATTTATTGTGATAATGAGACTAAAATCTCTCTCATGAATAGAGGCAGGAGGGACAAGTTCATGTGAACTGTGTCACACTGCATTGATGAATCAGATTCAGAAGCCAGGCTGGGGGTAATTAGTCAGCCTGCTGAAAGGGTAGCCAACTACTGTTCTCTCTATTTGTGTTTACGCATGAGATTTTGGGTACCTACAGTCTTCAGCCCCTTCACGCAGATGCAGAATCAGCTGTGAGCATCGGCTTGGAAAATGGCTTAAATGAAGCAAGACACTTGCACCATTTACAAAACTAACTTACATTAAATTATATTCATAATTTAGGTTTAAAAATTTCAAATTGTGAGTGGAATGAATTCTAACAAAGCTCTGAGCATTATTAACAAAGGCTAATAGTTGTCTCTTACTGTATGATCAATGCCAATATAACAATATCACAAATATGACACAACATAAATAATTGAAATGTTACAATCAGTACTAATATATGCCTTTGTATGTAACCTAACCTAACATATTGACAAGAACAGGCCATTCAGCCCAACAATGCTCAACATTTTCCTAACTAATTTGTATCTAGTGCTCTGATTACCTAAAGGTAGTATCAGGCCAGGTCTTAAAAACCCCCAGAGTTGCTGCCTCTTCTGCATGGCAGGCTATTCCACACCAGTGGTGGACAAAGTACACAACCCCATTACTTGAGTCAAAGTATAGATACCCCTGGTCAAACATTACTCCACTACAAGTGAAAGTTGTTCAGTCAAATTTTTACTTGAGTTAAAGTACTGGAGTAGTTGCTTTTAAAAAATACTTAAGTATTCAAAAGTACATTTTCTTTTCAATGCCAACGCACTTGTATTGTTTCTCTGATGCATTTACAGAAGCTCATTTACAGATGCATTTTTACTGTTATTAGATAGCAACACATGATAGATAGCATTGCCTGAAATGTGAAACAGCTGAATGACCCTTCGCTCAAATTCCATAAAATTTCATCTGACCAAAGCTCAGACAACTTCATAATTAGCAAACGGGCTACCGTTAGCTAACGTTTACATACCTCGACATTAGGGGATAAATTGGGATTTGGGAGGTGGGTGGACCCTGAGATCCGGTGGGAGGTGGGTGGAAAAAAGGTACAAACCAATGAATGTCTCAGCTCAAAATAGTTGTATCTTTAATGTATTGTGCACATAATTGTAATTAAGGAAAACAATGTTTGAAAAAGAATGTATACTGTTGATGCAAGCTTTTACATAAAATATTTCAAGTTAGTGAGTGTCATTAATGCTATGAATTTTTTTACCCACGAAAATAATCGGTCATTCTCCTCTTTTGTCCTCCCTTTCTTCCTCCTTTATCCCTCTTTCTTAAACTGTCGAATTGAAACAAAATGAAACCAGCAGTGACTGGTGAGCTGGAAATTGGTGATACGCAAAATCTTTCTTTAAACTAATCATTGAGCTCAAACTGTTTTAATTAATTTTCAGTGATTAACAAGCATGCAAACGATCTGACTAAGCAATTGGAAAGGGACACAGCTTCTTCGCATTGTGTTAGAGAGATTAAATGATAAATGCGATTTAGAAAAATCCGTTTTAATCACTAAGCAGTGGCAGAATCTTCCCCTGATTTTCCTTGAGTATCAATGCAATTAATCCACAAAATAGGCTACTCGATTGCAATACTATAATATTTAGCCAGCTATCCCCAAATAGGCAGTTTTAGCGAGTAGCCTAGGCCTTATAGCCTACATTTATTTTCATTTGCAGTACGAAATTGTGCACATTTTTAATCAACATTATTTGTGAATACAAGCACTTCTTTCTCCGCCCTTGAATTCATGGCAAATATCTGCAATGCGTAGATTGTAAACAAAATTGAAGTGCAAGTTTTGTTTTTGCTGGTTATTCTGAAAACTAACACGGTAGATGACTGGTGTATCTTGTTTGTTAAGTGTAGACTACTTGATGATTTAATCCCCCTAACATGGTATGAAGACGCTGTGTGTTAGGCTACTTGCCACTTGATTAGTCTGATCATTGGCACGCTTGATAATAAAGGAAAAATTACTAATGAAAACAGGTTGATATCAATGATTAGTTTAAAGGAAAGTTTTGCGCCCCACCAATTTTCATCTCACCAGTCGCCGCTGAATAAAACGGTATGTGGGGAAATATTCAATCTTAGCTTAGCTGCTGACCAGCAATCTGCTGATTTTTCTCAAGTAATCAAAGTTGCCGTTAATAATAGCCGACGTTCGTGGGGGCTGTTGCATAGATGAAATTACCTACCGCGTCCGCTTCCAAACAATCTAGACAATCAACAATATTTTTCTTTCTGTGCCTGTCTATATAAACGACTGTTCCTCCTGAGTTTTTTTTCTTCAGATTTTTGTTGGTTGAGTGAGTAACTGGCTAGAGGGAACACATGGACTGGAGCATACTGGATTGTCATAGTTATTTGTAAAACTGCCGGTCAAAATTATTTATTTACTTACCAAAGGTGGGTGGACCCGTCCACCCCCAATTTAACCCCTGCTCGACATGCTTTTTCAGGTTGGATGGCGAGTTTTTGAATGCAGCGATGTAGTTTGTGCGTGGTAAGCAGAGTAAACATTTTAAAAAGTATGAATCTTTTTGAATTTCACAAATCTCAAACATGGACTTGAGATATGGCCAAGGTGGCGAAGAATCGTCCTTATCTTCTGCCGTCGCCATTGTTACCGCTGCAAAGTTCAAATAGAACTGTTTAATCACTGGTGCAACAAGCAAGCATTTTGAACTTGACTGACAGCGTGGTAGGAGTAGGCTACTGTGATTGGCTTTTCTCATGTGAGGAACACAGCGTGTGGCCAATCGCATTTTAGAAAAGAAAAAAAAAAGATTCAACTGCTGACTTCAAAGCTATGCTTCAAAGTAAGGAGTAACGACAACATTCATAGAAATGTAGTGGAGTCAAAAGTACAATATTTATCTTTCAAATGTAGTGGAGTAAAAGTCATAAGTTTCCAAAAAAATAAATACTCAAGTAAAGTACACATACTCGAAAAATGTACTTAAGTACAGTACTCAAGTAAATGTACTTCGTTGCTGTCCACCCCTGTTCCACACAGTGTCTACTCTCTGCATGAAAAAATTCTTCCTAATATCTATGTGGAATTTACCTTCTGCTAATTTCAATTTATGACCGCTCGTTCTACTAACAAAACCCAACCTGAAGAATCACTTGTAAGTCCCTTTATGAATTTAAAAGCCTCAATCCAATCAACCTATAGTTTACTTTTACTAAGCTTAAAGAGATTAAGTATCTTAAATCTTTCCTCATAGCTCTTATCTTTCATACCAAGAATAAATTTGGTTGCCCTTTTTTGAACCTTTTCCAGAGTTTCTGTATCTTTCTTGTAGTACGGTCCCCAGAAGTTCTGCCCAGAACTGCACCCAATACTCCAAATGTGGTCTAACAAATGTATTGTATAAGATAATACCTTTGGTTATATCCCCAAATCCTGTTGGCCTTTTTAACTGCTACAGCATGGTGCCTGGAACCTGAAATGCTTTGATTAAACATTACTCCCAAGTCTTTTTCAAATTGAGCACATTCCATTTTTGTTCCTCTCATGAAGTAATTCTGCATTATGTTTTTATTTCCCACATGTAGAACATTTACAGTGCTGTGGAAAAAGTATTTGCCCCCTTCCTGATTTCCTCTATTATTGCATATTTTTTCACAGCTTTTGACAAAATATTAGATTTTGTAAACACAAAATACATTTTAAAAATAATTACATAATTTCTTTCATGAAAAAAGTTATCAAATGCCCCTTTCACCGATGTGAACAAGTTTATTGCCCCCTCAAACTTAATAACTGGTTCCACCACTATAAATAACTGCAACCAAACTTATCAGTTTTTCACATTGCTGTGGAGGAGTTTTCCCACTCAATTTTTGAGAATTAACTGGGTTTAAGTCAGAACTTTGACTTGTCCATTCCAAAACTTAAATTATGTTGCATAACCCAATTATGCTTCATGTCATAGACAGATGACTGTATTTGCTTTATGCCAGACATACCTGTACTGTAATGGGACCTGTGCCATCCAAAAAGTTCCACTTTTGACTCATCTATCCATAAAACATATTCCCAAAAGGCTTGAGGATCATCCAGGTTTTGAAACTGTGAGACAAGTATTGATGTTTCTCTTAGCAGTGGTCTCTGCCTCCCGCAAGAGAAGCCTGCAGTTCTTTGGATGTTCTTCCTTGGATCTTTTGTGACTTCTTAGATGAGTTGTTGCTGCACCCTTGGAGAAATTCTGGCAGGCTGTCCACTCCTGGAAAGATTCACCACTGTTCCAAATGTTGTCTATTTGGAGATAATGGCTCTCACTCTCATTTGGAAGAGTATCAGAGCCTTGGAAATGTCCATGTAATCCTTTCCAGACTGATATATTTCAACAACTACTATACTATATAACTATTGGGCTTCCCAGTGTTGTATCATACTGGGCTTCCCAGTGTTGTATCATATGCAAATATAACTGATGTACTTTCAATGTACCTTTGAAGGCCATTGGCATAAATGAGAAACAGCAGTGGTCCCAGCACCAATCCATGTGGGACTTCACTTCCCACAGTACCTTGCTCAGATAAGATCCCTCCTAATAGTACTCTTTGTGTTCTACGTTGTAGCCAGTTCTGAACCCACTCTGAAACACCTCTAGTAATTCCTACTGTCTTTATTTTACTAAGAAGTCTCTCATGTGATACCTTATCAAATGCTTTTTGTGGTATATAAGACCACAAGCCTTGTTATGGTCAAAACACTTGGTAGCTTCCTCAGAGAATACCAAAAGATTTGTCAGGCATGACCTTCACTTGTGAAAACATGCTGGCTATCCCTTTCAAGAAACAATTCTAACTTGTGTCTAATGATACCAGTATTTTACATGTGATGCAATTTAAACTGACAGGTCTGTAGATTCCCTGGATCAGTACATTCCCCTTTCTTATATATTGATATTGCATTAACTTGCTTCCAGTCCTCTGGTATTTCTTCAGTTCCTAAAGACTGTCTAAAATACCTGCCAGTGGTTTAAAGATGATCTAACTCTTGGAGGACTCTGGGGTATATGCCATCAGGGCCTGCTGCCCTATTTGTCTTCAATTTATGTGATTTATCCAGTACTTCTTTGTCCTCTACTCATGATCTACTAAAACATTCTGAGTACTGACTATGCCTTCCAGTCTATTAGTAACTTCCTCTCACTGTATCCTTTTTCTTCTAAAGAAAAGCTCCTTTATTCTCGAAGCAATTGTCATGCTCCTTAACTTTCCTTTTCCTACAAGTACTGAAAGAAACGCTTAGGATTACTTTTTGCATCTTGCCTTTCAAAGAGCCGCTCAACTACCCTTACTTCTTTTTTTTCTTCTTTTTTTTTGCCTTCGCACACATCAGAATATTCATCCTTATTGGTCTCAGTACTGTTGTTTTTATATATCTTACAATGTTTTTTTCTCAAACTCTCCCATATAGCTTTGTTTGTCCACTGGGGAGACTGCTTCTTTAACTTGCATTTACCTACCTTTGGAATAAATTTACATTGTGCCTCAAGAATAGCCCTTTTGAACCTGTCCCACTTTTCGTTCACAGTCTTGCATTTAAGAAGTTGCACCCTGTCTGTATATTATTTAAATTTGCTTGCGTCATGTTAAAATTAGCTTATCTAAAATTTTAAATTCTGGTCTTAGAGGAGGCCCTGTTAATTTGCCAAAATATATCAAAACTAACTGCAGAATGATCACTTGGTCCCAAGTGCTTGGGGAGGGATTACCTCTATGCTGCAAATTCTGTCAAGATCATTGCACCAGATCCAGAATTGATTTTTCTCTTGTAGGCTGACTGAAATACTGTGCCCAAAAAAGTTCATTTATAATGTCTAAAAATTCTTCCTCCAAGTCCCTGACTAGACTTTATACTTCCTTCACTTATAACCCACTCCACAGTGAATTTTCTTTAGCCATGAAGGTTGGCGAAATTAGTAAAAAACAAAGAAAAAACAATTATGTCACAATGAGTGCTCGTATATCACTGCGTAATGTAGTGTAAGACATAATTACTGAAATGCTTTGGACAAATAAAATGTAATGTTACCATTTACTGCACAGTACTGTGATGAAGCAACAGTTCAAGCATCTGCGCGTAGGTCTGAGCCCTTCTAAAAAATTAAAAAGGAGATGTGATACACCATTGGAAAGCACTCAATTTCAATTAAAGCAGAACAAACTGAACAGTTACACCGGTCTAAATTGTGAGTCATTGTAAATACCTACCCCTGCTTTCTATTTGCAGGTTTATTTCTCAAACGGATTGTTCAAGACAATAAATGACAATAAAGGGACATCTTTGTGTAAAACCAATGGTAAGATTGTATATTTATTCCATATGTAGTGGCAGAAATTGATAGTAGTATGACATGGTATAAATTAATCTAGTTTATTTTTCTATTCAGTGAGCAGCGTTTTTAAACGCAGTATTGGCATACCTTCACGCTATTGTCGGATTTATTTGGTCGCTATGAGGAAAATTAATTTTCGCTGGTAAGAGAATGTTTTTATGAACTCCCAGATAGACACTATTGTCCAGTGTGTCATGCTTGGGGTGTATTGTTGTAGATGAGACTGCAAGGAGTGAGTGCTTGTTAAATTGATGACTTATGTGACAATGGTGGGACAAAGAAACTCCGTACTCAGACACTGAATGTCTGAGGTGAGCAATCTCAGGATGCTGGCATCCTGGCCATTAGGGCCCGGGGGCTTGCGGCTGTTCCTCAAATGTGGATTGCTCTGGTGTAATAACAAATGAGCATTTTAATCTATTTTCCTGGAAAAATGAACTATTCTGAACTGTGTTAACTTGCATTTGCAAAAAATAGTCTGGAAGATGTAGTTTTCGAAGTAAGCATTGAGGTTTTGTTCTGTTCATAACCTTTTGAGTACGGACAATGAGAAATCTTTAATGAAAAATGCTCAGAAATGTAGGTTAATGTGAGATGTGTAAAAACTGAACCACTTAAAGGAATTAAAACATTAAAAAAATATTTAAAAAAACATTGAGCTTTACCCCTCAAATTCTCTTGTTTTTCTTTCCTACCAATCTTTTTTTTTTTTTTTTTCTTGTCTGGCTGTGCTAAATTTGAACTTCAATGACTTGCTATTCAAATGAGAGCCACAACCAACATAGATAAGGGAGTTTCTCCATAGCTCTGGGTGATTTTATTAAACTGACTAAACAGATATTAAAACCTCAAACAGAAATGTAAGGGCCGAATCATAAGAGGAAGTAAATAAGGAATAGAAAATGGGTTTTGAAACCTTTTTAGGTGACAAATCCAATATATCTGCTCTCACTATATCAACCTTTCCTTCACAGCTAGATAGTATCACCTGTAATAATTGGACCTAGGCCTTCACATCACTTATGGCAAGCTTCTTCCTTGGATATAATGCCACAAGAAACACAATGGAGAAACACTGAAGCTTTGCATATGGGCTTTCTGAAATTAAAATCTTTTGCATACTGAGGGTCCGACCTATAAAAGGTCTGTATGTGTGTTGTGCACCTAAAAGACTCATGAAAGTATGCCAGATTTTCAAACCTAAAAGTGTTTTTATTTTACATTTTTTAATTGAACTTTTTTTATAGGAGGTGTTGTAAATTCCAACATATTTGGAATGTACATGCTTGCCTCTAATTACAAATTTAACCAAAATGTGATCTTTTCAATGGTATGTCTACTAGTAGGCACATTCAGATTTTTCTTATTCAGATCACCTCCATAAACTGACATGCCTTGTCTTAGTGACAACTAGAGCCCGACCGATGCCAGATTTTTGGGTCCGATGCCGATCCCGATATTGGAGAGTCTTAGCCCACCGATTACCGATGTTTTGACCGATATTTTGTCAAAAAGTGCAACATTTGCAAATAAATTTGAAAAACTTTAACTTATAAGCAAACAAATAAAAATAAAAATAAACACACAAAGAACTTTTTAGGTAAAAAACTATATTAAATAAAATATATATATTAGCACCATCTTTAAGTGTGAAATCAAAATAACTCCACACCTTGCTTTTACTCCTTTCTTTTCCAGCCATCTATAAAAAATTAATTAAAAAAAAAAAGTTTTCCAGTTTCAAACATTTTTTATTAATATTATTATTATTGTTGTTATTATTAATTTGTTATTATTTCTTAGTATCTATTCTCAGTACATTAATTATATTTTCTTATTTTATTCCTACGACATGATCTCAAAGAGTAAGACTATCTAGCGAGCTTCCCTGTCCATAAGATTCGGTGGTGAAAATAACTACAATGCGCTCTGACGCATGACTAGATGACACACTCGCTCGCAATAACGCATTAGCTATTGACACAGCCTCATTATTTCTTATTATATATTCTCAGTAAGTTAAATGAATTATATTTTCTTATTTTATTTCTACTACATGATCTCAAAGAGTAAGACATTATCTAGCGGAGCTAAAGAGTGAATCAAGTGTAACGTTAGATGAAATTAAATTGACTGAATGAAATACGTGAAAAAAACTACAATGCGCTTTCGTGCAGGTTACCCGCGCTAACTGTTGGTTGATTCACTTCTCCAACAGCAATCATTATCTCATGTTATCACGACAAAGCTAGATAACATGGCTTAAAATGATCCATGTTAGAAGTGTTTTATCTGCGTTTTTATGTCTGGTTAGCTTGCTACGATGACGCGTGACTAGATGACACACTCGCTTGCAATAACGCGTTGGCTATTGACACAGTATCATGTAGTAGCTAATATCATTATCTCAAATAAAAAACAAATGTGTGATGCATTCAATCACCATTTTATTTTGGCTGGTTATTTATTTGAGAATACAGCGATGTCCTCTGGAAATGTAGATCCTACGCTGCTTATGTGCTCACTGCCACTTCATAAAGGCTTGCTAGCCAGCTAGCTTGCTAAAGTGAACCAAACATGTTAGCTAGCTCGCTCGCTTGATAATGAGGATTGATAAACATAGTGGTCGTATAAACGCATTTAATTAAAAACTTTCACTAAATATACATACCTTTATTGCCGCAATCGAATCTGTGCAGACAAGTCTTGCAGTGGAGAATGTTGGATGAGGCGCAAGTGACAAACGTCTTATTAGAGAAGTAGCACGTCAGCTGCCGCAGTTCACACTTGTATTAGAGCTCCCTCTACTGGATAATTCTAGTAAATAGCAATTACAACATTCGAACAGACAAGTACAGATAAATAATCATTGTTTTTTTGTTTATTATACTTATTAAAATATCGGGACACATCGGCGACATAACTGCCGATCCCGATGTTGTCAAAAAAGTCAAATAATGGCCGATATATCGGACAAACCGATATATCGGTCGGGCTCTAGTGACAACTACTATTTGCAAGAACAAGAACATTGTTCAAGTGATTGTTTATTTAACATTGTTCAAGTATACGTTGTAGACTTGCCATTTGCAGAAAGTTGCTTGTATTTAACAATTTTCACCATTGGGCTCTGTAGTAGCCATTAGCCAATGACAGCTTTGATCTGCTTCAGTGAGGCATGCTCTCTGAGCCCCATCCATCTGTGTGGCCAAAAGCAACAGTTCCTGAATGAAAGCATCGGCAATATTAAGGAACAAATCCGGGAAGGAACCAGGTCCACAATGATTTCCACAGTCGCTGCAGCTGTAACACCCTCTCTTCCCCTAATGTCTTTGTATTACAAGGGAGTAAAATTGAAAGCAATTGGATTACAACATAGCCCAGCTCTCTGATTGTGTGATATAATGTAGCCTAAATAAAATGTGCATGAAAGAGTATGTTTTCAGTATGCATTTCCCAATGGATTTTGTACCAGTATAGCTCCCTCTCCTTAACCACTTAGTGCACACCCTTTAGTGGTCGGCACGCCGGCGTGCCTAGATTGTTCAACTCACACATTCATTGCTCCAGCAACCAAAGTGTGAGTTGAAAACAGAAACGCTTTGTTTTAGTTTCATTAGCAGACAATACACGACGACCCTGCTGAATACGGAGTTTCGTACAGCCACCACTGTCGCTCTGGTCGTGCATTTAACAAGCACCCCTCCCTGCAGTCTCATCTGCAACTACAACCCCACCCATGACATAATGGATAATATTCTTTCACCATTCAAAAATCATATTTCATCATAGCAACAAGATAACCCAACAATAGCTCTAAAATATGCCAAAACAGCAGTGAAAACGCTGCTCACTGAATAACGAAATAAACATTAATTATACCATTAAATTTAATTATACCATGTCATTCTACAGTCAATATCTGGGACTAAAAATTGAATATATATAAAACCTTACCATTGGTTTTTTACGCGTAGAGATGTCCCTTTTGAGACAGAGTGGTTAAATATTGTCATGGACAGTCCGTTTGAAATATACGCAAATTTGTGACGCCTGAGTACCTTCCAAAATAGCTGT
This sequence comes from Anguilla rostrata, assembly GCF_018555375.3. Taxonomy (NCBI): domain Eukaryota; kingdom Metazoa; phylum Chordata; class Actinopteri; order Anguilliformes; family Anguillidae; genus Anguilla; species Anguilla rostrata. The sequence continues at coordinate 40,300,349 of NC_057941.1, read as the reverse complement.
GTGTAATACCACACGTGTTGTTTATGGCATTGTCGCCTTTTTTAGTACTGGCTTGACTGACAATTAATTTGTTCAGTATAACAATAACAGTATAAATAATTTGTGACTGTATACTGTAAGCTTTCTAACAAAGTATAACATCTCTAATTTTGCCTTTGGGGTAGAGTTTTATAGCTCAGCGTAACCGAAAGTTCTCATCATTACATTCACTGACGCATTTACTCTGTGGTAGCAGTACAATCAATCAATCGATCAAATTTTATTTGTATAGCGTATTTTACAGCAGTTGTCACAAAATACGCTTTACAGACAACCCTGGCCTAAACCCCCACAGGACCAAGCCTAAGGCCACAGTGGCAAGGAAATGCTACCTGACTGGAAGAAACCTCGGAAGGAACCAGGCTCAAGGGGGAAACCCATCCTCCTCTCGTCGGCTCAGGGTGTTGATTAGTGACCAACATGTCAGTCAGTTTTACAGAGTTCACAATGTGGCCGAGATGATGGGCGGGGCCTGGTGACGGTGGTGGGGAGCAGCAGGTGGCAACAGATGTGGGCAGGGTGGAGGCAATGACGAAAGAGTGGCTGGACCGCAGAGGTAGGGGAGACCAGACGACTCTCAAAGCACTCTCGAAGATTGGGTAAAGAGCCCAGCCGGCAGCGTGGGGAAGAGGGTAGAAACGGCGATTAGGGAATTTGTAATAGAACAGACAATGGGTAAAGTGGCAGTAGTATGAATTGGGGGGACCCCGCCAGGAGTAATATATGGCTGCATAGCTACAAATACACGGATGGAGAGCCCATGCAGTCATGAGGGGGGGACAACCATACCCGCCTATCAAGAGCCAGTCTATGTAAAGTCGTGTCACAGCTGATTGACAGGTGACAGTAAGGAAAGGATTTCCACCCCATAATGCTCTATGACTATAGGCTTCTCCCACCCTGTTTCCAGACTAGAACTGATTATAAGCCTGAGAATAGAGGTGCGTTTTAAATCTAGATTTAAATATTGAGACTGAGACTGACTCCTTTATAAATTTTGGAAGCTGGTTCCACAGTAGTGGGGCTCTGTAGGGCTTATAAGGTAGGAGCTGGTTGGTTATGTACATTGGTGCATGTCCATGCAGAGCTTTAAAGGTCAGGAACAAAACCTTGAAATATATCCTATGCTTAATGGGTAGCCAGTGAAGTTATGATAGCAGTGGAGTAATGTGCTCACACTCCTTAGTTCTGGTCAAGATACGAGCAGCTGCATTCTGCACAAGCTGGAGACTTTTTAACGAGTTATTAGGGCAAAATAACTAAAAGCATGGATCAATGTTTCTGCATCCCAACTGACAGGAGATGCCTGATTTTAGATATGTTGCGTAACTGAAAGAAGGCAAGTCTGGTTATGTTTTTTATATGTGTGTCAAAGGATAGATCAGGATCAATGGTGACACCAAGGTCTTTAACGGCCATATTACATTCAGCCAAACAACCATCACAGTTTAAGGTTGAAGGTTGATCCTTGTATGTCTGTTTTTTATTATTACATTTTTTTTTTATTTTCTTTGGTATGTTTTTAATATGAAACTTTCCTGCTGCCATCTTGACCAGGACTCCCTGGCAGAAGAGATATTGTATCTCAATGGGACCTTCCTGGTTAAATAAAGGATAATAAAATAAAATAAGGTGAGAGTAGACATTTTCTCCCTTAATATTTTGGGACCTAAAACCAACATTTCCGTTTTATCCAAATTCAGGAGCAGAAAATTTGAAAGCATCCAAACCTTGATATCTACAATACAGGCCTCTAACCGTGAAAGCGGCAGTGCTGCCAGGTTTCATAGAAATCTGTGTATCGTCTGCATAACAGTGGAACTCTACGCCATGTGCCCGGATAATATTGCCAAATGGTAGCATATAGTGAGAAAAGTACTGGTCCTAGTACTGATCCTTGTGGAATACTGTATTTCATTTTTGAGGAGCTGGACTCTTCTTTTAATTTAACAAACTGTTTCCTGTCACATAGGTATGATCCAAACCATGCGAGTGCCTGTCCATGAAGTCCAACACAGGCCTGGAGTCTGTCCAGTAGAATTCCATGATCAATTGTGTCAAAAGCTGCACTCAGGTCGAGGAGTACAAGAACCGACACAGAGTTACAGTGGTTGACAGTAGTAGATCATTAGTAACCTTGATAAGTGCGGTTTCTGTGCTGTGGTGTGGTCTAAACCCTGATTGGAATATTTCAAGTATACCGTTAGAGCTAAGGTATGCACTAAGTTGCTTAGCAACAGTTTTCTCCAATAAAAATGAAAGGTTTTGAAATAGGTCTATAATTTTCCATTTTATCAGGTTCTAGGTTTGGTTTCTTCAATAATAACTGCCACTTTTAGTGACTCAGGTACATATCCTGTTACTAGGGATGTGTTAATGATTTTTAGTATGTGCTGGCCTAGTACAGGAAAGAGTTCTTTAACCCAATTTGAAGGAATGGGATCGAGCAGACAGGTAGTCAGTTTTGAGAACATAGCTCATCCATGCTAATGGGCATAAAACAGTTTAGTGCCGCTGTCTGTACATCTTCCTGTTGTAACCGGGCACGGGGCTGTTTATTCATAAGAACAGGAATAGTGTATGATGGAGACAGTTTGGAGATCTGATCTCTAATAGCCTCAATTTTCTGATCGAGAAAGTTCATAAGTCATTGCTGCTAAGATTGGAAGGATAAATTGAAAACTCTGATGATTGTTTTTTAGTTAATTTTTCCACAGTACTAAATAGAAATTTTGGGTTATGTCTGTTTTGTTCAATTAGTTTTGAGAAAAAGGCAGATCTAGCAGAAGCAAGAGCTTGCTTATACTGAAGAAAGCTGTTTTTCCATGCAAGATGTCTATACAGTGATCTACCTACGTGCGAGCAGACGTGTCAGTGGATATAACATAAACCGTATCTTACCTGTACACTTCTCCCCAGACAATACACAGTATAACAAATAATAACAAGGGGTAGAGGATACTTGGAAACAATTAAGTGGCAAACACACACGCAGGAATACACAAGAACAACAAATGACATGCGGATAATTACAGAATACAGTGGAATTAGCAAATATGGCATGAAGCCCCGCGACGGAGAACGGAAGGGTTTTTGAATTGTCGCGCTGTTTCGGATTGGGTGCTGGAACGGGGCTCAAATGATGAGTGACGTGCCGGGAACCAATAGCAGACGGACACCTAGATGAAGGAGATGCGTGGAGAGGAGAATGGAAAAACACAGAGGAGGAAGAAAACAACAAAAACACGTACACACACGTGGGAATGTGACAGCACTAAACTCAATATGGACTGATAAATAGCTGCAACGCTTCCCCTCTGCCTGATGGACATGACACCTGAGTACTTATAAAACCCACAGGGGATGCGTCATTAATTGCAACATATTCATAAGGTCTTAACCAAGTTTCGGTCAGACACATAACATTGAGATTATGATCTATTACCAATTCGTTGTCAAGATCTAGTTTTGGAGCGAGTGATCTAACATTTAATAGTCAAATTTTTTAGAATGATTCACTATAGTTAGTAGCAACGTGATGTGTTTTTATGACAATGATGTTGTCCACATCAATACCACGGTTAGCTTTTCGTTTGGCGTAGATGCGTGGAGCAGACAGTCTCAATATAACATATACTAGTTTCTAGTTCAAATGTATTAGTTAAAGGGGCTTTTGGATAAATACTATTTCTGTTGGCTAGCTCTGAAACGCACCTTGCAGACAAAGGTGTAGGGCCATATGTCTGGGACACAGGTATAGAGAAACGAGCAGGCAAGCCTGCGGCCTGGCCGGCGCCCTGATGGAGTGTCGGGATCTGGCCTTACTAAGACTAGCAGCTATATTATTCGATATGACACAAGAACCTCTCCAACTCGGATGGAGTCGGTCTCTCTTCAGTAGGCCAGGCCTTCCCCAGAAATCAGGCCAATTATTAATGAACCCTATGTCACTAGATGAGCACCACTCCGACAGCGAGTGATTTAGCGATGATAGCCTACTGTAGACCTCGTCGCTCCTACGAGCTGGAAGTGGGCCAGAGCAAACTACTTCCTGACACATCTTTTTAGCCACTGCACACACCGATAAAAAGTTATTTTTGGTGGCCTCCGATTGCCTCAATCAGATGTCGTTGGTGCTGACGTGGATAATAATCCTAGAATATTTCCGTTTATTTTTAGCCAGCACTCTTAAATTAGCCTCGATGTCGGTAGCCCTGGCTCCAGGAATACACTGTACTATGGTCCCTGGTGTCTCTAACCTCATGTTTCTCAAAATACTATCCCCTATGATCAGGGCTTTCTCAGTAGGTGTATTACGGAGTGGGGAATATTGGTTGGAAACGCGATTTGGGAAGGTGCTCGGTGGCCCTAGGCCGGCAACTATGTTTCTTTTGTACCGTGACAAAATCATCCTGCAGCGAGGACGCTGGCGGCAGAGAAACACTCGCATCTAGACTAGCATCCGGCTCGGGTAAAAGGAAGTCTAAGAAAGTCTCACTCTCCTGTATCTGATATAATGTCTGGATGCGGGCATCTAACTCAGCTACTTTCTGTGCCAATTCTAAATTAAGCTGACACTTACCACAGATACCATTACTCATAAAATTGGCAGCAGAGCTAAGGCTAAACATGCAACAAACGGTGTAGGGAATGGAAGCCATGTTACATTCTTACCATATTTTCTTTAGTTGTTAGTTTATTAAAATTGGGATGGCAGGTCTGCCATCCCGCTAAGTTACGCCTTGGCGGGGGCATGCCCCATACCTATACAGCACCGAGAGTTTGGCACTTTTCACGGTTCCCCACAGAAATAACCACAACAGCCACAGACACTCAGCCCTTAAAAACATTAAATTCTGTACATTCTGACCCCATTTCAACAGACAGATTTCATAAACAACTTCACATGTCCACACAATAAAGCCCCAAACTAAGGGGATTTTGCGTTTTCTCCTTCTTCTTCTTCTCTTTTCTTCTTTTTCCTGCCGCCTATCCCACTAATATGTCTCCCCATTGGACATTTTACCGACACCAGCCAAATCTTCACCTACACGACCCAATCAAAAACTTGCATACACACGCAAAATACCCATACCTTTTTACTCATTTCCAGTGTAAACAGCTAGTCTGCCTGTGGCCTAGTGGGCAAGGTCCCAGTCTTGGGAACATACGATCCTAGGTTCAAACCCAGCTAGGAACATGTTTCCTTTAACCTGCTTTTATCCTCACTAATAATTCTCTACTACTCTCAATTATTGCTTTTGCACCATATCTACCCGCCGTTCACCGAACGTACACACTGCATTATGACGTACCGTCTGCACGTTCAGTTATTAACCGGCTACAATATTGCAAAGCCATATGGATTCAACGGGAGCTCTTCTGTGCTTACTGGCCTGTGTTCTTCTTTAAAACCACAGACAGGTTTGCTAATGATATTTCACACATTGCATAGCTATGTCATGGTGCTGCACTAACAAAGTCACAGACTGGTAAACCTCCGGTTGAAGGATTGAATCCCGCCTCGCCCTCAGGCAGATAATTTCCTCTTTTACACTAACGTTTTCTTACGCTTATATTTGCTTTACCAAAACTCACTCACAGCTACCCATATGCATTTCATGACAGCAAATGTATTCCTTTTATTAAAAAGTTACACCACTTCACCACTGTGCCATTTTTACTAACTATATTTCTTCACTTGGCTGTTCACTGTTCTCTATCTAGCCACATACAAACAATTACTACGTATGTACGTTCTGCAACTCCCCATTAAAACATTACATTTAAAATCATGACTCACCAATAATTATAACTACTAGTACTGAACAAGACAAAAGCACATCAGTGCAATAGATTTCACACGTTACTTAACCCTCCACTTCAATGATGGATGCTTTATACCGACTGTTATATATACCATTCAACAAGGAAACTAAGCTCGCTCATGGTCACTTCTTTTGTTTCGCACTATAGTCTGTGATCATGTCAACCTTCACCTACATGCCCATTCTGCTAAAAACATATTGTTTCAACTACGCAATTTCATCATTTCTCCTAATTCCTCTCACACTGTTGTTATTTTCTCGTATGCAAAGCCTGCTGGGACATATGCGTCTGCTCCTATTCTCCACTATCAAGTTTTCCGGTTCTAGCTTAGCAAAACAGCGAACAGGATTCCTACCTGCAGATAAGCCTATCATAATACCTTATAAATCTTACAAACACTAAAAGTGCATCTCCAAGAAATAACAGACAATGGAGCAGGATGGAAGGGTACACAAGTTGCGACCTAGGGAGCTCTAATTCTACGGGCTTGCTGATTCTTTTGTCAATCAAGGCTCGTTGGATGGCCGTCAAATCCATGAGTACATACACTGGCCATATTTCACCTGCGTTTCTGATGCGTTTTACACTTACGCCACCGCACCCTTTGTCACAGCCACTGTTTTACATATATAGCAAACCGAAACTGCTAAACAGTACACGCTCATCAGACTGTACAAATTCACACAAGGATAGCCATAATCCACAACCGTTTCTTACAGGGTCACTTCGCATTTCTCACTCTCATCATAAAACGCTTTGCAAAAAGAAATGATATCTCATAAAAAACACGTTTTCAACGTACAAAAATGCCAAGTTACTCACACATACAAGACATACACCGTCTATAACTCATTCATTCAGACTGCCAAAATCCAGGCCTGCCATTAAAAGTATTGATATCAAAATGACGCCAAGTTACGGTACTACAAACAATATAGGCTATCTTGCCTCACCGAAATTAAATACGATGTATTCCAAAGGAATGCTACCCAATATTTCCTCAATTCTTTCAAGTCACTTTCAAAACGTGTTTATGAGATTTACAATTTACTTTGGCGAGTAATCCGGAGAAAGTAGTATAGGATGCTTACTTGTAATATGGGGGTTTTGTTCAAACAAAAAGCCCAAAATACTGTCAATACGCACTTGAAAGCACAAACAAACTTTAACAAACTTTTCCTATAACAAACCATTCCAAACACTCCTCACTCTTTCCACCACAAACAGGAAGTGCAGTGCAAGAAACTGCATCTGACAAAACGTTATCAGTGATTTTCAAAATTTCTTAGAAATTATCATTATTATTGAGGACTTCTGAGCATAGCTAAGCCATATGTTTGAACACATAACATTTCATCATCGCTATGTAAGTATTGCTGCTCAGAATATTTTGGTTGTAATAGTTTTTGTGATCATGCAACAGTGATGACGAGAGTGTTGGAACATTGCCAAAACATGATGGACGGTTGAAAATTGCTTTCATATCGTCCTATCCCCATACAAGAAAACATACGAGAGGACAGAGGATAGAAATACATACAATAGTTAATTATTACACATTTAGGTACTGTACAGCATTGTGTGACAATATTTTTTTCATTATGTTTAAATCTGATATCAATGTTTCATCTTAAACCTTCAAGGGGCTCATTTATATGCTTTACAATGGACAAAAAACATTATTCCTTTTTGGAGAGAATTTGGATATGTTTCTGGACCCCTAGCTATATTAGACCACTGTACTGACAGAAAGCTTGTAATTACCACTTGAAAATGATGCAACAGTGAGTTTCTTGAGTAAAAACAGTTGATTTGTAGTGAAATACGTGAATTTGTTGTGATTTACAGCAATGCATAATTTAGATATATCATTTAGATTTTGGGTAGATTTGGAGATGCTGGGTACACTGCTTAGTTTTTGCTTCATAGATCTTTAGTAGTTCTACATATCCACCCTTAGATTTTATGAACTTGTGTTCAAGAAGTTTTTGATCTAGCACATGTATAGTTTAACCTGCTGTATATATGCAATCTCCCAGTATTTCACATTGCGAACTAAAAAAGAGCAAATTCATTTTAGATTTTTTGCCTAGACAATTGCAATTGTGGTACTTTATTTCTTCCAAAATTATGAATATAAAGCAATTTAAGATAGTATTGTAAATGGTACAAATGTCTTGCTTCATTTAAGTCTTTGTGGTGTTCACATCTGGAGTTATAAAGCTTTAAATAGGGTACCCCCTAAATGGGCAAGGATTGTGCATACGTATTATATGGTGGGCACAAAAGAATTAAAAAAAAAAAAAAAACACTATATAAACAGTGAACGTGATATTCAGGCCTACCTTGATGGGTTTCAATTGGCGTGTGATGTTTTCTACACTGCCTGACCAAAAAAAAGTTGCACACTCTAATATTTCGTTGGACCACATTTAGCTTTGATTACGGCGCGCATTCGTCGTGGCGTTGTTCCGACAACCTTATGCAACGTCACAAACATTTGTTTCCGTCCAGAATTGCATTCATTTGATTAATTTATGCGGCAATAAAATGAAGTCAGCTGAGTACCTGAATGTACTGAATGACCAGGTTATCCCATCAATGGATTTTTTCTTCCCTGACGGCACGGGCATATTCCAGGATGACAATGCCAAGATTCATCGGGCTCAAATTGTGAAAGAGTGGTCCTGGGAGCGTGAGGAATCATTTTCACACATGAATTGGCCACCACAGAGTCCTGATCATAACCCCATTGAAAGTAAATGGTAAATGGACTGCATTTATATAGCGCTTTACAATTGATGCCTCTCATCCACCAGAGCAGTTAGGGGTTAGGTGTCTTGCTCAGGCACACTTCGACATGCCCAGGGCGGGGATTGAACCGGCAATCCTCCGACTGCCAGACAACCGCTCTTACCTCCTGAGCTATGTCGCCCCCGAAAGTCTTTGGAATGTGAGAAGACTTTACGGAGTGGTCTTCGTAAAGTCTCGGCCAAAAATGGCCGAGACTCGGCCAAAAATGTATGCAATTCTGGATGGAAATGAATGTTGCATCAGGTTGTCGAAACAATGCCACGACGGATGCGGGATACTTTTTTTTTGGCCAGGCAGTGTACATGACAAGACTCAGATGGTGAGGCTTTTTGAATATGGTTACAATGTCGATATTGTCCAGAGTCTGCAAGTTCCCATTTGAAGAATAGTAGAGACTGAGTCCCCAGCTTTACTGTATTCTGTGGCACTGTTCATACCATTTAATGGAAAAGCAGTGTGACTATCCTGATATTACCATTACTGGGAACGACTGAATCTCTGGCTGAGTAGCTGGATCATTAGTGGCTGACAATTCTACTGGTGGGCCTGACACAGCAGGAACAATCATATACAGAAGCAGGAGGCAGATTCTGAGAGGAAGAAGTTGTGGCTGCAATGTTAGCCTCTGGAGTATTTTCCCCTTCCACTGGAACTCACACTCTGGAACACGGCTGTGGTCCGACCCAAGCTGCTTGTCATATTCTCTTCCAAGCATGACTTTTTAAAAAACAAAGTGAACCGAAAAAAAACTGACTAGGTAGCAGCTAGCTTACTTGCAACAACGAACTAGACGAATAACAGTGACGGCGTAAAAATAACCTCTGACACCTTTTCCGATCAATTTGAAGAGTTTCTGACAATAAACTGACATCCAATTGCATGACGTACACCAACCCATTCAATTCATAAAACTTTGGAAATGGTCAGAAGATAGCGACTATGTCATTTCAATTGCTGGCGAACAGCGACAAAATGGCATTGGACTTTACTGGGTGGGCCTGGGATAAATGTGGGTGGGCACATGCCCACCGAGGCCTACCCGTGGCTTTGCCTCTGATTAGTTCTTATAGTTTTTATGCTGGGTTTTATTAATTATTATTATTATTATTATTAGAGTTATGGGAAGATAAGCATATATTTCACCACTTGTAACTTATGTCACACATAGACTGTGTTCTAAAAACTGCTCTAATCAGCCTTACACTATGTGCAACATTTAGCTAATCTTGGTTTTTCAGTTTTAAAAGCTCTCCAAATGAGATTTTTAATAGGTGCTTAACCAAACACCCTTTTGCAATTGAAGGCAATTGAAGATGACATATGGAATAGTAGATGAAAGAAACACATCTAGAGATGGTGTAAGGATGACCCCAAGTCTAACAGTAGATGGAAGACCTTATGTGTCACTAATTTCAATTAACAACCCCCCACCCCCCCTTCAAAAGAAGGAAAGAAGGCTCTCCTGCCCACAGCTTTACACTTTGATCATTATAAAATGCTCCCTCTTCCAACACCATCAAGAGACAGATAATGAAAATATTTATGGAAGCAATTAGCTCATCAACAAAAAATATATAATATATTAAATGCTAATTTTAATACAATTATAATAAGAAGTCAATTGAAGAGAATGACATTTAATGAATCGTTTGAATGGCAGTTCACTTCCATTTAGAAGCAATGTGTCATGATTAGTTGTCTTTTTATGGCAGTAGTTTTATTAAATCCCATTTCTGCTCTGATGTGTTACCATCTTTGCCAACTGTAAGACGTAGTTTATTCATCTTTATATCAGCATCAGCCAAAACAAAAAAACACATGGGCTCAGGAGACATTAAAATTCACTCTGATTCAGAAATGAGTAACCTTTCCTGCTTTTTCTCTCGCTGTGATCTAAATAAGTAACATTGGTGAATTTCAAAATTAAAGACATACAAGCTTGGGAAGTTAAAAGAACATTAATATGCATTTGGAAGGATGGAACTGTAAAGTGTTTATAAAAGGATGGAGTCATTTTAATCGGTTAAGCTCAAATAAGATGCTATAAAACCCACAGTATTAAGCTCTTCCATATCTTTTTTTAAGAGAACACAGTCTACCCTCCTTTTATATTTTCTGCTTTATTCAGACAGTGAGAAAGCAGAGATGGTAACAGATAGAGAAGGAATAAATGCTCATAAAGTGGCATGGCATCAGACCCCTGCCCTACAGGCTGCACCACATATCATGTCTCATCACATCCTTCAAATGTATTTTAGTTATGTTATGTAATGATATGCATGTGTCAGTTAATATCGTACTCTTTGTTCTTAGCCTAATAAATCGTTTGCCTTATTCCACGGTCAAATTACAATCATATGCTGACACCCATGCGCGTCACATACTGATGGAGAATCTTCACCAGGAATACTGAAACCTGACCCTTGAAGCCAGTAGTACTGCTTGTTTTCTTTATTTTAAATCAGGGACTGATTTAGACCTGAGACTGCATTTGAGTGGAATCTATCTAAACAGTGACATTAGCAATTCAGACAAAGGTGAGAAACCATGTGAGGGGAGCTAACTATGCTAAGTTCTTTTATTTGATGAATTAAGTGCTGAAACAACAAAAACTAGCAGACCCTGCTGGGCTGCGGATCCCTTCGGCCATATGTGGAAAGCTTCTCAGAATTGCTTCCAAAATTAAAGAGATTAGATAAAACGTTTGATAAAAGTTACACATAAGAGGATAAAGCTGCTCAAAGTAACTTTGCTTTCTGAACTAAATGTTTTTCAATGGCCGACTGTCTTTTCTCTGATTGGAAAATGTGAAATGTCATGTGAAGATTATACATTATACTGTGGAAAATGACCAACGCTATAATTTGTAGCCAGTAGGGAGTGTTATATTACAGAAAAACAATGAAATGCATTCAGTTTGTAATGAGAATGCAAACTCAATAGAAAGTGATTTGAAGTTGTCAAGTTTGTTTCAGTTGCTCTAACTGGAGAAACATGAGCTAACTGTCAATGTAAACTACATAGCTAGTACCCAGTTAGCTAAATAAGTTAGCCTGAGCAATTATCATCCTAAGTTATAGATCATCCTGAGGTGTTGATGGTACAGGTTTACACTTGCTTCCTTGATTGCGAAATCTGTTTTCTAAAATATTACACGCATAAATGCATTTGATTCTACTTTTGCTATTCACGCTAACGTGGCAATAGCTACTAGCTAGCTTGCAAATTAATGGGCAGTAAATGTTTTTGTCTTTTTGCATATCTCCTTGCATACTGCTGGGAAGTGTGATTCATTAAATTTAATCAGCATGTTTGAGTCAGTTCATCTAAATGAATCATACTTTTGAGTCATTGAGTTGTTCAATTTATTTTCCTAGACTACTGTATGCCTCCTATATGATGCTTCGGTTTGGTTCTGCCGTGTTAAAAAAAATAATAATAATAATAAATCACAAAACGGCTTTTGCATTTGGCTTAATTCTGAAGATATAACTAGAGATAGATTCATCATTTTTAATACAAACAACCTTGGCTATGATTACACCACAATGAAATTTGATGTTACATGTCACCACATACAACAGGCTAACAATCACACGGGGGATGTTTGCACTTTTACCTGGCTAACAAGCCCAGCAAGCTGCTAAATCAAAACTATGTAATCTGTTCAATAAACGACTGATTACGATTGCATACATCAGGATTCAATTCAATCAGGATTGTATTGTGTGCATATGACATATGCACACAATACAATAGCCAAAACAGACTTCTGGCAATATCTGGTAAAAAGACTTTTTTTTTTAAACTCCCGAAATAGCGTTTGTTGGAGACAAAGAGATGATAATTCTGCATGTTTACCAAAAATGCATTGTTCAAGGCAAGCTTGATGCATCTATCTGAAAAGTCCGTATTGCATTTTACCCCACATTAGGTTTTGCCCCGGTCTGCCCTATTTGCTCTAGGTTTCTGCCATGCTTAAGCTTCGTTCAAAATGTCAAAGGTTATACCAACTATTGAAATAATATAGGCTTTAGTAATACTTGATACTTATTATTATTGCATTTAGATGGGTCCACTTGGTGTTGTGGATGGATGTTTCCTTGGTGTGATGTTGAAAGTTTACATAAATTAAGTTGCTTAACACAACAGTGTGATTTGATTAATTCAGAATTGTATTCTATTTTTACAATATTATGATAGTAAAATTCATCTGTGACAAGCACAATTGAACACAAAATGTGAGGCAAAATGTGTACAGTGTCAGGAATATTCCCTCTTGAGTCTGTCAGTCCTTTTCACTGTCATGTTAAAAGGAACAAAACTGAAATTAAACGCAACTCAAAGAAACACGTGTGAGCTCCCAGTCTCAGCCCCGAACTGTGGAGAGCAGCACACCTTTAGGCACCTGGGCTGATTAGCTAACGCAACCCAGGGGTGTGTGCTCTCTCCACCAGCCGGTTTAGCTTAGACCAAACTGGTTCACCGCTGGCCTGAATGCCACAGATATTAGTTGGTTTAACCAACTGAAGCCCCAGCGGGGTTTAGTTATTGTATTTTATTTATTTTTTATATACATTTTTATTTTACTTACTCATTCTTTATTAAAGTTATTATTTGTTTAAAATATTATTCTTAATTCCTTATTAGTCTTTTTTCTTGGCTGTTATTTTTCATTTGTTGATCTTGCCATAGGCTGCCTTTATTTCTTATATTTTTAACTTGAATTGCATGCATATTTCATATTAAAATATTTCTATTTATCTAGTTTTTTGTTTTTGACATAAATGAAGACTTCTGCTATGAAGTCCTACACGTCCTTTAATTGTTTATTATGAATTACAAATAAGACTAATTTCATTGCTACGATCTGTTCATACTGTATAATTAAGGGCAATGCTGTTTCTCAGCACAAGCTAAATAATAGAATGCTATACAGATACACCATTTCTATATACAAAACTCAATGTATGTGCTAATTTTATTTTTTATCAAATGTGGCACGTATGCCCTCATAACACTGTTTAAAAAGTCCTAATTATCATCAACGTTGCCATTACCGTCATTATAAACATCCCAGTGACAGTTTCCTTTTGTGTTTGTGTCGCTGCTGCTCGCAGCAGCCATTAGTATGCCTACACTCCTCAAGTCGTTCCTTTTCAGTTAGCTTCTTTTTGAGTTTTCATACCAGTTAAATCTTTCAGTTAGTTTAATTTGTTTGAATCTTTCGGTATGCTACATTCAGTACATTTCCTTCATTTAATTCAGTACATTCAGCACAATCAGTTAATTTCGATCATTTGAGTCTTTCAGTACATTTCTGTCATTTGAGTCTTTCAGGACATTCAGTTCATCTCATTCATTTGATTTTTTCGAACTTTAAATAAATTGAAGGAAACAAATGAAAGACCAGGCTGACTGGCTTCCGTTCCAGCACAGTAGTGCATGAGCGATTTCTTATAATTTATTTAATGACAAATAGCATTTGCAATGCCTATAGTGAAAATACTAAAAAATCCCATAGGCATATGCCAGTTGCTTACATTTTGATAATGTATTGTCTTTAGTATTTAGTGGCGAAAAACTGCTCCGAAATAAGTCACTTACTGAATTCCTACATAGCATACACCATTGTTAGGCTTTTCACAGATGTTTGCACACTATTTAGCCTACATTTAAAAATAAAAGGTGCACAACTTAGGTGACACAAGTTACGAAATTGTTGACGAACAACACACCACTACTCACAAAGTTTGAGGCAAATAAAAGTATCCTGTGCTGCTAAAACAGCCTCTTTGAGTCTGAGTGAAATACTCTGTTGCCATAGATGTAGCTGTTGTTAGCTGCAGTTATTTTGCTATTTTCCCACTCTCATTTGCTCTGACAACCCTATCCCTCTCTCTGACTCCCTTTTTCTTCAGCCCAGTCTTTCTCAGTCCTTCTTCATCCTTTTGTGGCAGTGCTAACTAGCTGGCTGGCTAGCTATGTTAGTTGTATTACCCATAAAGATATAATTTTTAATATGTTATTTAATTTCAATATCAAGCCTCCATTTGCATTGCAAGTATGCTGAATTTACCCCATGGATGTGCCCTCCCTTGATGCATAAATCATTGAGGTAATGTTATCATGTAATTGTTCTCAGTTTCCTGAAAATGATGCAATTCAGAAGAAATGGGTGGCATTTTTGAAAAGCTATGGCAATATTGGCATGGTCAGTGCAAACACTCACTCTTCATCACCCTGCCTCTGTGTCTGCATCTGTGTCTCTTTCTCTGACTGCTTGAGAAGAGATTCACCATGTAAGTACCATGAAACCAGAGGAAAGATCTCAAGAGAAATCTGCTACAATCAAAGGATTGTCAAATTCAAATACCTCTTCTGCCACAGTGGTATTTGCTGCCACTGCTGCTGTGCTCACCCTGTCCCAGATGGCATCTGCATCCTTATCCATTTTCAACTTGAATCGGGGGTCCTTCACTGTGGCCTGCTCCAGGAAGGTCTGGACCTTGTCATCCTCAAAAAATCCATCCATGTTTAACACAAAATCTGGGAAAAATGTGACTGAATGTGTACACCTTTTAGTGTCTGTGATTAACTTCCATATTCATGGTGAAACTCCTCCACTAAACTCCTCCAGGATGCTGTCAATTTCCTCGGCCACGGCTGCCCCTGTCTGTGCTTCATATACTGCTCTCATTTTGAGGACCTTCTCTGTCATCCTACCCTGCCTTACGTAATGCACGGTTAGGTAGTGGTCCTGAGTTAAACTTGTCCATCCATCTGCAGTGATGGCTGCCTTTGAAACATTCTTCAGTTCAGAAATCAAATTGCCCTTTTCAACATCGTACCAGGCAGGGATTAGGTGGTTGGTTAGACTCTCTCTCGATGGGGGATTATACTTTGGGTAGAGAGTCTGTCATCTCCCTACAGAAAATATGTTATGAGATTGAAATAGAACTAAGCTGGTTAGAAAACATGCAACATGACATTTCTGTTGTCATTTGAACCCCCATCCCAAGTCAGAAAAACACAAACTGAACTTTTTTTAACTACACACACACACATATATATATACACTCACCGGCCACTTCATTAGGTGACGGGAGTGGCACCCGGTGTGGTCTTCTGCTGCTGTAGCCCATCTGCTTCAAGGTTCGACGTGTTGTGCGTTCAGAGATGCTCTTCTGCATACCTCGGTTGTAATGAGTGGTTATTTGAGTTACTGTTGCCTTTCTATCAGCTCAAACCAGTCTGGCCATTCTCCTCTGACCTTTTCCATCAACAAGGCATTTTTGCCCAGAGAACTGCAACTCACTGGATATTTTCTCTTTTTCGGACCATTCTCTGTAAACCCTAGAGATGGTTGTGCGTGAAAATCACAGTAGATCAGCAGTTTCTGAAATACTCAAACCAGCCCATCTGGCACCAACAACTATGCAATGTTCAAAGTCACTTAAATCATCCCCATTCTGATGCTTGGTTTGAACTTCAGCAGATCGTCTTGACCATGTCTACATGCCTAAATGCATTGAGTTGCTGCCACGTGATTGGCTGATTAGATATTTGCATTAAGGGGTGCAGTTTGCAGTTGAACAGGTAAATACCTAATGAAGTGGCTGGTGAGTATACATATATATATAAAAATCTTAGAAATTCTCTTAAACTGTGATTTAATCTGTGGTGCACGTCAACTGACACACATAACTAACCTCTAGGAAAGCAGTTAACCTACCAAAATTCTGAGGCTTCTACTGTGGTGAAAGAGTGCAAACCTTTCACCACAAATTTAGTGACTGCTCTGTGACACTCGTTCACCCTTTCTTGAGTCATTTTCCATCCCTGTGCAAGCGTGAAAGGATTTTGCTGGCTGAGAGCTGATGCGTGAGAGCCAACTGCAGCCTCAGTCTGACTGTCATCGTCTAAAATGAGTGAAATGAGAGAATATGTATTCAGTGTAAAACAGTAGTTTTTCATTTCGGTGTTCTTAGTCAAGAAAAAAAATCATCTGCTAAGCCTGTCTGCGTGGCACTAATGTAACGGATTTTCCCAGCCCAGGCATTCCTGGAATTTAACGCCATGCTGTGTTGAAAGATGTTTAAGCATATTGCTGGTGTTTCCACCTTTACTTGAAATTGTCATTTTACATATGTTACAACTGGCGCTGTTTCTTCCTCCCCACCATGATGGCTGTTGTCCAAAACCTGAGAGAGGCAGCGTGCTGCCTGCGTGCGTTCCTCCCCCAAGGTGTTACATCATTGTTTTGCAATGCACAGCTGTTGTAAAAACATGCTGGCATCAATAAGTGGAATCGATAAGCTCGGAGGCATACAATTCCAATGAATAGGACAACTTGGAACCGGTTCTCAAGGGGAACCGGTTCTCGATCCCCATCCTTACTCGCAGCCATGAAGCCCTCTGCCATTGATGGATGGGATGGATGGGTGTAGCCACGATAGCCACATGTGTCCTTTACTTGTGGGTGGTATGTTTTGGGAAGAGATGAGAGGGGAGGTGGGGTGGTGGGGTGGTCCTGACTATGCCCACAGAATTCATAGTTTTTTTATAATACAGATTTTATGTCTGACATGAAATATGTTATTATAGTCATTGACATTACTTGGAATAGATGTTTGGCGGCTGTGTAATGGACACAACCCTCTGTGATAATTTATGGTTAGTTTAACCATTTTCAGTCTCCTTTACAGTCACTTTAATCATGTCTCTTCTTGATTCAGCCTTGACATTCTTTTGAACCAGGGAAAATGAAAAAAGCTATTTCTTCCGTTTCTTTACCATGTCACGAGCCTTTAGCTCATAAATTGCGCTGTGAGTGAATTTGATGAGTGGCTCCTGTCTGCTAAGAAATGGCAGAAATCAGCTGTTATCATATTTCTGTGTCATTGTGGCTACCTTCCAGAGGCGGCACTTATGGAAGTACCTAACAGAATAGGTTTGAATGGAATTCAAACCCCTTTTCCTTTCTTGTTCTTATTTAGTTCTGTAGTCAAACCGATAATTAGGCATAGCTTTTAGATGATTATAACTGAGACATGCTGTAATTGACAAATAGTGACATCCTGATGGTATTATTGTTGGAAGGCCTGAGAATCATATGTGTAAATACATGCTGATCATGTGGGACTGAATTGTAGGCTAAAATTATATCTGATCATGTTCAAACTTTGACTTGACTTCAACTGTATTACACAGTGCGCTACAGCTGGTATCAATCCCATGACCATGTTATTGCTGGTACAGTGGCATTAAGTTATTTTTCCCACTGTTGGCTGGGGAAAAAAGCTAAACACAGTTCAGGAACATTTTCAAGCTGATGAAGAATGCTGAAAATAAATAACATATTCTACTTTAGTGAGGTAATATAGTTTCTATAGTATATTTGAAAGTAAAAAGTGCCTTATCTACTTGCTCTCCTCCATATTTCACAAAATCACCATCAGTTAAGTGGCAAAATAAATATACTCAGTTCATCCCTAACTTGTTTGCCAAGACTGGGGAAAAATGTATATCAAAAAGCCATCAAATTCATCAAATTTCCATGGAAAGATTACTTTTCACTTTGAAAATTCAATTTTGCTGAGTTCTTCAATAACTTGGCCACAGTGTAAAATCTTTTTTGTGTATTAATCAGTTTAGAGACTGTACAAGACAATAGTAAACTGTTTTTAAAACAACCGCTGCATCTTTAAATCAGGCTGGTTAAATGGCCTATGCTGCCAGCCTGCCTGTTGGCTGATAAGAGCCCAGTCACTGAACATATAAACAACAAGCTCGTTTGAAAGCTTGTCTAAGTCATCCTACATCCTACTGATTGATTGATTTATAAGGAAACCGATTACTGCTCAGACAACAAAATTAAAGTTGATCAAACGTTTCCCAAAAATCACAGATTAGTCTATTTAATTGTTGGTCATGTTCTATGTAAGTGTTTTTTGTAGACATATTGGATTGACTATAAAAGTTTCCATCAGAGAGAAAAATCTGTTTACTCAGCGAGCAGAAGTGCTCTCCTGAAAGGTGAAAGGGTATACAATTTTTTCATGGAAAGATGCATATTTTGTAAATACATTACATTTGGACTTTTTTTTTTTTTAATTTCTGAATAATTTATTCAGCGATCTGAAGTTCTGTGCTGAAAGCTGAAAGGGTATAAAACATTTTCAAGGAAAGATATACAAGACAAGATGTAATACATATAAAAAATAAATTTATTATGTAGTTTATTGTGTAATGAGGGTTGAGGAATGGGGAGGCTGTTTTACTATCCTGAGCTTAAGGAAGTGCTGTTAAGGATAAAAGCAGTGTTGCTAGCTGTAGGCTAATCTCCTGAAGTGTGAATTTGCGGCATGTTTGTTGGCTAGGTTTTAATAAATTGTGGATTTTTGATTAGTCCAAATTCTGCGGGCAGTACCGACCATACATCTAGTGGGTTGGGCAAGGAACAGGTACCAAATATTAGCTACAAATATATTTAACAATAAAACAGATTTGTTGCAAATGAGTGTGACAGATCATTGTTAGTTGATAATGTAGACAATTTAATGCTGACAAAAGATTTGGTGATGTTCTTTTTAATTGCATGCGAAGGCAGGTACAGAAATATGATTGGCTGTAATTCAACCAATTTTGAATGTAACAACTTTTCTTTCTCAGCTTAACTAGTCTGCATGAAGGTTAAGCATGCAAAGTTTCATGCCAATACCATGTATAGTTCCTGATATTTGAAATCTCATTTGCTTTCATCCACCAGGGATTCCTGTATGCATGCAAACATATAAAATATCTGGAATATTTCACTTATGTGTGCAGTGTTACACCTTATCTCAGCAACTTGTAGTGTTCACTGTTTCTTGTAAATTGTGTGTGTTGGACTGACTAAATCCTTTTGTGCGCAGTGGAATTTTCTTCTTGAGCATTGTTCAATATTCTCCCCCCTTTTGCAATATCCCACCTTTTCAGATGTTGCAAACCCAAGTAGAATTCAGTTCCTGGCTTAACCAAGCCATTTTAACACTATTTTATCTACACAGTTATTGTCATGTGTTACTCTGTGCCTGTTTTGTTTTTAAAAGAAATTTCTTTCTCAAAAAATTTATCTGTGATAAGGTGAATCAACAAGATGCTGTATTTTTTCATTCAACTGCATTGGGTTTGTGCGGGACCCCTACATTACACTCCCACTTTTGTATATGCTGTGCGCCAGATATGTTTTCACCCAAGCATCATCAATCAGTGACAGAAGAGACTTAAACTCACCACTGATCACATTCAAAGACATTTCATTTTAAACCTTGAATTTTCATTTGAACTGTGCCAATTACATTCACATTGCCTGTTAAATTTTTCCATTTTTAATATATCTGTGTCACACGCCGTGACACACCCCCGTTGCTGAACAGAAGAGTTGGACACAGAGAGATACGAGAATCCCAGAAAGTTCCGGTGTTTATTCGGTAATTGAGAGAGGTAGCTTCGCCTTTCACCCTCACAGGTTCCGGCTAAAAATAATAAACCAATACAACAAACTAAAACAACAAAGACAAAAATAGCCAAATTTACAAGTTTTCAGTCCTTTTCATGCTTGAACCATCTCTGCTCTCTCATGTTGTGTTGTTCTGGTCACAAACACCTACGGGGAAGAGAGCACACTTTAAATACCTGGATTAATTATTGATGTATTCCAGGTGCGTGTGCCTACTTAACCAGTAGGCATGGTCCTCTGATTGACCTCAACCTCTCCCACAAACCGAGCCCCACCACAATCTGCAACAAAATAATGTATTGTTATAAAGAATATTTCTATAAATATTTGTGTGTAAGTTAAATGATACATAGCTCCTTTTACTTTTATTGTGAGCATCCCACTGCTTCAAATAATAACCAAGCTTCCTTGTACAGCATTTGAAAATACTGCTGCATTTTTGCGGTCCTAACCATTCAGGCAGAATTTAATGTGTGTTGCTTGTAAACATGACTAGCATTCATTATCTGTGCTTAATTCGTAGCAATTACTTCATCAGCATAAATCACTGGGTGGTGGTGTAATTGGGGTAATTGTTTGACAGTTGGCTTGCTAGATGGCTATCAAGCTTTTATTGACAGAGGGCTGATTACATGTAAGGAAACACAACTGGTGGTCCTAGTCATGGGTCCTTCAGGCAAATTTGTTCTTTGTTAGGACCCATGTAATAAATTCCAAGATTCCAAGTCACATATGTATTAGTTAAAGAAAAGAAAAAAACTTTTGGCTTTCTCAGACAGCTTTTGAGCCTTGTTCATCTGTTTAAGAGACAACTATTGACTGTCCACAACTATTAGACGGCTCTTGAATCAGTGAAGCAGTTAGATTTTCTATTGCTCCAAAATCTAATTTCACAATGTCTTGTGTATAAAAGCTTCAGCTTCAGTTAATTTACTAGGCACCAGGGCTCTACAGTAACGGTTGCCTGGTTGCCCTCGCCAATCAGATTGAGTCAATTGGCAACCATTTGGTGGCCTCTGGTTGCCCCCTTTGGCAACCACCTGTTCAGTATTTTTTATTTTTTAATATATAACAATAAATAAAAACCTACAAAACTGGAAAATCAAATTTCAAAATTTTTATTTGGTTGCCCATTTAAAGTTTCTACTGCACTAACATTACATAACATTTCAGCCGTTGTGCGGCCACTTTCCACACATGCATGCAGCCAGCCTGTTGCAATGGCGAAACAAATGAAATTGCTTGACTGTGGAGTAAAAAAGTCAAATGATAACCCGTCAACATCACAAAATAATCCACACGATGACAGTAGGCCTGCTGATACTGACGCAGCCAACCCCGACGAAAGAAAAGCAGAAACTTTGTGAAAGCTTGGGAGGCGAAGTATCCTGGCATCTTTGAGATGGATGGGAAATTATATTGCAAGCCATGTACAACATACACTGCCATCAGTGACAAAACGAGTTCGCTCCTTCAGGGAAACACATCGTTTAGAACCACGGGGCTGGATAAACACGGGAATTCGAAGCCACACGAGAGGGCAGCTAAAAGATACGATGAGGTGGAGGGTGCACAAACAGGTACACCCATACAAGGAGCGATGGATACCGCCATTCGGAATGCCGCAAATCGGTCAATCCTGATCAAACCTTTCAAACAGTTTACTACGTTCTTAAAAGCGAAGACCCCTTTACCTCTTTACCTCGTCTTCTGGATCACCAAATCAAGAATGGCTCTGATCTGACGCAATTGAAAAGCTACAAATTCGATCAGGCTTGCAGAAGGTATTTATTAGAATTTAATCTACTAAATGAATAACCTTGGAAATAAATGTGCAATCTTAATGTTGTAATGTTAGTTACATTCTTAGTGGAGCTGTGAGGAACATAATGAAAGCAAGCACTACTGGTGATTCTTTATACCAGGATTGAAGGATTGCTGTCCTGACATGTTAAATTAATATAATCTGAAACTATAGCACTACTGGTGGTTCTTTATACCAGGATTTGAGGATTGTAGTGCTGACATGTTAAGTTAAAACTCTTACAGATTCAATTGCTGTAAAGTAACTGTTAAAACAAAGACAAAAGTGTTTATGTAATAAATATGTTTTAAACTTTATTTTGCATTGTTTCATTATTAAAATGTTTGCTATAGTTACATAAGGTATTAATTGCTCCAAATATAGGCCGTTTAAAACATGGCAACCATATTGTCAATTTCGGCAACCAAAAGCTGATGCCTGGTTGCCAAGCCTGGCAACCACTTTTAAAAGTTAGCATCGAGACCTGCTTTCCATATTTAACAGTAGATCGCTAGTTATCAAGTTGAATATTTTTAAAGGTCCAGGAAACTGGATTCAAATTGTGATTATATTCCCAAGAAGTGACACAATTGATTGTCTTCTTTATATTTCTTTCAAGTTTTTAACCCAGTTATAACCCACAAATTGTAAACACTATCATGGCCTGTTCAGCATACAAGGACAGGGTGGGCTTGTATCCTGCACTCATTAACATTCATATCCGTAAGACACATCATACGTACAGTAAACCATTTCTTGTTGCAAGATTATAGCCGGTTAGAGCAGATTGTCCCATGCAGTTCATTACACTACCAGACAAAATGAAAGAAAGCATCGTAGGCTTTACCATTGTGTAGGTAAGCCTGAAGACCATTCAATGTGTAATACCATTATAACACTGAGCTACTGTACACAACACTAACATTAGACTCTACATCAGTTTGAAACAATACACAGCTGGACATTACACCCAAATTCAGAATGGCTTTAATTCCACGTGTCCAAGCTTGAAAGCAATTTCATCATCGCTAGCTAATGGTAGGCCTATTTACCGATTCACCACGTTTCTGTTTTGTGACAAGTTCCTGGGAGAAAATGGGCACTGCAAATACTAACTGTAAGGGATGTTGCAATATTGCAGTGCCTGTGGGATCCAGAAATAAAACCAATTTCTATGCGGGTCTGTTCATTTTTGGGAAAGGAAAAAAGCATATTGCTTTTTTTGCATCCAGAGAAGGGGCAATGCTTAGGCATTCTCAACTTAGCTTGCCTTGCCCAAACAAAACAGTGGTGAGAGAATCATTTACATATTACATGTATGAAGGATTTCACTGGGCTTAGCATTCTTGTCACGTACCTAATAGCCAGTGAACCCCGCCCTCTGAAAACCTGTCATTTAGTCAAGGGGGAAAGGAAGTAAGAATCAAATATATCGGAGCCATTTGTGAATGTAAAAAAGTATTAAAACAACACAGCAAAGAATTCACAGGTTTTAGTTTCCTGGACCATTAATAGGAATGCAATTCAATGCAATCAAAATTCACTCAGAAAGAATTTAGTCAAGTTGCTTTAAAAGAGTAACATGGTGGTTGAATGTGACACTTGCCAGTTGTCTTCAGGCAACAACAAAACAAATGTGCATTTTTTTTATTATTCAGTCATTTAAATGTATTTTAAAACATATTTTTCTAAGCCTACATTTCCCACTATAAAAGTTCACCCGAACTGTCTGGTGGTAATGAGAACTGTCAGTTAGCTATGATTGACAGACCGTGCCCCGTTACCATAGCTACCTCCATGATACGCGCTCATCTTGGGAGACTGAATTTTCACAAGCTAGCTAGCTTAGTATATCAAGCATTGATAGCTAAGGACGTTGACTTATATCCAATAATAATTTTTGCTAGCTAGCTAGCCAAGTTAAGATAAAACCACAACTATAACGTCCTTATGAAAGCAAACTAGCTAGCTAACATTATCGATAACATTACATTATGAAAGCAAGCTACATAGCTAGCTAACATTAGCTAGCTAGCTATAAATTAGTCTAATAGTCCTTAAAAGGCACTCTAATAAGTTAACCTAATGTTAGTCAAATATTTGCATTGTCTTGCCTGTAAGCCAGCGGCACAAACTATGGGTCACGAGTTATACATGGGTCCCCAAATATGATTTAGAATGAGCTATCACAGCAATCTGACTGACAGTAGGGAGGGCAAAATGGAGCTTTAGAATGTCGCCAGCAGTGTATGCGCGTGAGCTTTTTTAGTTACAGTGGCGATAGAAGTGACAATAATTAAGTGGTGTGCTGTTAGCCTTTACTGATCGCCGTACAAGGTTAATATGAAGTAGCTAGCACAATCAGACAGCACTAACCCATAAAAATGTACTTTGAACAATCGAAAGGTAAATCTGGAAAACATTCGATTATAGTCAGTGGCACCAAAATTTTCTCTCACACCATAAATAAACAGCAAAAGTCCCAGTAGAAGATTGAATTAAGCCTTTTAAAGTTATATATTTTCTGAAACGTTATCGATTCCTCTTGGCCACAGTGAGTGAAACTAGGCGATCTGAGCATATAGTTTATATGTAAATTACGTCAGAAGGATTCAGCCTTGTTGTTTGCTACCTAAACTTCACAGCACACTTGTCTGGTCCAGAGACTGTAAAAAATAATTGTCCGGTAAGATTCTTTACGGGGCGTGGAAAGGGGAGTGGTTACTGTACTTCTGACGCACTAAGTCGATAACATTCTCAACCGGCTGAAAATCGGATGATAAATTTAAAACGCATATTTCTCCAAAAATAAAGAACAGGCATATTTAATACTTTACTCATCGTGTTTCTTCAATGCCTCTTGTGCAAATAGCACATAAAACCGAGAAAGTGTGAAAACCACCATGTTACTCCTTTAAACCATGCACTGCAAAAAACTGGCTTGTTTCAGTCAATGACATCCCCACAAGCGGGATTATTTAGAAAAAATATAGAGACCAAATTAATGAAATAATGTAGACTTGGCAATGGTTTGTAAATATATTTATTTTATTGACTATGATAACGAGTATATGAATAGGCTAATTAATTTTCATAAGGAGGGTATATAGCTCTTAATCATAGGAAATGGTAATTCTGTGATGGCTAAATATAGAATTTAACAGTACTACCATTTAACAGTCAATTTGTGTTGTGAAACTAAAATTAATTAAAGAAATTAAACTTTTAACAGGGTAAAACAATTAGGTTGGGGAATTTGCCATTGAAGACCAACACACACAAAAAAAACAAAACACAACAACAACCAGCAGTGAAATGCTTGAAGCAGGAGGGCACTAAAGCATAGCTCCAGTGATTTGTTGAAGATTTTGGTGAAGACTGATGTTAGCTGGCCTGTACAGTGTTTCAGGTGCTTTTCCTGTTTTTTGTGTCCTAAACATAGTTTTCATCTCATCTTTACAGATTGTCAGTGCAGGTGGGTGGGAGATGGTGGGTGGGGGTCGAGGTGTTGAGGGATTTGGTTTTTGAACAGTGTAAACAGGTGCTGTTGCTGCTGATGGATGTTGATGGATGTTGGAGGAGTAGGACCCAAATTAGGCTTTGTCCTTTCAAACCTGCAATAGAAATAATTGAGGTTGGTCATCCATTGAGTGGGGGATTTCCTTCTGTAGCCGGTGATGTCCTACAGGACCGTCCACTCCGATGATGGGTCAGTCGCTGAGAACTTGTTCCCCAGACTTTCAGAGTAGCTCTGCTTGGTTATTCTGATTCCTTTCATCCTTTCCTTCCTTTCATCAGTGCATTTTGACCTGTGTGTAGAGGGTTTTGTCTCCACTCCTGTGGGCTCCCTCTTTAGACCATTGCATTACACTGTTTTTAAGACACAGATCGGCATCGACTCAGCACTTGCTGAGGCTAAGGCTGAGCCCCACACTACCAGCAGTCAATCGACAGTTGACTGATCCAGGCGAATGGTGCCCAGCTTGTCCGAGGTTTTATCCTTGCAATATACTGTACAACCGGGAGTCAAAGTAAAAGAGACACAAAAAAACACTAAACAAAACAGGTCAATATGTGTTTCTCTGTGAGTTATTATGTCACAACTACAAAGGTTGGGGTTGTACTGACAGGTATCACCATAAACAGTGTCGGTATTGAGAATGGTGTGGGGGCATTTTAATTTTCAGAGCTCAGTAAAATTTGGTCAGTCTTGAAGTGTATTGATGGCTAAGGAAAGATAACACTGCTTTGTATTACATAAAGAGAGTTTATGTGATGTATATGGAACTGAGATTAACCCAGAGCTTGGAACTTATAGACTAATGGTATCATGATTAAAAGTGCTTTTTTATTACATCATGACATTTTTTGGGACAGTCATGTAAATAAGCATCAGACAAAGGCTTTCAGATCAGGGTCTTTTTTATCCTTCAGTAAATGCAGAGCTCTGCAGATGCCAACTAACTGTGCAGTTTTCCATTTCATTATCTGTAGTCAGACTTTACCCCCAGAACACCTTCTCCTAAAGGTAACAAACAGATGACAACTGCTGCAATGACTCATCTTCAAGCATTTCATTTTGTTATATAAAATAAATGACACTAAGAATGTTCCCACATTTTCTGTTCCCTCGAGAACAAACTCATGCTGTATAAGATTACTTTACTATTAGGACTGTACTGTTATCTCCCTGTCCTAAGGAGAGTACACTTTGAAAGCATCTCTTTTCTTATGTATCTCTTTAGGTGACCTGCTCACTGTTGATAAAGTGTTGTGTTACAGTGCTACTCCCCCTTTTCATAATGTCCACCCAACCGGGGAGAAATATGTATTTGAAAAACTATTTAGATGGTAGTAAAATGCAGACACTTTACATCCCAGAGAATTTTCAAGGAAACATGGATCAGATTGTGTGTTCTATGGCCAAATGCCATCTGTTAGAATATTGTTATATCTGTTAAAGTTGAATTAACACTGGGAATTTTACAAGTAAACTAAGTTCAGAGGAATTTCGTAGATTGATTGAAGAGCCAACACTATTGAAGTGTAACATATTTTATTAACTTATTTCAATGTCTTATTTCCTCAGAGCTGTTTCTTACATTGATTTTCCATTTAACATTTAAGCATGCATTTTCATTGAGATGAAAAATGAGCATCCAACAATAATTGGAAGAGGCTGTGATACTCATCAAGTGTAAACTGAAGTGTACTTGAACTCCTGCACTGTGCTCTAGTTAGTATGCATAACAGAACACAACCTGCTTTCTTTGGTGCACTATTGGTCAGTCCACTGGTTGACTCCTGCTGCCACCTATTGTCCGGAGGTTGAACTAGCAAATTCACTGAATTTTCTCTGATAATTGACCACTTGGGCTGAGCTGCTTGGAAATAATATATTGTATGGTATGTGATAACCCGATGCAGTCTTTCTATTTGTGATTTTAACTTGTTAACTAAGTATACTTTAAACAGCTTTGTCATCAATCAACAAACGAATCAGTCAGATAGCATAATTAGGATTGATTTTTAGTACATCATTTTTTCATAAGAAGAGAATACAATAAGTTGTTGCTTGTATTTGTAGTTGTTAGGGTGGCTAAGATTATTTGTTATGGCAGTGATTATACAAGACATGTAGAGTATTGGTTTAATTGTATTATTTAAAAGCCTAAGCAACATTGTCCACTTTTATACTTTTCTCCACAGGATCTTACATAACTGGTTCAAAAAGAAAGAAAATTGTGCAAATAAATGCTTGCATTTATTTGTAAGTCAGTGTTAAGTGAAATGTTAAGGGCATTCAGATGATACATACAGATGATAGATGTACAGTATGTAGAATAAATGAAAGTTCAACTTTGAATTCACAATATACGGCTTTGATGTTTTACTCACCTAAATGTCACATTACCTAAAATGAACACTTATTACCTGGCTGGGATCTTAACATTTAGATGTACCGTGGCCCATTGTAAGTATAATTGTGTAGACACACAAACTCCTGAACACATACAGTTGAAAGAGACTACGGTGGTTTGAATATATTCTTCTTCTACTGATGAATTATATGACTAATATTAATGACTCAACGGGGCCATGCTCAATGTTTATGCCTTGATATTTATATATTGAAAGGAGTTGTATAACTAGTAATTTATATAGAACTAATAAAAGGAGTTTCCAATGAATAATTGAGCAGTAGACAAGAATTTATGGGTACATGCAGAGCATTGTTCTTTATTGCAGATAGGTCACTGTGCCCCAGCAGGCAGTAAGAACAGCAGGGGAATCAGATGTACAACAAAAGAAAAACTTTTGAATAGAAATAGCAAGCTGCTACAACACAATGGATGACCAAAGAGAACAAAGGTAAACACTAATGTTTTCTTTTTTTTTTTTGTTTGTTTGTTTGTTTTTTAATTATGGATTAGTAATCCAGTTTTTAACACAGTTGTTGTAGGTTTACATTGCCTAAGAAGATGTAGCATCAAGATACTGTAAAGTTTAAATCAAAAGTTTCAGACAAAATCTGAGGGAAAAAATGTGAATTTGAACTCCATTTACAAATGTAAGCTTAAAAAAGTATTGTTATTATAGTGATTGTATTAAATGGTAATGTGAATATTCACCATCGTTTCTGGTACATTCAGTTTAGGATCAGAAGGGATCATTTCGGAAAAATAGCAAAGAGTGACTTTGATTTCAGTTAAATGCAGCAGCTTTGAGGTATCATTCAAAGCAATGATAACTCTGGAAAATGTAATTATTCCGAACATGTAGGCCTATCCATGAGAGATACTGCATCAGCAACAGTTTACCACTTCCTTGAGCAATTTAATTGTTGCTTTGAGACGTGTATGTGTCTGTTACAGATTTAAGCTAAACTTAAAAGTGAAACTATTCCTCTATCAGAACAAAAAGCCAGAGCATCAGTGACATGTGTCCTGGAGTGTCTCAAAGGAAAGTTGCCTCTCAATGCAACATATGCCAATGAACTGAAAAATAAGGATAAGAGTACTGATTAAACCAATGTAGCCATTAACCCCACTTACATTTTTGATTTTAATTAAAAAGAAAAAAGGCTAGTCAACCCCAATTCAGCAACTTTTTCATCTAAACCAGTTTTTATGCCAATAATATTTATCATTATGGAATTATGGATGGTCATGTGCACAGACAGCCTGGCAGGTATTTAGAATGTTGAATTGCTCTGAAGAGGACCTTCGGAACAGTTACAAATTCTGTTCGAGGTTTATGGCCCACCTTGAAATCATGTAGCTGTCTTAGTCATGAAATGATATTATGTGAGTTTTCCATGTGAAATGATAGAGAATGCATTCAAATGAAATATGAATTTCCCACAAACATTACACAGTCCTTTTGCCTGTGTGTCTGAGTGTCCTGCAATTGACTACTTTGATCTTACTATTTTGATCAAATGTTGTTATCAGCAGATGCAGCTAAATGCCCAATGGGGAGAATTATTGATTGTGGGACATTGGTGTGGCATTTGTGATATGTGGAAGTTAATGTTCTTAAGGACTGAGAGTCTGTGGTCATTACAGTTATCTATGTAGGAAACTCTGAAAAGTCCCAAACTCTCGGTGCTGTATAGCTATGGGGCATGCCGCCCCACCAAGCTGTAACTTGGTGGGGCGGCATATCTGCTGTCCTAATCTCGTATGTTCTTTTTAGTCCATAGGTTCATTTTTGTTCTCTGAGCCAGCAGAGAGAGAGAAATTAATCACTATAGAAACATTCGTGCTGGGCAGGTTTTTGTTCTGTAGATTTCTGGAAATATTCCCTTTCTTTTCATCTCCTATCACACACATTGCAAACAGAGAATATCTAGTTGGTGCAATTTGGTTGTGAAACGTTATACTGATTTTTTATACCTTATTCGTAATTTTGCTACCGAGTCTTCAGTGAACAGGTCCTTGCATTTGCAATTTTTTATTCCCCATTTTAATCAAGGAATTCCTTTGATAATGTTAAGCCTCTGTTTCAATGCAGCTGGGTTTTATGTAAATCTCTGCAGCAATGCAAACGTTTTTATGTGTGAATAAAGCCTTTAGAATTGAAATC
The DNA here is from genome assembly GCF_018555375.3 of Anguilla rostrata. Taxonomy (NCBI): domain Eukaryota; kingdom Metazoa; phylum Chordata; class Actinopteri; order Anguilliformes; family Anguillidae; genus Anguilla; species Anguilla rostrata. Next base: position 40,270,272 of record NC_057941.1, on the reverse strand, counting down.
TAAAATTGTGATGTCTAACAAAATTAATTTCTTTAATTAGTTACTCCACTGTGCAGATTATTAAGAGTTCTTGAAATGTTTAAATATTTAGGATAAGATAAAGACTTGAACTGAGAAACTACAGCAAAGGAACAGAGAACAATGGTGTAACCCTTTACTTATTTATTCAAGTGCCTACAAAAGTTAAGCATAACATCCAAAAGCCAACAATGTAATCCCAAGAGCCTCAGTCTATTCAACACTGATTTTAACCACTTCTTCAGAAGTAAACAGTTCAATATTTTAATGTCATATAGAAAAGAACTCTCAAAAACAAGGAAACACATGAAGGAGATAATCCAAATTTGAGGTAATATGAGCATAAATTAAACAGTTGTGCCATCATACAATTGATGTCCCCTAATTTTTAATCACAGTAGATCAGAGATTAGTCCAGGTTTGTTAAAGCATTCTGATATATAGGGTCTAATATATTCTACACAGGTAGAGCAAGAACGATATATAACATTTTCACTTCTTCATTCTTTGTGTTTCTCACCACCCCGCCAAACACATCTACAAGTCTCTACCATCCACCATTTTGAAATTCTCTCATAGGGAGTGCATTACCTGGATTTAAAAGAGCACATATGCAACACTCACGTACATGTAAAGGCTACAAATATGGCTGTGGTTGTAACTTTTTTCTTTTTTTCCGTCTTAAAGAAACACAGAAATTACAATACAAATGCAACATGCCACGACAGTACATCAAGAAAGCTAACATTCAGAATGCAAAATTAATTCTAATGACCCTTGTGTGTATATTTAAATTAAATCAGTAACTTGGTGGGTTTTTAGCAATGTTTGTTTTCTATAGATGCAGCATAAATGCTGAAAAGCCAGAACAGTTTGCTTTGTATTCTGCATGATTAAACTAAAATTGCCTTCAATTCTTACATTACATTACATTTCAGGCATTTAGCAGATGCTCTTACACAGAGTGACTTACACTTTACAAGAAATAAAACGCTGTTGGTTAGGCTACATGTATTTCATTGGAAAATAAAAGTGCGTAATTCATAATGCTGTGGAAATCTAACCACGTTCATAAAGTCTGTTGCAGTGTGTGGACCACTCTGGAGGAGCCCTTCAGTGTACGCCTGAGAAGTGTGCATGGATCATTGTAGCATGTTGTGTACTACACAATACTGTGGCTGTCTCCACCAGTGGAGGGCCATATTTCTCAGGCACCAGAGCAGGCTGGAGCTGGGAAGGAGGGAGAAGGAAATGAGGGGTCTGATGATGATCAGCCACTTCATTTGTCTCATGAGGGGATGCTGGGAGATGGGGGCACCTCATCATTCACAATTACTTCACCTGAGCTACAGTACAGAAATACAAATAAATATAATGGAGAAAGATATTCGGTGAGCACCAGTTTATTTAATTTTTTTTAAACTGACAAAGCTTGCTACCTTGCCACTGGCTGCACCTCACCCCCACTCCCAGGCTGAGGTTGAGGTTGTGTAGAGGTGCAGGAGATGCTGGGTGGCATGGCTACGGAGGTTGGCTGCAGCCCCTGGGCAGACAACTGAGAGAAGCACTGGGAGAGCTGTGAAGAAACAGATGACGTGGAATTGAGGAAAGGTATGGGAAATAGGGCATGGGTATATGGTGGGGCAGGGGAATGGAGGGGGTACTGGTAACGGCATGAGTGTGTGAAATGCGTGGTGGTTGATAAGTTAACTGGGAATGGTTGTGGCGGTATGTGCCAGCTGCTGTGTGAAGGGCTAGACTGAGATGCTCTGGTTATCTCTGACAAGTGAACCGCCACAGGTGTGGGCTCTGTACAGTTTTGATCTGTGAAGGTTCGCCACCAGACATGCCAGTACATCTCAAGACATCTACTGAACTTCCATGCCTTCCCTTTGAACCTCCATGTGAGCCTGGTGGACCTCTCTGATACTTTGGAGGACCACCAGGTTCTCCTTTTGGGTCTGCAGCATGGCCTGGCTAACCTGAAAGGTGATTTGGGTTTCAGATTTTATTTCTTCCAGTATGCCCAGGAGCTGCAGCTTGGAGGAAGATGGCTGTATAGTTGGGAGGTGCAGGACTCTTGATGGCACTGGGGGTCTTGGAGGCCCTGAATCTTGGGATGTGGATGGACAAGGCTCCACATGCTGTGATGGATCAGGGGCCCCACAGTGCCAGACTATTTGGTTGCTGGTGGGGCAGTGGAACAGCATCCCTGAGATCAGCCAGATGCTGAAAGCACACATTAAATTCAGGAATGTCATGTCATATTGGTTGATGCAACACTAAAGCAATGAATGAATAGTTTATCTATTGCATAGTAGTTACCGTTGGAGCAGAGTGTTACTAGCTTACTTTGGACGATAGAAACGTTTTCTAATTTAATATATAGCTACAGTTAATGTCAGTTACTCCCACCTTAAATTCACTCGGGAAAGTTGGAAAGACTATTCAGGTGTTTGGGGAATAACCTACAACATAATTTTGAGAAATACACTTTTTCTTTTAAGTGTGCTGCACGAACCAAAACTGTGGTTGGTAGTTCTCTTTGGACCATTGTTATGCAATAACTCTGGTTGGTAGTTCTATTTGCACCATTGTTAAGCAAAAACCTTTGGTCGTTAATTCTATGAAACCAACAATTCTATCAAGAAAAAATAGTTCCTTTTTGTTTTATACCATACAATTACCACCAATTTGGTCATTTTTGTCATTACATTATTTAAGAAAACTACATGAAACCATAACTCAATCAAATTAATCTCCCTAGCTCTTTCTTGCTTTTTAAAATGTTGCGGTCTCGCAGTGTAGACACTGCGTTTTTCCAAGACACTCGGAAACTGGGTTTGAATGCCAGTTAGCTTTATGATGGTTCACCGTCACTTGTCACCTAGCCTATATTAAAATTCTGGGTTTTAGGTCAGAATGGTCTCACAGCATGCTTGTTATCCCGGCTAGCTAGCTAGCTAACTATTGAATTGTATTCAAAACAGCAGTTACTACAAACGGAATCGTTCACAAATATACGGATGAAAATGTGTCCTGTAACCATGAGTTAAATATGGAACGCCTATTCTACAGTCCAAATAAGGGACGATTCCGTATTTTGCAGGATGGCTGGCATCCCTAAATGAAGCCAGAAACTAGAACCGTGATTCAACGTTGCCATCTATTGCCAAATTGGACATTGAAAAGGGGAGGGGAAGTAACAACAATTCAAAATTGAAAGAATAATGTTGCTGTTTTAACTGCTTTAGAATGCTGGATTTTGTAGCGCATTGATTTTAGAACTGTTAAAAGGCCGAGGTGTACCTTTATTAAGAAATAATGCCCACCCTAGGACCAATCAGAATCGAGTATTCAGCCAAGCCTTTGTGTAAGTCTAGTTAGCCAACATTAGCCCTGCTTGTAATAGTCAATTAAAATGCTTTTCCTTTTCCATCCCCTTTTGTCAGGGCCAGCCCAAGGTTTTTGGGGGCCCTAAACAAAAAGTCTACGGGGCCCTCTGTTTTGGTCGAAAACCACCCCCCAAGCCCCAGCCAGAAAGATTTGGCACCAATAGAAGATTTGGCAGGGTGCAACCTCTTTATTTGTTTTAGGGCCTATATGAGAGGGCAATTACTGAGTCCAACTGGACTGGATCTCATGCCCCTTCAACAGTGAGGCGTCCAAATAGAAATATTTTAGTAATATTTTAATACTGAGACGTAAGGTGGGCTGCGTGTGACCATTGCTCTCAACTCTCTCACCAAAAAAACGATAAAATGCGATTATTAATATTAAGAGCAGGTGCAGACGTGCAGTATATGTTAAAACAAAACATGGAGAGGCAGCCTTCTGTTACTATGCTACCCACAGCCGGAACAAACTCCCAGAAGATATTAGAAATGCCTAACCACTTTTAAAACTAAGCTAAAAACATTAATGCGTCGCATATATTTAAATCTTTAGAGACTGTTTTAATTTTTATTTTTCCTCTACCTTATTAAGATTGTTTTTAATTCTAATTTATTTTAACAACATTTTTATGTAATGTCTTTCTATGTCTTATGTAAAGTGCTTTGAGTTGTTTGTTTTTAATTCTAATTTATTTTAACATTTTTATGTAATGTCTTTCTATGTCTTATGTAAAGCGCTTTGAGTTGCCTTGTGCATGAAAATGTGCTATACAAATAAACTTGACTTGAAACTTGAGTATTAAAACATTCTTGCAAACATACACAGGAATAATAAAAAGTCTTTGTGTGACACTGCCACATATAATTTTAGTGTTTTGGTTTGAAAGGAATTATAATGAAAATAAAACTACTTGAAATGTTCCATTCCATCCATACTTTAGGCTATGCTCGGTGTTTATTCATAATTCACATGTAGCGAACATTAAAATAGTCGGTTGCTAAGCACATTAGATATGTGATGTCCTGCAAATGAAATTAATGGTAGGTTTTTTTCTTGTTCAGTAATCTTGGACTGAACCGGAAAAAATGAAGGGATTTTCGGGTAAACAGTTGCGTTCGTATTGGGGGGGTGCGGACTGCACCGGGTGACGCCCTCTCAGGGGGTTGTGACACTGAAATGACTGGCAATAAATTTTTTGTGCATTGCTTTGTGTAGTGACGGTTTGAAACAGCTCATTTCTCCGATGCAGTTTGCTGCCGGTTGATTCAATTAGCGGTATTAATGTGACGAGAAGCGCTTGTTTGAATGCATAACACACAATTCCTTGCCAGCACCTCCCTCCAGTCGACAACACCCGCCAGCCTAACACCAACGATCGACTGCACCGGGTGTCACCAACCCTAGTGACGTCACTGGTAAGGACAGACACAATTGAAATAAATAAATGACGGAAGGTTGCCATATAAAGACAGCCAAAATTAATCACGAGTAAATAATTAAATTACAAGATGGATGCAAAACTATTGTGGAAAATAAGCACTCGCCTGCCAGTCGGCAGTAATCTAACATTATAATGTGCTGCGCGCATCATCCACAGCGCAGCACCCACAATTTAAAATCCTCATTCCTAGTTCCAAAATTAGGTTTAAGAAATTTGGAAAAATATACGAAATGAAACATACTACATTTCATTGTTACAGTTGTGTGTGTACTGTTTATTAGATTTGTAAAAATGAAAATTGTTATCTTGGAGGGAGGGGGCCCCGAAATAATCGCGGGGCCCTAAACAAATGTTTACTTTGTTTATTGGGTCGGGCCGGCCCTGCCTTTTGTAATTAATAGTTGTAAGCCTTTGCATTTTCATTATTGATTAGTCTTATGTGTATATGTGGAATTGGCTGCGATGCAAGGGGCACCAGCTAAAATTTTGCCTAGGGCACCAAATTGGTCAGGACCAGCTCTGAATACCAGTGTTTTTTATACACTGGGACACACTTTTTCTCCCTCTGTAGGGAAACCATGGAAGAGGAATGATGGATCACTCTGCTAGTCTTCCTTAGAGATAGAGGCCATCGCACTGCTGACCTTGGACAGCGCTAACAGAATGAGGCTAATAAAGTTAAAGACGGAACCAGTTACAGTCAACGTGTGAGAAAGATGGAGTAAACCAAATCATAACGCTGACAGACTGCATCAGAGAGAGCCACAGTGCTCTCACCATGCATCTGCAATATTACTTTTCATTTAAACTACTAACAATTCCACCAACATTATGAAATATGCAGCTGTGGCCATAGTTACACAGCTGCGATCAGTGAATCAATCAACTTCACGTGCAGTACAACCTGACCTTCTTGAGATTGCTGCCATCTTATTGTAAATGAAAAACATTATTTTTCTTGAAATGGGTTTTGGGTTTCAGCTCATGATATATTTCTGGGAGTGCAAATACTTCCTTAATTTTAGGCCTTCTTAGATGTGTAAAATGCAGTTCTTTGTTGTCCACCACCAAACTATTCCTCTCTGTTAAAGGTTCCTCTAACAATAGTTCCTATTCAATATTAAATATTTTGGAAATTTCAATAATATTCCAATTATTCAATACCTGGACTCCAAGCGACTGCCTATGTTTTGGTGAACAGTTATCAGACAAGGGCATCAACTGTCTTCAATCAACTCAGTGTCTATATGAGTCCAGTACAGACATGGTACTCCAATCAAGTTAAAAGTACTCCGTCACTTTGTCAGATTTATGCACAGGAGGGACATGGCAGGGGAAGGGGTGGGGGAGGTCAGGTGGCAATTCTTAAAAAATACATACACTAATGAATTAAAGCTTTTGCTTACCAGCCACAATGCATGTAATTGGCATTTTAAAAGTAACAATTCAAACCATAAGGGCAAACTAATTAGCTGCAAATGGAGAGTAATTAAACTTACAGGGCTTCCTGGACTCCTGTCTAGTTCCATCCCCTCCTTTAGTGTGCCACATTTCCTACATGAATGCATTGGGGACATTGATAGGTGTTGATACAGTATATAATGTCATAAAAATTAAAAGGTATTTTGTAGGAAAAATCTGTACATGGATGTTCTCTCAATAAGCAAGTTGGTATTTGTCTTTTTTACATTCTTCAAAATTTGGATCCTGCTACTTATAAATGCAATCTGACCCCACTACCCCAACGCTTCTTGCAGTAAAACTGTTGGAGTGAGCCCTTCTGCAGCATCCCGACTGAATGAGAGTTCTTGCAGCTGGGAGGACATGGAGGGAATGCAGAGCACCTTAACCAGATTAAGCTTAGGTGATGTTCTACTATCCAGCTTGCTATGTCTTTCAGGTCTGAGTGCCAGACAGAGGAAAAGAGAGGAAACGCTTTGTATCATCAGCATGGAGGGGGTATAAAAAACCGTGGGAAGAAGTGACAGAACCAATGCTAAAGGAGCATATAGAGTGGTAGGAAGTATAACTGTAGACCCCCTACCCCCTCTGATCAGGACTGTACTGTAAGAAATATGCATATCAAACAAAAATGAGCTCAAGCCTGCAAGCAGGTTGCCAACAAAGCCCCCACGACACCCCAGGAAATCTTCCTGGGGGAGAGCCGTGGCAGCCTCCCAATCTACTTAGTGGGGACTCTGGTGCTTACCCCACCCAGGTAACAACAATGCAGGCAACACTGGCTGTAGCGAACCATGGCCAGGGAAGTCAAACTGGAAATACAAAGAGGGGGCACAATATAGTCACTGCACACTGCGATTCTTCAGGGAGGGGGGTCTCAGCTGAGAGCTACTGTGGGGGGCTACAGTGATTCTGTTTCAGCTGGCCCATCACACATTCCCAAAAATCCCTGCTAGCATTCACACATAGGCACTTACACACACACATACACACATACATGTACACACAGACACACACACATTCTGACATGAAAGGTATATGCCTCAGTCTAAATTTCGATCTGCCCATAACCCTCCCTGCCACACACAGGAACGCTACCCCCGCCTTTACAAAACTAAAGTAGTAACAATTTAGAGGTTACAATTATGACTGGAATGAAAACCAAAATACACAGTGGGTCCCGAGTACTGAGTTTGAGAACCTCTACTTGACACTCCCAAGAGGTCATTAAGTCAATTCAACCATTACTTTAGAGAGCTTCATATTCTGGCCTGGCAATGTGGTTCAAAATTAAGGATATCGAGTCTCTCTATGTGTGAGACTAACATTGCTATTACCATTATGTTGAATTACATTATGCTCATGCAGCAGATGGTTTTGTTCAGCCAGAACAACTTACAATGCCAAAAGAACACAAGTGCATCCATATGAGTTATATGAGGAACAGTCTAACAGCACTCTTAGATCAGAGATTACCTGCATAGTTTGGCAATTGGTTGCCACCATTGCTCAACTTTGCTCCAGGCACAGAAAAATACAGCCGGCTCATTGACTTTGAGGTCCTGAATACATGTAATGAAAAACCAGTGAGTCGTGGCAGGCTTCTGTGGACTTATAAACCATTACAAGATGGAGTGTCATGCCTGAGAAACATCCTAATTCTTTCTTAATATCTGTAGTATCATCACTCATCACTGTCCCATCAAAAAATGTCTTTAAATGTGCCCAGATAACGCACAACTTTTCCTGAATGTTGCGTTAAAGTCCAGCTAGGTTTAAATGTTATTTTGATACAATGTTAAAGGGGCAGTTCTCCCAAAAATAAAATAAAGCTGTATTTCCACTTACCCTGAGTGCCATCTATTATCTAGATAGTTTCACTATGATTTGCTGAGCTTTCTAGATACCTGCTGACGCTCATCCTGATACAATGGACCTCAAAAGGGACAATGTGTGCGGTGCTCAAAGCACCAAAATCCTGCTTGTATTGCTAGAAAAACCCAGAAGGATAGTTGAGCTTAACAAGGGAGCTCTAAGTTGGATTGCTTTTGGAATGTGAGTGGCCCTCACTGGCTTGCATATTAGATCAGAAATTCCCATCTAAAAACTAAAGCTCTGTACTTCCATCTGCTCTGAGCTCTATGAATAGCTCCCGAGCAAATGTTCTGGGTGGCAGTCACCCCAGGGGGGATGATAATGTGAAAAATCACTTGAGTGAAGGATGTCTCCAATCCACAACCAGGAAATCAAATGTGCGTTTATGTGTCCTTTTTTCTGTTCCATCTTCAGGGCAACAGGACTTTGGAATTACCATGTCCAGGTCATGCAGGAAACAAAACTCAAATTAAATCAAAATGTATTTATATAACACATTTCACGAACAACTGTCACAATACAATTCACAGATAACACTGGCCTAAACCCCCACAAGAGTAAGCCTAAGGCAACAGTGGCAAGGAAAAACTCCCTGTAACAGATAGAAAGAAACCTCGGAAGGAACCAGGCTCAAGGGGGGAACCAATCCTCCTCTGGTCGGCTCAAGGTGTAGTTTTATGACCAACATGGTCAGTCAGTCAATGTTCACGTTGATCAAATTAGTGGTAGCTAAGTGGAAATCCTGTGGTGGCGGCTCAGATGCTGGGCGGGGCCAGGTGGCGATGGTGGGGAGCGGTAGGTGGCGACGGAAGTGGGCAGGGTGGATGCCATGACAAAAAAGGGGTCAGACCCCATTAGGGAATGTGCAGTAGAACAGCAGGGAGTAAAGTAACAGGGGTATGAATTGGGGATTACAAAGTGACCCCGCCAAGAGTAATTTCTGGTTACATAGCTACTAGGACAGGGATTGAGAACCCACGCAATCATGAGGGGGAGACAACCATACCCGCCTATCAAGAGCCAGCCCATGTAAAGTGGGGTCACAGCTGATCGACATGTGACAGTAAGGATAGGATGCCACCACACAATACTCTATGGCTACAGGCTTCTCACACTTTGTGTCCAGACTATAACTGATATATATACACTACCGGTCAAAAGTTGAAGTTATTGAAATTTATGCAGTTGTCTGAATGTACTTTGCAATTAGGATGAACCCCAGACCAACTAGGCGTTGCCTAGAGAGTATTGCATGGCGCTGCAAAATGCTGTGGTAGCCCTTTTGGTTCAGGGTGCCAGTCACTCTGTGCAAGTCACCAGCTTTGGATCCAGCAAAAGAGCCCCAGACATTCACGCTTCCTCCTCCATGTTTGACCTGTAGGAAATGTTTGCATCAATTTTCGAGGCTTAATTTACTTCCATTGCTGCAGAAAATCAGTAGTTGTTAACCCATTACTTATATCCTGAAAAAGGCCTTTTTTATAATTCTGACATTTACATTATTTTTCAGTTTTTGGTAACCTGAACTTAAAAAAAATAAATAAAAACCTCTGGCTGTTTACCACTTACCTTTGTACCATTTTAGGTCATTCACTGGACTTGAACTGCTTAAATTTCAATAAAACTGGACAAATGGGGATGTTCTAAAACTTTTGACCGGTAGTGTAAGCCTGAGCATAAAGGAGTGTCAGTCTTGTAGCCATGATGTGTAGCTTATGTCAGTTTAGATAGCTAAAAATGGTCTGTGTGGTTTGAAGGGAGTTTGTGATTCTGTGATGGGTTAGGCATGGTAACTTTGGTGTTTGCAATTTGTGTCGTGTAACCTATGGTCTTATGATTCTGAATTACAATTTTTATCATGTTATTGTCTAGGATTTTCACCTAGTTTTAATGAAGTAACCTATCAATTTATGATTGTGAAAATAATTTATGATAGCTGGTTCTGTGATGTTAAAACCATGGGATGACACTGTGACACTTCAGTATTTATAATTTGATTTATTATTGTATTTGATTTTGCTTGCTTTTAATGCCGTAACCTATGTACTGACCAGGGATAACAAATGGACATCATATTTTAACTAAGTCTGGTGCAATATATATATATTGTGCAGTCCCTGTCAAGTAAATTAATTAATTAATGAATTAATTAAATAGATTCATTTGGTCGAATAAACTGCAGTTTCTTTTGAAGAGCATGTTGTCAGATACTCAGGAACTTCTTCAAATGTTTTGATGCAGTGGGTATGTATAAATTTTAATTTATGCATTTCATACTTTCATTTCATGACTTGAATGCTTTAATATCAGAGATTGTGATGATGTCACTGCTAGTCCTAGATATATGTACACATTCTAGGGTACAAAACCATCTTCAACTCATTGGTAGTCAATAATGTCCATGTAGATGTACATTATGTAGAAACCAGTGGGGTATCAAGCCACTCGTGTTGTGGCTGTTAAGCAGACACCTGGATCGACACCAATCATTCTAGCTAGTTTTCCAGTAGCTGTGAGTGACATATTTTCTTCACCAATGATGTAAACTGTTTTTTGATGAGCTGTATGTAATTTCAATTGGCATTTTCGCTTTGGTTATTTTCATTTTATCCACTAGCTTTTGTATGCTGTTGTAATTACCCAAGCTTAAATATGTTTGTTTCTGTCTTTCATTATCATGCATGAAAAAATTGTTTTCGGGTGTTGTTAATGAGCTCTAAGTATATGTATACTGAATCTCTACTAAGCAACTTCCCACTGCCTATGCAATTCAACTAGATAGATACACTACTTGCTGGACTACTCGCACTAATTATCACCTGTTGTTAAAAGCAGAAGTAAATTTCCTTCTTTTTGTAGAGGTATTAAACAGCTGAGCTGGATTACCTTCTGACATATTCATGTTTGGTCTCGTTAGAATGAGACTAAAACCATGAATGTTTTGACACTAATAAATTGCTTAGTCCTGCTGACAACAACTTAAGACAACAATAAGTAAATCTATCAGCTTTTAGATATTCCAGTCCTTGTCTAACCCTCCTCCACACCTTAACTTTGCCTCACCCAAAAAGGCCATGCATTCTCCCCTGATCATGTATTACGTATTCATGTACCAAAAGTAGAGAGGACGTCCCTCCTTCTCTTTCAGTGACATAAATGTGGGCCTTTATTTACTTTTGGGTTTACATCAGTTGGCGTCTGAGTCTTGCAACTAGACCTTCATTCATTTATTTTGTGACTGTAACTTGTCTGTCAATAACATGCATTGTTGTTAGTTTGTTAGGTAGTTGAACCTTTGCCTTTAGATTAGAAAATGAATACCTGTTGTAACTTAATAAATCTCTTTATTACTATGGTCGTGAGTTGTATATTATAATAAAGGTTGATCCAACAGGTTGCTCTGCCTATCAATTAATTTGGCAATTTAATTGATAATTGATATCTTAATAATTAACAAATTAAATTTTTACAAAAAATCTGTTTATAAGTGCGGAGTTTAAACTGTCGATGCACTTTTTTGGTATTCAGAGTGCCAAACATTAGACAAGGGTGCTAGCTGTTAAAACCGGGATTCTGAAATTGCCATGTTTTAAACAAATTCTCACTTTCTCTACATTCATAATGTCTGAACAAAGAAAAGTACACAGACATTATTTTAAACATAGTTTAAACATAAAGAGAATGGAATATGGAAATATAGGACACAAGACATTGGTTCTTAGAAGACATCTTTCAACATTGAAAATAATAAATAAATCTGCAGCAACAGTTTTGATCAACACTGTTCTTCAAATAAATAAAAAGACATTGTTTCGAGGGAGTGTGTGCACCTCAACTCTTTCCACAGTCCTAATTACATTGTTGCTGCTCATGAGATATCAACATGTACAGGTGCTGCTTCCATCAAAAACACACCACAAATGTTGAACTGCACACAGGAGGATTGCTTGAATAAAAATTTTTTTTATCAAAAGGTAAATAATGACAAAACCATTACAATACAATGCAAAGATATTTCTGCCTTCATCAGTGTCAGTTTCAGACATTGCTCACCAGAGGGTGTCAGCTCCCAATTCCTAGCATGTCTTTCCTGCCCTCTTTCCCCATTGTGAGTAATCGTCTCTGTTTTCTCTGAGCATGGGTGTTACCTTGAACATTGTGACAATCAGACAGTAACTTCAGTACTTGTTTCCAGGTAAAATAACAATAATGGATCTTACACATTGATTATGTGCTGTATGTAAGGTTAACCTGAAAATAAAATTGAATCGCTCCATTACTCAACCTTCCAAATGGACTTAAAAAATTAAAGTAGATGTGTTAAGGCTTACTAAAATCATAATAAGTAACTGTGGAACTAATGGTATACAAATATAGATAAAGATAAATTTAAACTACTTTGTAATTTTGAAATAAAATTATAGATACTGTATGCAATTGCATGGTTTAACATGTTAGTGTGACATGCTTTTAATATTTTAGTTTCTCTAGTCCAATTCTCAAAAAATTACACAATAATATCCCAACTGCTAATTCATTTATTCCTTTGTGAAAAATTCATTCATTCATGAATTCATTCATTTATTGCCAAAATGTGGAGGTAGTCAGAACTCATATATACACTTTTAAAACCTGGTGTTCTTTCTTCTGTGCAGTGACCAGACCAGGGTTAAATGCATATTTGAAATATTTAACTGCATAGATGTAGATAAAGTAGGAAAGCAGTTCTGAAGATCCCTACGAATCATTAACTTAACACATTATGTGAAAGATGACTGTTCTGAAAATTGTTTAAAACTCCTTTAAAAAGGTCTGTAATCAACAGAGAATTTACTGCTATCTAAAGTATTTCAAATAAAATATTTGACCCAGGTCTGACAATGATTGCATTGGTACCTGGAATCTCAGCTGGCTTTTGAAGTAATTATCTCACAAGAATGGAACCCTACCTGTGAGGAATACACAACGACATTAGTGGTTACATATTGATCCTCTTCTGCCAATAAAGTGCACAGTACTCTCTGTTCATCAAGCATTGCCAAACTCTTTGCTTTCTATGATCATTTAAATAATATAAAAAGGAATTGTCAATTTCTCCCCTTTGGAATTTGGTGAAATTCCAAAAAGTAATGATTTTATTAAATATTACAGAATGTACCTGTGTCTGAGACATTATGACTATAATGCATAAATTACAACAACAAAAAAAGATCATACATCGAAGTTTATGGTTTTAAGAGTTTCTTTCAACTCATAACCAAATTAAAGACTAATCATAACCATTAAAGACTGAGGCCATTTTCCACAGCTGTAAGCTTTTCTCAGCAAATTAACTGACCACTTTAATCTAGGCTAGGTACAAAGGTAATTTCCCTAGCTGTTTCCAAGACTGGTTCAACAAGGACCTAATAATGAAGGCTAATAAATTAAGCCACTCTCTTGTGTAACAGAGATATCGATGGCCGACCATACATTGGAAGCGTTTGCGTTCATTTTCTGTTGTCAATAAATGAAGACTGAGGAAAATGGGACATGAGATCTGTGCTCCATTATTACAGTAGCAAATAAATGTATACATTTCCCTGGGAATTCAAATGTTTGTATTTTTGTTGGTTACAGTCATAGTTCTTTTTCAAATCTTTCCTCTTCATATAAGGGAATCTGACAGTTTGAAAAACACAATATAATTTTTAAACATCGTATTCATTCATAAAGGTAGAATTATTGCTAAATCTCGTGTAGTGTAGCAAACAACAGTTCACTTAATGATAAAAGGAGTAGAAAGGTGTCAAACGCCAAGATGACTGTCCCAGTGACCAGTGATGATTTGTTGCAAGTTAAAAAAAAAAATAAAAAAAAATAAAAAAAACGTGGTTGCCAGGAAATCTTTATTTATTTATCCTGTGCTCTTGGCCACATTGTACCAGACTGGTATAAGAAAAAGTGAGGTGCTCTCTGGTAGGAGATAGACAGAGCCCTGCAGTGTACACTTGATAGGTGCTCCAAGAGGGAATCAAGTGATAGGCTTGATACCCTCATGGGGCACCCTCAAGGGAAGGTACTTCACCTGAATTTCCATACATCCTGCTGCATAAACTGATTTGTATGTTAAAAAAGGAAAACGTAAGCTGTGTAAGTAATTCCATTCTCTCAGGGTCAGGATGGATGTAAGACAACCAGGGGCCCTCAGATTACCAAGGCATGCATGTCCATTTGCTATAAGGTTCTTACAGATTATCTTTAGAATGTCAGCAAGAGATGTGCCTCCTCATTGGCCTTAATTCTCTGGTAGCATGTGTGATTCATAATGTAGAAATACAGCTACATTCTTGTAAATGAAGTTGCATTTTATTAAAACTGAATAAAATCAATACAAGCCAAAAAAAGGGGGGGGGGAGGGGGGTAAATATTAGTAAGAATGACAAAAAACAACAACAACAACAAAACCATGCAGAATTCTTAGGAAGTGGTTACAGTACACTATGGTCAAAAGTTTTACAACACCTCCATTTTTTCGTTTTTTATTTAAATTTACGCAGTTGTCTCAATGTACTCTGAAATTAAAGCATAGAACAAATAAACTATTGGAGATTTTTTTTTAAAAGAAAGAAAGCATCGTTCTGTTTAACACAATTTATTCTAATTTTTTGACTCATGAAAGTAGCCACCTTTTGCAGATAGAACAACTGAACACACTTGTGGCATTTGTTCTACAATGGAAATCAAATATTGTTTGGAAAGATCTTCCCAACACTGTTGCAGGAGTTACCACAAATGTGTTGCACTTGTAGGTTGCTTTGCTTTATCCCTTCTATCCCGTTCTACCCAAGCCAGCTCGATAGGGTATAACTCCGGAGTCTGTGCTGGCTATTCCATGATCTGAAGCCTACCGTCTTGTTTTTTTCTTCTAAGATAGTTCTGACATAGCCTGGAGGTATGTTCTGGGTCATTATCTTGCTGTAGGATGAAACCCTGCCCAACTAGGTGTTGACCAGAGGGTATTGCATGGTGCTGCAAAATGCTGTGGTAGCCCTTTTGGTTCAGGGTGCCAGTCACTCTGTGCAAGTCGCCAACTCTGCATCCAGCAAAAGAGCCCGAGACCATCACGCTTTCTCCTCCATGTTTGACAGTTGATGTCACACACTGAGGAACCATCCTTTCACCTACTTGATGGTGTACAAAAACCCTGCGTGATGAACCGAAGATTTTGATTAATCGGTCCATAAGACCTTCTGACAGTCTTCAGTAGTCCACTGCCGGTGCTTCAAGGCCCAGGCAAGCCTCTTTTTCTTGTTTAGCCATTTTAGCAATTACTTTCATACTGCCACTCAAACTGTCAAACCTGCAGCTCAAAGTCTTCTCTTCTTGTTGAAACTGAGACTTGATAACTTCGACCACTGTTAAGCTGTGCTTGAAGCTGCTGTCCTGTCAGCCACCTATCACGCAAGCTGTTGACTCTCAGAAACTTGTCTTCTGATTATGTTGTGGATTTGGGTCTGCCAGATCTTTTCCTGTCAGAGTTTTCTCCAGTTTCCAAGTGTCTTTCGATGGTGTAGGAAACTGTACTCACTGACACGTTGGCTTTCTTTGCAATTTCTCTAATGGAAAGACCTACACTTTGAAGGGTTATTATGGTCGGTCTGTCTTCCTTTGTTAATTGCCTTTTTCTCACCATTATGATAGCAATATACTACTTCCTGTGGTGCAATATTGTCCAAATAATGCTTCAGAGGATGTAGTAATAGTCTGTTCCAACACTGATTTTATAGACAGAGAGTTTGTAAGTAATCAACAAAAGATGAGACACCTGTAAGAATTATTTGCATCAACTTTCAAGGCTTAATTTACTTCCATTGCTGCAGAAAAGCTGTAAGTTGTTAACCCGTTACTTGCTCCCTGAAAAAGGCCTTTTTTATAATTCTGACATTTACATTTTTTCAGTTAACCTAAACTTTTTTTTTTTTTAACCTCTGGTAGTTTACCACTTACCATTTCAGGTCATTCACTGGACTTAAACTGCTTAAATTTCAATAAAACTGGAAAAATGGGGGTGGTCTAAAACCATCCAAAACTAAACATGTATGAACAGAGAAGAGAAACAAATTGTTTTTTATCCAAACAAGCTAGCTTCTATTATCAGAATATATCTTGGTGGTGCTGGCAAGAGCAATTACAGAAATAAAACAGATATGAAATAAAAATGTAAAAAATGTTGTCTGTTAGCTCAAAGGTTGTAAAACTGCCTGAGCTGCAGATTTTCACTAGTTCCCTGTCTCGTACTGAAACACAGGGAGAAAAAAATGTGTTTCCACGGTCAATCACCTGCCTGTCATTCAATCTGTCTAACTGAAAATGACAGCTGTTACAGATTGTGTTCCCAGCAGGGAGGTTTTGCGCGGGGACATGAAAAATAATCTGGTCCGAGGTCTGTCATTTCCTGTCCTGTTTATTAAAAAAAACACTGCTATGTTTTTTTTCCAGTAGTACATTTACCTTTCTTGCATTAATGGAAGGTGACACAATTAAACTGCTTTTCATATTGTGAGAACTGGTAAGACGCAAACTGTAAGACAGGTAGAGGCATCCAAGTGTGTGCAGTATTTTCCTGTAAAATGAAATGAAATGCTTTGGTAAATGTGCCAAGGGCTATTCCACATCATGTACATGATTATTCACAGAAATCCCCCAGTGTTCTACAAATATGAAAATCGAACCAAATGCATGTAGTGAAATATAATGACATTACTTTATCAGGGAGTAGAACAGTACATTAGATATACAGTACAATTGCACTGATGATGTTTTACTTTCATATTTTTGTATTCATTGGTAAATGGTAAATGGACTGCATTTATACAGCGCTTTTATCCAAAGCGCTTTATAATTGATGCCTCTCATTCGCCAGAGCAGTTAGGGGTTAGGGGTTAGGTGTCTTGCTCAAGGACACTTCGACGTGCCCAGGGCGGGGTTTGAACCGGCAACTGGCAACCCTCCGACTGCCAGACAATCGGTCTTACCTCCTGAGCTATGTCGCCCCATTGGCTCATGTGCAATTGGAGGTTAAGAACATTTTCCACTTTTAAAAATTCTCCTGGCATAAAGCCTTGTGTGCGTCTGTGCTCACTGCGCACTATTGAGATTCAGAAGATTTAGGTACCAGCTTAAGGAGTTTTATTTAAATCTAAGTTACATGTGTTTTCTAGGCAGTTTTCTGACATAAACACTGAATGCAGTTGTTTAGGCCTACAGTCATTGTTGGGCCATACAATTCAGTTGTTAAATTGTGGGTGGGATTTATGTTGGAGTACCTTGGGGTCACAACATTCTTTTTAAAATTTTAATATTTTATCCACGATGTCATTGGAGGATAATGAGGTCAGCATACAGTGAGCTCCATAATGTTTGGGACACAAACGAAATAATTGGCACTGTAGTCCATGATTTAACATATGTAATCAAACAATTCATGTGATTAAATTATATATCCTCAGCTTTTATACAGTTTTTTATATTTATATATATATTTTGGCTTCACCATGTAGAAATTACAGCACCTTTTATACATCCCCCCCCCAAATTCAGGACACCATAATGTTAGGGACAAATGTTTTCACTGGTTTTTCTGATTAGGTATGAGTGTTCAGTTGCTTCCTTCGTGCAGCTATAAGATAGCTATCAGTATCTAGTTGTGATACAAGGCTTTGATTCAAGGCTTTTGATTGCTGGGCTCTGGTCTCTGACCCTACATGCAAAAGCGTGCCAACCTAAGGTATCCCTGATGCCAATGCACCTGTCAGGCACTGCCAATGGTGCAGCCAACCTATTTTCCAGGGGCAGATTGCAGGCCATTTGGTCCCGCTTCGGGATGGCACAGGGGGATATTTTTGTATCCATGGAGAATGTTCATTGTGCACTGTGGTACTCCATGATGGGCCCGATAGGGACCTTAAGTGTAGATGCCCTGGCAACCTAGTGGACTCCAGCTCTGCTTTATACTTTTCCCCCTTTTTTCATGCTGGTGGTTCTGGCGAGGCTCAGGGACTCGAGGGCATAAGTTCAGCTGACTGCCCCCAACTGGTCCCATCAGACCTGGATGGCCAACTTGAGGGTGTTGCAGGTGAGTATCCTGTGGCGCCTCCCGACTAGAGCAGATATGTTGTTCCAGGGTCAAGGACAACTTTGGCATCCAAGCCTCGACATTCACAGCCTGCCTGTTTGGCCCATGATCACAGATCATCGCAGGGCCTAGATCTGCCAGTGCTAGAGACACTTCATCAAAAGCCCCCTCTGCTAGGTCACTCTGTGCAAAAAGGCAGTTCAACCACTGGTGCCCCCTTAAGGGGTCTGACCCAGTCTTATGTGGCATTCTAGTGGTCCTTGCGTTCCAGCAATACCTCCTTGTAGAGGGAGTCCACACTGAGAAGTTATTTGGCAACGATCTCTGATTGTCATGAGTGTATCGATAGCCTGATGGTAGGATCACACCCTCTCAGTTTGGAATGCCCTCACTGAGCCACCCTTTGAGGGCTTTTCTAGACTCAATCTGAAGCTCCTCCGCCTGAAAACTGCTTTTCTGCTCGTCATTGTGTCTGTGAGTGAGCTGCATGCACTGTCAGTACACCATCTCTGTATGCAGTTGGGTGACTTCATGGCTTCTCTGTGAATGATTGGAACACAAGTTAAGAGCCAATCACATCATTTATTTCCACAGTTCTTCGGAAAGCAAGCAGCAGAAAAACAGCATTACATGAAAAATTTATATTAATTTACGGTTTTGCTAAATGGTGGTTAGTTCAAAGGCAGCCAAGGAAGTCAAGGCAGCCTGATTAAAAAAATAGTAGACTTCCTGGACCTGGAAAACACTGTTGCCTGGTGAAGATCATACGTACTAATTTACTGATTTATTTTTGATCTAGGGAATACATAAGGATGCTATTTAACATGTCCTTTATTATTAAAACAAAATCCCAGAGTCCACTGCGTGGCAATAGATGATGAGTGGTAATTACACTTGGGTTTGTCTGCTATTCAAAAAAAGAAAGAATAACCTTAAACTAATTATAAAAATTAGTCTGTTAATTACTGTCTTAACTTAGCTCTTTGCACACTCAGTAGGAAAGATCTGTTGGGACTGTGTGGGTTGATGTAACGTGTCAGACCTCCTTATGCAGTACTGCATTACACTGCAGACCAAGCCCGCAACAGGTGATATTTTGATGACCTAAAATAATAAAATGTGAAGATCGAATGCTCCCTGCATCCTGTATGATCACCATGTTAGAACTACTTTTCTGGATTGTATGGAGGACTAAATGTTCCCAAATTAAATAAATAAATAAATAAATACTTCATTTTACGTCAAAATAATTAAATAATTCCCACCTCATGGCTATTTAATTATTTCATGTAGTTCCAAATGGCTTTTTTCATTTCATAATGACACTTTTCCGAATGGCGTTTTTATTTCCGAACTCCCTTTTTCATTTCATAATGACACTTTTCAAAATGGTAGTGAGTTGGTGGAAGTCACTGGGGGAGAGAGACATCTGGGCTGCTCTGCTTGCTCCTTTGCCACCACAACCCTGATCTAGACTAAGCAGTTAGAGATTGGACGGATTGACTGTTGGTGGGCCTGGTTGTATTCGTTACTGACTGCAGAGCCAACACGTGCTGAACGTTTGCCCCTGATGTGCTGAACAAGACACCAGAGCTGACTGAGATGCTGTCAAATGTTACAAAATTGGTGAAATACTTCAAACACTCTGATCTGCAGAGCAACTTAAAATACTCCCTGACACAATCTGTCGAGACGCAATGTAATTTCAGTTTTGAGATTTTGTATTATGTTCTTCAGCAGCATGATGAGGTCTCCACATTGCTGCTGACTCATAACCAGTATGACAGAATACACAAATACACTAAAAATAGTGGTTGCCTTCCATAAGCCATTCAAAGATGCGACAAATGACCTTGAGTATGACAATTCCATTCCCAGTGCATCCTTTGCATACATGATTTGTGAGACTGATTGAACACTGCACAGTAGCAATATTAGAACCTGTGCTCTCAGAATTAGCAACTGTGTGTGTCCCTCGTCCTGAGGAATTTAATTGCCTTACTTTGTGTTAACTTTTAAAGCTATTAAGACTGTTTGGTTTACCCTGCGCCATGTTAGTTTTTACCCCAACCTCTGGATAAAATGTATCATTTCACTCCCAGTACTTTCGTTTATGTCCCAGAAATTTCATTATGGTGTGCAATCATAGCCAAGGGATGTTGGTTGTTTATTTAAAAAAAATGATGAATCTATTTCAAAATTGAGCCAAATAACAAAAACCATTATTTCCTTGCTTTCCCTTACATAGATCCACAACATAATATTACCTGCCATAGTAGGTGCGAGAGAGAGATTAACTATGCAGTGCTTTAACTAGTAAATGGATTTGTAGTTTGTAAACTCATAATAAATTCTGGGTGTTCAGATTTATTTGAGATAAAGTGTAAACAGGAGTGATTTCATTCTGCAGCAGAAGATTGACTGTGACTCAGCTGTCCCTACTCAGCAGTCATGAATAGTCGTAAATAAATTGCAGCACAATAATAAGTAGTCATAAATTAGAAAAAGAGGAACTCAAACCTTTCAACCTTTCATTTTAGAGCTCCAACATTTTTTCCTAAGGCCCTGTTTATAAAACTCATTAAATATCCAAAGAAAAGCATGGCACAATCACCATACAATGCACTACGTCATTTGATAATAAATTAATGACATACATAGTAACAACAGGAGGATGTCTGATGAAGGCTTGCCATTCATTGCTGCAGGGGTGTAGGAGTGATTTTGAATCTGCAGGGGACAATGCTAAAATGCTAGGGGGATTTGGGGTATGCTCCCCCTGGTAGAAATTTTTTTTTTTTAAATAACGAACTTCGGTGCTTATTTCTGATTACTTTTGAGAACAGAATATACTCATTATTGTGGTTGTAAGAAGGCCACATAGTTCTTGTGTAAACTGCTAATTAATGCGAAAACTTTTACGATACACCCTGAGAAGTAAACTCGACTACATATTTTCCTGACCAGAGTACAATTCCATAAAATACCTCCAGGTGAAAAAGAGCACAGCTCTATCTGTATTTTTATCAGGAATAGATATGGTTCAGTTTACCAGTGAATTGTAGGAAAGTGGAGCAATCATTGTTACAGCAAAGCAGTCTTTCATGCAGTGATTTTATTTCATAGCCAACAAACAACATTAAAACTGAAATAATTGCCTTAATAATGCTAAATCAATAATAAATCCCAAATGAGCTAAAATTATTTGATCATAAAGTGAACAAAGCTTATCACTTTTGCAACTTGGTTGTCTTTAAGGTTGTTTTTCAAAGAAATGCCTAATGTCTGGGCCCCTCCTTTTCTCTTGCTGCATAAAGTCAAGTGCAAACACAAGGATGTGTGTGAGAATGATGAAGATGAATTAAAATGGCACTCTACATAATGTGCCTTGTGTAGGATATCTGATAGATCCACCACCAGATAAATAGGTCCAAATGACTATATAAATGATACAGCATATACATATTGATTCAACTGTAATATGGACCACTAAGTAACAGAACCTTTACTTTCACTGAGAAATCAGTAATATGCGTACAGGTAGTTACTGTATAAAGAGTTCACTAATTTAGCTAGAATGACAGGATTCCTAAACTATAATTAGTGGTATTACTCCATCAAAACGACATAATAAAATCTTATAGATTTGTATGTCAGGAAGGCACACAAATACTCCTTTGAATTACAATGAGTGGAGGAGCTATCTGGCTAAATTAACCAAGTGGATATAGTAGGGGGAATTATGCGAAAAGTCATTATGTGGCAGATAGAAGCATGGAATTTGGTACCTATGTCCCTTGGGTGATCCTAAGACATCCTAAAAGGGGTGCCCAAAATAATCATAAACAGGAAGTGTGTTATTGAATAAATTCAAAATGGCCACCTAAACAGTTGGCAGTTGACTCAAAAGGCACCTAAAGAACCTCATAAAAGCATGAAATTTGGCACAAATGTCCCTTGGGCGACCCCAAGACATCCTAGAAAGG
Organism: Anguilla rostrata; assembly: GCF_018555375.3. NCBI lineage: Eukaryota > Metazoa > Chordata > Actinopteri > Anguilliformes > Anguillidae > Anguilla > Anguilla rostrata. The sequence goes on along the minus strand of NC_057941.1, from coordinate 40,247,978 downwards.
TTCCCAAAAAAATCTTAGACAGGAAGTGAATTATTGAAGAAATTCAAAATGGTGGCCTAAACAGTTGGCAGTTGACTCAAAAGGCACCTAAAGGACTTCATAAAAGCATGAAATCTGGCACACATGTCCCTTGGGTGATCCTAAGACATCCTAGAATGGGTGCCCAATTTTTTTTTTTTTTAACAGGGAGTGAGTTATTAAAGAAAATCAAAATGGCCACCTAAACAGTTGGTAGCTGACTCAAAAGGTACCTAAAGGACCTCATAAAAGCACAGAATTTGGCACACACGTTTCTTGGGTGATCCTAAGACATCCTAGAAGGGGTGCCCAAAAAAAATTTTTTTTTAAATTTGAAGAAATTCAAAATGGCCACCTAAACAGTTAGCAATTGACATAAGCAGGGCTTAAAGTTCTCCAGCACTGTGCTGGAATTTCGGCGCGGGGCCGTTTTAGATTCTAAAATAGATAATTATATGTCTATGGAAAATATTCATGCATATTTTTTTAAACTGTTGTGTAGCAAGAATATGGCTGTATATGTATGTATACAGCCATAAGGAACTCTATATTTTGTATTAATAAGGTGGACCTACTTCCTTCATTTGCACTGTGGCTCAGCGAAGTGTCAGCTCAATAATGCACGTGACTGCGCTACTTTTAAAAAGCACTGCAATGAATAGGCTATTCGTTTTGTTTTCATATTATCGTTGCAATCTTTTGGACTAATTTGGTAATTGTTTGTCCTATGCCGCATGCGCTGTTTAGAGACCAACGGAGGAACGAACGTTGAAAAGTTTGAAAGATAGGCTTATTGGATATTCTTTATGGCTTTGAAAGTTGTGCTTGGACTTGGATACAATTACCAGACTACGGTTTCCGACTGAGGAAAGGATGAGTAGATAATGCATTTTTCCGCCATTTGGACCTTTCAAGTTAACGTGAGGATTCACATTTAGAAACGATTAGATTTGGTGTTCTTGTCTTTCTGAAACGGGTCGCGATATGCGCCACAACCGTCATCCATCTGGCTTGTAGCCTACAGCTCTCTAGGCTTAGGCTATGTTTTTAGCATCTTATACCACCAAAGTATCTCTAATATCTTCCATTTGTGTTTTGTTTGTGCGCATATATTTTGTTCGTTTTGAGCGTATAACAGTAGCCTAGGTATCCAATCACGTTCAGTCGTCATCAACATTTCAAGTCATGCTCACAAGAGGTAATGTTTTTTGGTGAAGAATGGAAGTAAAATTTATTAAACCTGGTGAAAACACAACCGTTACCGTAGTTGACAGATATGTCAAAAATAAATGGAGATGGGCTTGGGTAGAGGAAACTGGTGGACAGTGCAAATAGACAGTGCACTTTACCTTTTTGTTTGTTTGCACAGTTTGTTATAAAAGTATATAATTTGGTACGTACATTGAGTGATCCGAATATATCCTAGAGGGGCTGCCCCCAAAAACTCTTAAACAGGAAGTGAGCTATTGAAGAATTTCAAAATGGCTGTCTAAACAGTTGGCAATTGACCTATGATGCACCCAAGTGGACTCATTTCAATCTCAAAGTTGCTAACATTTGTCATCAGGTAATAACAAATAAAAAGCTTCTAACATGCAGTATAAACTCTCATTTGAGGGACATTATCTAGTAGTGACTGACATGTGTGCCAATTCACATGTTCCAGCACATTGGAAAAATGCTGTGCGAGGTAACCCACTATCCCGGCATCGACACTTTCGAGAACAGAGGGGCTCAGTTTAGGAGTCAGCCACACTTTAGGAGTTCTCTAGAAACTTTGGCAGCCTCTAATAAAAATAAAATAATAATACATTTAATTGGTAATGCACTTTTCATTAGAAATAAATCTCAAAGTGCTACAGAGTAAAAAAACAGAAGCATAAAAAATGAACCAACAGCAGATAATATTAAAAGCCAGACAAAGGAAGAAGGCCTGAATTAAAAATGAAAAATGGCCTGATTAAAAAGCAAAAATTTATAGACCAATGCATTTGAAAAAAAGATTTTAAAAACCAGCACGAAGTTAAGGAAAGGCTCTGTTAAAAGGGAAGGTTTTTAGGCCCCTTTTAAAAGCATCAATAGTCTGTGGTGCCCTCAGGTGGTCAGGGAGACGAGGTGCAGCCGAGCAGAAGGCCCGATCCCCCATGGTGTGGAGCTTAGTCGTGGGGGGATGGAGAAGGTTGTTATTTCTGGTTCGCAGTTTACGGGTGGAGGTTTGTGGCATAAGAAGTTCCTTGAGTTAGGCAGGGGCATTTCCGTGAATGCACTGATGTGTTAGCAGAGATATTTTGTATTCGATCCTGAAGGAGACAGGGAGCCAGTGTTGTGAGTGTAGGACGGGTGTGATATGCTCATATTTTTGCACTCTCATCAGGATCCTAGCAGCACTGTTCTGGATGTATTGGAGCTTCTGGAGTCTCTTGCTAGTAGTCCCAATGAGAAGTGCATTGCAATAGTCCAGCCTTGAGGAGACAAAGGCGTGGACGAGTTTCTCCGCGTCTGACAGGGACAGAGTTTGGAGATGTTCCTGAGGTGGTAGAAGGAGGTTTTGCACAGTTGTTTGATGTGGGCACCAAAGGTCAAGTGAGAGGCGAACCAAACTCCCAGGTTGGATACTAATGAGGAGAGGGGAATGTCTTGGCCAGAAAAGGTGATGCGAGTTATGGCAGATGACTGGAACTGGTGTGGGGTGCCAACTAAAATAGCGTCAGTTTTGGAGCTATTTAGCTGCAGGAAGTTGTCTGTCATCCAGGCCCTTTTCTCTCCTCAAGGCGGGTGGTTAGTGATGATTATGATGATGATGATGACGATGACGACGACAAGGCTGCAGAGGGGGTTGGGACAGTTTTTAGGTATAGTTGGGTGTCATCAGCGTAGCAGTGGAATGATATTCCATGCCGGCTAATGACACAGCTGAGGGGGAGTATGTACAGGGAGAACAGGGTGGGACCGAGAACTGACCCTTGAGGGACACCACAGATGACAGGGTGTGTCCGGGACTTTGCACCTCCCAAGGAGACATACTCAGTTCTTCCAGACAGGTAGGACTGAAACCAGTTCAGGACAGAGTAAAAAAGTCAGATGGTGTAATTGAGGCGCTTAAGGAGGATGTCATGATCGACAGTGTCGAACGCTGCCGTCAGATCAAGGAGGATCAGGAGAGATGGGGAGCCAGCATCAGCCGCCATCAGCAGGTTGTTCGTAACCCTGACCAGAGTTGTTTCAGTGCTGTGTGCGGAACAGAAGCCAGACTGGAACTTCTCAAAGAGGTTGTTGAATTTTAGATGGTCCTTAAGCTGAGCAGAAACCACTTTTTCCAGCACCTTGGACAGAAATAGTAGATTGGAAATGGGCCTGTAATTGGCAAGGACTTCTGGGTCTAGGGTGTGTTTCTTGAGAAGAGATCTGATAACAGCAGTTTTTAGAGCTGATGGAAGATGACCAGCTTGGAGGGAGTGGTTTATGACTTGGGTGATCAGGGGGCATAGAGCACAGATGTTTGATTTAACCAGGGCCGTGGGAAAAGGGTCCAGGGCACAGGTGGAAGGTTTCATCTTGCGGATGATGTCCTCAACCTCTTGCTGTGTGACAGAGAAGCAACTGAGATGCTGGGAAATCCCAGGCTGTTGGTCAACAGTTGGGACAGGCAGAGAGGAGGAGCCGGAGAAAAAGTCAATAAAACTATTGCACTGTTCCTCTGTGGTTTCGGTGTAAATGCTGGCCAAGACACCAGTGTTTGAAAAGGTTGGAAATTGGAACACACTTATTCCAGTCCCATGGAATGACCCCTGAGCTATGGTTGATGAAGGATTATGGTCTATGTCATCAAGTGCCCCAACAGTGAAAAGACCTTTCCTTAGGATAGCAGGGCAGACCAGGTCCTGTGCCACGTGCTTTCGACAGACAGCAGATGCAAGCTGGGTTTCAATCTGTAGTTAATATTGATTCCCAATGTATTGAGGGAATTGACCATGTTCTTGCTTCTTGTTTGAGTGTGAACTTGAAGACCAATATAAAGAGGAAGAAGAGGCTTGTGAAGTTTGGAAGACCTTGATGGTCCTGCTGCATTAGCAGATCTTTTCTTTGTATTGAAAAGTATCAGCTGAGAAATGGTTAGGCATGTTGATTAACATGTTGATTGACGCTATCTTGATTAATGATATTTGGGCCATTCATTAGCATGGAAACCAGCGCCTTCAAACTGGGTGGGACGGAATCATTCTGACAGCTCTGTGGGAAGCGACCATCACATTCAAACCCTATATAGTCAAACATATCATTGCAAATTGATTTGACTAGTTTTGCCATTGCAAGTGCCTCTTTACCATAGTCATAAACCATTGTGCTTTCTTTCAGCATGGTCTGCATTCCATCTTTGAAAACAATTAATGTTGTATTTCCACAAGATTAGTCCTGACATCCATCAAAATGACCCACAATTTGTAATTTAAGTCTGTTTTTTTGATTGTTTTGTTGATACCAAGCTGACTTATCTGACTTTCATGTAAACCATGGAGTTCTAACAGTTTGAAAATGTATGTTCCCCCTGCCAAATTACTTTCAACGTATGATACCAATTCAGCAAAGCCCAAAGCTTCAACACATTTTTCAGTTTCATTTGAATCTCTGTTTTTCTCAGACCTTTGGATACTCCTGTATGTGTTTTTGTATTTAACAAGACATTCAAGATAGGATTTAGCTTCGATTGCAATTAGGTCCCCACCTGAAATTTTAGCTGTGTCCTGCATTTCAGTGGGCCTTTTCTGCAGACTGTCATCAAGATTCATTGTTGAACATTGACAGTGTTTTCAAAGAGTCTTCAAAGAGCAGAACAGGCACTCACTTGGACAGGTATTTGAAATGGATTGGCGCTTTGATCGCCACAAGTCTTCATCAACAGAGTCTTGTTTTCTTTTGTTCAGACTCTGACGCATTCGTAATTTCTCCAACTTGGTGAATGAAAATTTCAGATGGCATGACTTGTTCCACTTGGCTTTATTTTCCTCAAAAGCTTCAACTGTACCACAACCTTTGAAATCAATCTCCACAGGCATCCCATCCAATTCCCTAAATTATTTGACTAACTTAAGGAAAGTACTGTACACCTTTGCACCGTTTCTTTGCAGAGAATCTGCTGGACACCTCAGATCCCCTCCGCCCTCTGAGCAAATCACACACACACTCCAGTCAATGTTTGAAAGCCATTAAAAAGGCTGTTGGTTGAACAAAGCTACTTCGATATTACTGCTACTCAAAATTAGTTAGGTCTCTACTCTAGATAAAATCTAATTACAACTGAACAGAAAATGAGAAGCAGAGCAAATATTAGTAAGACACACCCCCCTCCGTTTAATCAAAACCAAAAGTTAGAAATAAATACAATAATTTAGAAATGTTTTTATCTAACCATGATGTGAATACTTGAACAGTTCACAATAAAAATCTGAATCTGAAAATACTGAATTCCAATCCATTAGTATTTTTGAATCTCCAACTCATAATGTATTTTTAAAGTTGAGGTAGAAACAAAGCTGGATCTAGCATTGGCAGACCAGGGTTTAACTGATACCCATGACACTTTGACAGCATGCATTTACGACTGTCTGCATCTCAGAGTATCAATCAATTCAGCAGGGAAACCGAGTCAGTTCAATTGCGAGAGCTGGCATTCATTCAAAACATTGACGGACAGGGGCAGTATGGATGACATGATTGAATATAACTTAAATATGGGATGTTTTTTTTAAACCACAGACACATAGCCAATGTGTCACAGGTGTCATCCCCAGTCATTCCGATAGATGGAAATTCCTACATGGAGAGCCCCTGAAACATCTGCACTGGATTGTCAAAATTGACATCGGGTTCTCATGCCTCCCACCCCCATGTACCCCTCGTCACTATGCATACGGTATCCCATCAGCAAAAAGATGCCATTTTCTTAGGACTCACTGTCCCACAATTCGCTAATAGTACGCTAACGTAGTAACATTACTCAGTCAAACCCCTATTCAAACAGATTGGCTTGCTAATGCTAATGCAAGACATGCATTGTTTTAAGACTCCCTGTCCCACAATCCCCAATTCCCAATAGTATCTACACCCAACTGGGTGCTTCTATCCACAACATAAGAAATTAGCCAATTGTTGGCATTAAAATGCTAATGAGTTGTGCCCCAATAGAGGGCTTGATCTCTGGTCTTATAAGATTTTAACAATAACAATTTTAACATTATCTATAGATTTTCATTCATTGGGTCTTTTAAAAGTTTTTAAAAACAATTATGTATATATGCCATTGACAATATACCACTCATAAAAGGATTCATTTGGAAGGTCATCTCATTCCGAGTGTTTTTTAAGCCTATGTTTGGTGTTTAAAGCTGTTTAAAATGTATTTAAGAAAATTTTCATGGATTATTTTGGGCAAATCCTTTAATACTTGTCTGTTTACTATACATGTAAAAGCTAAAATTAGCATAATAAGCCAAAATATCTAAATTATATCACTTTTTAGGAATCTTAGGTCTTTTCTGGCGGCCATTTTGGATTTTCCCTTTTAAAAAGCCTTTAATGGGTCCGAATTTTTGGGCACCCCTTCTGAGATGGTGAGATACATCCTAAAGAATGTCTGTACCAACTTTGGTTCTTCTATACACCGCATAAAGAGTTGGCCATTTTTTGAGCTAAATTACCCTGACTAATAGTGATTGCTGCCAAGTGGGGGTGTTGCCAGATTTGAAAATGGTAAACCCGCCCAATAATTGAAAAAAAATATATAGAATAATGCATGTTCACATATACAAACACACACACACGTTATATATGTTTTCTCCAGATAAATGTGAACGTGCTCACATTTGGTCAACAGTGCTACATGCAAGATCAGGGACAGCAAACACTCACCACCGATGTGATAACAAAGATAAGATAAATAGTTTGTTTTTAAGAGGGAATTCTTTTCAGTTATGTGCAGGCATATGAGAAAATTCCAAAAACATAACACATATACAAAAAAAGTCTTTCTCCCTACCAAACTTTCACATTAACTTTTGGTCACAATAAACTCAACTACAATTTTTTGCTTCCATGTCATTATCGAAATGTTGTTCAATGCAACATTATGTAAACATGCAGCGCATACGTGTGTCAAATATAGTAATATGATGCATTGCGCTAGATTAAACGTTGGATTGGATCCGTTCCTGGAGTGCTTTTGTTGCTGCATTTTTGGACAATTGAATGCTGGAGATAAATTAAATGAAGACCGCCAAATAAGCCACTGGGACATCCTACTATTAACGCTGCTCTGATACTTTCAATAAACATTACAACGCATTCCAGCTTCAGAAAAGTCTTGCTAGATTCATGATAAGCTTCTATCATTATGCATAGCAACAGTAACACAGCTCCACCTCCACGGCATTGCACAATTACACAGGTTCCTCTGGAATGACTGCTTCTGTTCACTTGCTGTGGAACCACGCCAATGGGTTCTTTCTTTCTTTGAGTAATAAAACCTTACCCTTTTGAGCAAAAAGAAGACACCATCATCCAGAGGCATCGGCTCAGGCTGTGAGGCACAGCAGCCTCACATTAGAAGAAACACTCATGCCATCAGTCTAGCAATAGCTGCTGTCACAGGAAGAAATCATTTCGTTGCCCTGCCTCAATCTCTGTCTCCAGCTGGGCTGAAATGGTTTCGCAGATGATGTCTTTGTTCCCCAGCATGCATATTAAAAAGAGCGGAACGGAGATGTGCTGTTCCTGGTGCATATCCTTTTAACCCTCAACAATACAGAGGGCCACTACCGTTCAAAGGCTCCACTGTTCTTAGTCATTTGTACAGTCATGCTTCACCTGCCCTGCCCACTGCTCACTGGCACTTGATTTCTCTCTCAGCCCCAGCAGCAGCATCACGCATTCCCCTGAAGGACTGCACTGTCACCCTGAGAGATAGGGCCAAGGTGCTGCAGACATTGTGACAACATGGCATTGTGTCACAGCAATTTGTTAGAGCAACAGCTAAGGCCCTAGATGAAAGCTTCTACAGCACCACCACCAACAGTGTACTCTGCCATGCAAAGGCAAAAGGCCTTAACTTCAATTTTGATCGAAAATGAGTTATTGTCATTTTTGGAACATTAAAGGTCTGCTTTATCGTGTGGACAAATATCTTGAGTCAATTTTGTTGTTTTTTTTTGGAGAAAATAGTGGGTTGTCCTTGCCATAACTTCCAAAGCCCTAGAGAAGCCAAGGCAGAATCCTCGTATCATCAGTTACGGTTCTTTGTCTTTGTTTCGCTGCACTCCGGAATGCTCAAATTGAGTTAAGGTACTCTGCCTTTGTTTTGCTGCGCATCAAAGTGAAGTTACTGTTTCGCGCTGGAGTTACGGTGTTATGCCTATGTATATCTGTCATCGAAGCATTTCTGACACACACAGCTTGAATGAACTGAAAAGCAAATCTAGTGTTGCAGTGGTTGTTACTAACTTTACATCTAGCTTTTTAAGAATGACCCATTGCTCTCGAGGGAAAATTTTGGTGGAGATGGCTTTGAAAAGCAGACACCAAGATCAAGGTAAGAAAGATTAGGCTACAAGAAAGATAGATAGGCAATCTACTGAAATTGCGTGCTAGCTAGCTAACTAGTTAGCTAACTACTTGACAAAACCAAACCTCCCATATGCGATCAGAATGCAAACAAAGCATTGGAAACAAACAATAACTAGATGGCTTGCCAGCTAGCCTATAAGTAATTGTAAATCATATGCAATGAATGCTTTTTTCGTGTCATGCAGGCTAGTCAGTGCCAGCCTGTGACAGCCCGACACTGACAGCCAAGTAAACAGCGCGAGTGGGTTAGGCCTTGCATAGACACACGACACACCCCCTAAGTAGCCTAATCACACACACACGAGCTCAGCAGTAACAATTCACAATTAAATAGATAGCCTACCTTTTCTTGTAACCTGATAAAAATCCATTGCAAACAACGTCCTCTGAGAAGTTAAATCCACAACATGAGTTTTGAGCATTACTCGCTGGCGTTCAACACGTTAAATCCATAACTTGAGTCGTTCTTGAGTATCCTACTGTGGCATTCATCCAATTCAATCGAAAACACGAGTCTTGTATCCTTTACTATTCATTGCGTGAGTAAACATTGCACTCAATAAATTGGTTGAAAAACGTTCTCACATGCAAAACTATTTTGTTTGATTGATGTCATCTGTGTCTACATTTGTCATGTCAGAAAAACAATAAATCCAATCATGTTACTCCATTTACAGTCATATAGGGCTGCCCCCGACCAAAGATTTTCCTAGTCGACTAGTAGTCGTTAGTTCAAACCATTAGTCGACTAGTCGTCGCACGTTTATGATATTAATTTAATTATCGAAATATATATATTTTTGGGGCATCAGAAAATGGTTTGAGTTCCAGGGCTGAGAAAGAATGTTATAAGTAACATTGTTAACACTGTGCTACATTACAGAGAACTAAAAAATGTAATAATGAGCCTTAAAAAAAATAATATAAATAATATATATATAAATAAATATAAATATATAAATATAAATTTTACAAGCACGCAGGAAAGCGAGCCGCCTGTTTGACAATGCTAACAGCAAAAGCGGTAATGATTCTGAATGTGTTAGAACAACCAGCAAGGAGACTGAACATTTTGTTAATTTATTTCAACACAGTATAACATCACACAACTTATGAACTTGTAACACCAACACAATAACGTATAAAAACAGCCTTTTGTTAAAAAACTAAATTGAAAAAATATTTTTGTTTCTTTTTAAAATATAGTACAGCAAACTGAAACACTTAAGAGAAATATCAGTGCAAAAGCAAGCAGACCTATGGAGAAGTAGCCTCAACATGGAATGAAAACTTTAAATTTTTTCTGAGGCCAGAATGCAAACAAAAATGTAACATTAACACATGTATCGGCAGCAATGTTGGGTCGATTCGTTTCATGTTTATGGCCCTGACTTTGAAATGGCTATCGAATCCGATAAATAGAGTAGCCTACATGGTTGTAGCCAACTTCCGTTTCATTTGTGGAATAGATGGCCGTGCAGAAGATTACAGCGTTTTCAATTTGTTCTACTACCACGTTAAGAGCGCGCATGCTTTGTGTGGCGAATGGGGAACAGGGACTTGTCACGGTACGGGTGCTGGGACCCAGGCGCAGAGTGGGGAAAAAAAAAAAAAAAACACGAAACTCAAAAAGGGAAAATTAACAAAGACTTTACTAACGAAAGGTGAACAAACAGGGAACAGACAAGGCCACAATGGGCTAAAACACAAACTCAAAAAATAATCTAATGAAACAGAAAACAGGAACTCAAAAACACAGACAGGGCAGAACACGGGAAGGCAGAGCACAAGGGAAGGTCAAAAACACAAGTCAGGAACAAAATACAGGCAGGTACAAACGGTTTGTAACAAATAGAATTCGGGAACAAACACAAGCAGGGCAGAACACAGGAAGGCACAAGGGAAGGTCAAACAAAACACAGTCAGGCACAAAATACAAGCAGGTACATACAGTTTGCAACATCGGAAACAAACACAAGGAACCAGCACCCGAGTCAAGGGAACAGAGAACTTAAATAGACAGGGGTAACAAGACACAGGTGAACTCAAAAAACAATCAAACCAGAAGGAGGGGATAAGACACAGGTGGGAACAATGATGGGATAACGAGACAATTGAAACAATCATACAATTAACAGGAGGGGAGCAGGACACAAAACAGAAGTGCCGCCATCTGGCGGCCCAACAAGGGAAACACAGACAGGAACACAGGACCATGACAGGGACTGACATTCATCAATGTCAGTCTTAACAAATAATAATGATTTGTGAATCACAAATCATTATTATTTGATAATAATGATTAACAGTCAATTATGATTAATTGTAATGCGCATCAAAAAACTGAGCCATAATCTAAAAGTTTCATATGAATTGAAAGTCACAAAACAGTGTAGACAACAACAACAACAACAACAATAATAATAATAATAATAATAATAATAAACTTTATTTGTACTTTTCAAAAACAAAGTTACAAAGTGCTTTACACACATAAAAATAAATAAAATAATACAAGATGTAGACGACAGCTTAAGGGACACATTAAAACAAAGTATATGAATAAATTAACATGAAAATGGGAGCAGCAATAATAAGATTAAGAACAGGGGGTGCAGTTTAATTAATGTGAATAGCTATCTATTAGCCTACACTACATTATTGTATATATGTATTTACAAAAAAACACAGATGGGTTACAGTCACCCACCTGTATGTCACAAAGGCCTATACAATATTAATTTCCTATGCATGTCTGTAATGATTATTTGCTTTATTCATTTCAGTTTCTTGTGGGGATATTCCTTGCAAAATGCAGCCAAAATTCCCCCTGCAGAAGAACTAGAAGAGAAAAAGTGGACAATTCTGGACAATTGTCTGGATGATATCAGTTTTCCTGATGATGAGCTGTTTTATGGAACAGATTATCTGTTCATCACCAGCACACCTTACTCCACCCTTGCTCCAGCCCCTGAAGAGCCCACCCTTCCACTGACTGCACCAGAGCCCGCCCTTGCTCAAGCCACAGTACCACAGCCCACCCTTGCTCAGGCCACAGTACCACAGCCCACTCTTGCTCCTCCTCCAGAGCCCACTCATAAACCACCAATAAGAGAACCACATGGCCCCAAATGCAGGAGAAAATGCTCTGAGAAATTTTCAGAGGACAGACGGAGAGAAATCTGGGGCAAGTACTGGGACATGCCATACCCTGAGAAACGTTCCTTCATGTTTCACACTGTGAGCCAGGTACCGACCGCTAAAGTCTGTGGTGATGGAAAACCAAGTCGGCAGGGCAGGTCTTTCATCTACATGCTGAAAGATGAAGGCCAGGTCCCACAGCAGGTGTGCAAACATTTCTTTCAACTTTAGGGTACCACCCGACCAATGACAGCCTGGTCCTCTCAGTGATGGGCAAAGAAATCACAACTCCTCTTGCTCCACCGAAAGATCAGAGAGGGAGACATGCACCAGCCAACAAGCTGGACCTGAAGCCATTGCATGATCACATTGAGTCCTTCCACCCGACTGTCAGCCACTACCGGAGGGAGCATGCCCCATGCTGCCACTACCTCCCCAGCGACATTAGCATCAAACTCATATATACTGACTATGTAGAAAAAGGCAAAACTGCTCCTACGAGTCTTATCGAAAGGCTGTAAAGTCTAAAGGCCATGATACACGGGCAACTTTTTTGGGCAATATTGCCAGCAATATTGCTGACAACGATTGCCGGCAATATTTTCTATTGAAAAGCGGCAACTTTTCATTATCTGGGAAATTAGATCGATGGGGCAACACAGTAGGCAACTTTTCGGGATCCTCCAATCAGAATACAGATTTTAGTCATGTGACTACTTCTCTTGGCTGAAGAAAATCGACGAAGATGGCGGCCAATCTTGCCTGGAGCGAAGAAATGGAGAGGCAACTGATTTCATTTTTCTCAGGTAAATTGAATCATTAAAACGTGTTGTTCTCATGTATTATGCATATACATGTATTGCTAATTGTTTTTCAACAACTGTCATCAACTGTATTCTCAGCTATCTTTATTTATTAGCATAAGTTACTACTAATGTTTTCGTACGTTTCCATGGTTACCATGGGCTCCGTCAGTCATAAATGTATGCATAATTTGGATTAAATTAATTATTTGACGGAAATCTGTCAAAGTAACAGAACCTGGGTAATTAATATGACCCAATATTCATAGCTAGCACATTGAATAAGCGTAGTATTTACCTTAAAAAAATCGATGGTAGCTAGTAGCAAGCTAGCTATCTAACGTTAGCTAGCAAGTACCTAACTTAGCTAGCTAAATTAACTCGCTTGCTGGCTGTGTGCGTGTGAGTGTGTGTGACTATGATGAAGCTAGCTAGGTGTGTGTGTGTGTGTGTGTGTGTGTGACTATGATGAAGCTAGCTAGGTGTGTGTATGTGTGTGTGTGTGTGACTGATGAAGTAAGCTAGGTGTGTGTGTGTGTGTGTGTGTGTGTGTGACTGATGAAGCAAGCTAGGTGTGTGTGTGTGTGCCAGTCAGAGTCTGTGTTGAGGTCCCGATTTCTCTCCCCCCCACATCACATCCATCTCTCCCTATTTCATTTATAACAGAACACCCGTGCCTTTGGAAAGTGAAGCTTGAGGTCTACAAAGACAAAGACAGGAGGGACAGATGTATGGAGGCCTTGCGCAACCAACTAAATTCTGCACAGACAGAAGTTGTTGTCACAGGTAGGAAATTGAAAAGGGGCAGTTAATGATAACTTATAGGTCTTTTTAAATGGGTGCTCCTGTAAGTTTTAGCAACACGCTCGGTGGTGATGTGGAGTCCACATGCAGCCAAGGCAATATGCCCACCTAGCTATTTCTCTGTGAATAGAGTATCTTGCCTAATTTCCATTAAGAATAATACAACCAACCAAAATGAGCAGTTGGGTCACAGTATGCTCATCACCCCAACTACAGTACATTACTGAACACACGCAAACAGACATAATGGGTGTGTCACATTATGTCATAGACGCAGACAGACAAACAGACACTGCACATTGACAGCTACAGAGGGGCTTTCATTTTTGGTAACGCAAAAGTAAATGTAACATGTTACTTTTCTCAGTAAGTAACATTGTAACGTAACAAGTTACTTTTAATGGAAGTAACGTTGTAATGTAACAAGTTACTTTTAAAAGTAATGTTCCCCAACACTGTTGGCCAGTAGCTTGGCACTAGGCCCAGGGCTCCAGGGTAATGAGAGTGGAGCTGAGTAGGCTGTATTAACTGTTAACTGTATTAACAAAATTCACTTTAAAAGCTTTACGAAAATTATCTCCTTATCCTTTGCAGTCGATATCATTAAAAAAAATTTCAAAAACATGCGGACAACCTTTCAGCGGGAAAATAAAGCAGCATCCAGTAAGTGGTCAGGCGATGGAGCAGATGACGTTTACATTCCAAGATGGAAATACTATAAAGACCTGCTTTTCTTGAAAGAAGGAGGAGAACCCAATGAGACCGAAGATAATATCCCATCCCAATCCCAACCCATCCAAATTGAAACCGCAACTCCACCCATCCAAATTGAAACCGCAACTCCAGACAAGACCACTTCCAAAAATGTAAAAAAACAAAAAACAGGGGACATCAGCAAAGCAGAGGTGGCAATGGAGTATGCCTTGGAGTGCTTGAAAAGACAAGAACAGAAGTTGGAGTCAGCACATGCAGGATTTTTAAAATATTTAGATGAGTGTCTGCAAGAGGTGCCGGTGGAGAAACTGAGGAGTGTGAAGAGGAAGATTATTGAAATTGTACATACCAATATAGAAGAGTAATCTCAGATAGAACTAGTTTAACCAATTAGTTTTTTTATTACCCATTTTATTTAAGTAATAACATACAAGAGGAAAGACTATACTGTAATTAATGTTCAATAAAATCTAACAAAATTTCATTTTATAATCACCTGTTCACTTGTTTTCATTACTTTTCTATGTGCAGTGTGAATTTGAATGAAAAATTATTTTGAATAAATGTGTAATAAATTAACTGAATAAATATAAATACATATAAATTAATTCAAATTAATTTAATTAATACACTTAATTCCCCTTCCTTAATTTGAATTGGGTAAAGAAGTTATATGCTTTACTTCTAAAATCTATAGTATGTTCAGACCTTCATAGGTCATAGGTCAGGAACATCATGCACTACAAGGAAATGGCACTGTTCTGCCAACTGACTGCTCCATTTGTACACAAGTAGGAGGTAAACTCTTGTCTGATAGTTTTGGCATCAGTAGTTGGGTTTCTGTCATGAGTAGGTTCCAGCTGTAGTAGGCACTCTGGTTCTTCTCGCCAAGATCCTGGAATTACATCTCCAGTTTCTTGGTCTTTTTCAGTTACGTTGCCCATTGCCCATTGCCACCAGTGTATCAGGGCAACTTGAGTTGCTGGCAATATTGCCCAAAAAAGTTGCCCGTGTATCATGGCCTTAAGAACATTAGCTTTACTAAGCTTGGAGAGGAGGAGTGTGAGAGCTGTCTGCTGCAGGAACAGCACATGAAGGCTGACCACCGGGGGGAGGCTGCAGTGAACTGCCCGCAGTGTGAGAGGTGGCAAAAACAGAAGAATTCAGCAGCAGAGAGCAGGCTACACTCAGATGAGGAAAGGGACTGGCCTGAAGATATATCGACCAGAAGTGTAGACCTGCAGGAGGTGATCATACTCCCACGAATGCCTGGTGATAAGACGGATAGTTGCATATCATGAAACCTTTGCGTCAGTTGGAAAAAAGACCAACAAAAAGAAGACCATCTCTGTTGTCTGCCACGAGGGGATTGCAGGGCGGAGTGCTACGGAGATAACATCGGCTTATGCAGCGGCTTGGAGAAGGAGCGGGACATCAAGCACGTTGTCTACTGGGTAGACAATTGTAGCGCTCAGAACAAAAACTGGTGCCTTTTCTCTTCGCTTGTGTCCTTAGTTAACTCCAACACCATCTCAACTGAAGACATCACCCTTAAGTTCTTCGAGCCAGGGCACACATTTATGAGTGCGGACAGTTTCCATCATGGCGTGGAGCAGGAGATGAAGAGCTGACCAGGAGGGGTGGTCTATGATTTCGAAGACTTCCTCTCTGTGGTGGCAAACTCCAATTCCAATAAAGTTGAGGTGGTGAAGCTCAGAAATTAAGGCATCAGGGACTGGACGGATGGCCATTCTGCAGTCAAAGGGAAGAAGATACCCAAACTTAAAGTTGTCCAGTTGCGACGTGGTTCAAGGAGCATGTTTGTGAAGATGTCCCATGAGGAGGAGGACTTTACAGAGCTGGATTTCCTGCAGAATAAGTTTCAGCTAAAGATACCCACCACCTTGAGGCCACAGGACAAGGGCATAGAGGAGGCCAAGAAGAGGGATATCCTCAAGAAGCTGGGTCCCCTCATGCCACCCACCAGGAGGCTATTCTGGAGCTCCCTGGCTGTGAGCAACAACGATGAAGAGTGATGACAGGAAGAAAAAAAATTCTCAAGAAAGAATACAGTGGGAGAGAACTTTATGGATAAGATTAATTTGTATTAAATTATTTCTATTTCATTTTGTATCTAATTTGTGGGAGAGAAATTTACGGAGATAACATGAATTGTCATTTTGTATACCATCTGCATTTTTCATTAAATGATATACATTTAACTTTCTATCTGAGTGAATTTATGTATACAGTGTGACTTTTATTCACTATTAGAAAACTTACACACGACATCATCAACAACAACTTTTATCCCCTGTACAAATCTGAAAACATTTACTGATATTTAACCTAGGGCATTGTTACCTATTATTGGCATTGCAAAATCAGTTGCAACTTGCAATTTAAGGAATAGGAAGAGAAATAGTTTTGTTTTGTTTCAATTCAATACAACAATGGGGTTATAAAATAGGTCCTAATGATATGTGAGTTGGTAATGCACCTTCATGACCTTCAAATACACATTAATTCATTCTCATTTACATTATATTATATTTATGTTTATATTATATTAAGCCTAATTGTGCCATGATCACTAAATTTTATGTAGATGTTATCATTATTATCATATACTGATTTCATATAGTGATCAGCAACCAAGTGAGCGATCAAATGGAAGTTAATGCCTTTTGCCTTGGCATGACCCCTTATTATTTTGCAGACAATGCAAAGGCAGAGTACATTAACTTCCGAATAAGGGTCAAAGGTCAAGTTTGAGCTCAAGATTTTTATGTAGATAAATAACTTCATTAAAAAAACAAAGAATTGCCACATTTCCAATATTCTGCCTACAATTCATTTGGCTGGACAATAAAACAACTTTAAAGTCATTTTTCTCAGTTCTACACTCTGCCGACCATTTGGTTGAGTCGTTGTAAAGACAGATATTAAAAATATGAAATATGTCCCTCTTTCCTTTCTGTCAACTATGGTAAGCATGGTGATGTTTGGGAATCTCAGCTGCTGCCTCGATTGCGGCTGGAGAATCTGCCCTGCCTTGGTGAAAGGAATGGCATGCTGTGCTGGGTAGAGATTCTTGCAATGGTTGATATCAATGCAGATGGCTACAGTCTCCAGCATGCTCTCAAACAGCCCTGGGAGAGGGACGCAAATGCGGGGAGCATGACCAGCACCAGTTTGAGAGCAGCTGAGAATGTTAAAGTGAGGTAGAATGAAGTTTTTAGCCTTGTCCCAGCAGAAGAGGTCAGATGAGTTTGGGAGGACACCACAGACTGACTGAATCAAGAACTTCATGCAATGGGTCTCAGTCTGCCATAATTCAGACCGAGAAACCTAATGGTCCAGTGGCTTTTTTGTTTGTTGAGTTTGTAGATATTTCTGACTGCACAAATAAACAAATTTCTTCTGTAAAAAGAAGCTGAATCGCTCAACTGAGCTGCCAGTTAGAGAGTGAATATGTCACTCAGTGCGACAAAGGGGGGATATTGCACAACAGAAATGTCACAAGGTGCAAATATGAATGTGGAATGTTGGTGGAAAAAGCAATAGCTATGCAAATGACATAAATGTAGTGGTGATGCAAATGACATATGGCAATAACATGTTGCTTCACTATTTGAAACCCTTGGTGATCAGTGCACTTTTAATGGATAAAGCCTGTGTAAGTGTGTGCTTTTACATAGCCTATTCTTCTCTTATCAGTTCCACAGTCAATCTGCAGCTTTGGTGATTTGCTGGGACCGCACGTACACAAATTGGTTACATTTAACGCAGATATGTAGCTGCTCTATTCTGTTTGTTCAAAGTCTCTGTTCCTGAGAAATCCTGAAAATATGTCAGTGGAATTATTTCCGCAGAGTTCCAATCATTTCTAGAACTACAGCATCCACAAATATTCAACCCCTCCCCAAAGGCTTTATAAACTTCATCAGACAATTAGCAGTGAATTAAATTTGTGTGATTATATGTGTGAAGTTAGTTTCGTTAGCACTTAATTGGGAAGATCGTATCAAATTTCATTTAGTTGCTGAACAGCATGCTTTAGTAGACAGTGACAGTGGCACGTTCGCACATGGGTAAAAGCACCTGTTGTCTATTGTTCGGGGTTTGTGAAGAAAATGGCAGAAACTGCCTGTATTTCTTTACTGGGTCGATTTTTTTAAATTTAAAAACTCAGTTATTTTAAGCCCTCATATTTAGGAAAGCTGTGGAAGGAATTTTAATGATAAAGTCCCCAAAGTACTATGGCATCGCTCTGGCCTATCTAGTTTTAAAGGAAACTCACTCACTGTCTCTCTGCAGGTTTGTGTGTGTCTGATTGAGAAACTTGGTGTGGACTTCAGAGAAAATCGCATCAAAGAGATGGAAAAAAAGATCCAGATATGAATAATAATAGCCAAATTTGGGAGGAGAAAACATTCGGGGAGAACGCATTATTCGAGTGTTGCCGAATATGGCACCTAGTTGCCACCCCAGTCACTCAGACTCCTCCCCACTTGTGGCTGATGGGCCAGTTTTCATACGTAGGTGTCCTCAAGGTCACAAACTGTCACAAGCCATATTTGCAAAACAGATACCTCATTTTGTAGCTCTGCTCCTCTTGTTTTGTCAATAGTTTTTATCATCCCCCTTTACCACATCCAGTGACGTATAACTTAATTTGCTCAAACTGCCTATATATGTTCTGTGAATTTTCTATATTTCTGTATATGCATGCAGCATAAAAACAAAATTTATACAAATTATAAAGATGTATACAATTAAATTAAAAAAATGTCAAGACTAGTGTATTGAAGCAATTAAAAGCAAACCACTCCTAACAACTATGCCACAGCAACTACAGTACCACAGAAATTAATGTCAACAACAGAAATATTATTTTAAGGCAAACTTTTTTCAACAGGAAATGTTCAATTTCATGTCCTCAAGGCATCTCTAAATATTTCTTCATTTCATTCCCCATGATATGCTCTAAAATGTATATGTTCTGTCTTTCAGAATTGATGTACCACATTATATATGATGACACTGGTAGCACTAAAGTTTCAGCTGATATACGGATGAAACCCCATTTCTGTGGGATGACAGAGAGATAGATCTGCAATGAAGTGCTTGTTTTTTATTTTTTGCCTTGTGGTTACAGAGGGATTTAGAGAGGACTAGAGACTGGATTAGTGTGTGAATCCAATAAAAAGTTTTTTCTATTTTTTTATATATGAAATGCAAATAGTGAAGCACTAAGACACACAAAGGAATTGATTCAAAATACACACATATACTGCAAAATGTTTCTGCTTTGTCTCAAAATTAGCATTTCTTCCTCCAGCTTTTATAAGAACTTATTTTCACACATAATAATAATAATAATAATAATAATAATAATAATATAGCACACCTTTTATATGTTGGATTAATATAAATAAAACTAAAATGTAATGCTTAATAAAACAGGTACATTCCAAAACACCACCTCAAAAAAGTTCATAAAATAGAAATAAAAAACAAAAAACTAAAAGTTATTTCAAAGTTTTGTAAAAAAATATGTTTTTAAGAACTTTTACTGACGCTGAAATGAAAGCTGACATGAAAGGTCAGATATTCTGCACAATATGGAAATACTGATGGATATGAATGTAAAAACTTCTAAAAAATGATGTCTTCAAAACTCAAAAGTCCATAATTTAAAATGAACTGATCATTAGTGTAATTCATATCATTTACAAATTAAAAATGAATAATGGTTATAGTCATCTCACAATTAATTAGCTATGAGCGCAGGAAGGAAATTCAGAGAGCCAGACTGCAATTTTGGAAGGGCACAAGATCCCCTTGAGGTTATAGTTGCTCATAAGCCTTAACTGAAAATAAGACCCATTATGCAAAGCAGGACGTACCCCCTACATTGCGCACTAATATAGCACGGAGCACATTCAGCAGATGATTCATTGCGCAAGTGTGAAAGATTTAGGTGTTCTTTCTTCCTGCAGCTAAGGAGTTTAAAGTAAACCCCCACTGAAAAAACACATGATCTCAGAATGCAGAGGATGGAAATTTAAGAGGACACTACCTTGCAAAAATATTCAGACCTCTTGAAAATTATTAGGGAGGCACGGATATGACAATTTCTGATCGATATCGATTCCAATCATTTGGGGGACACATCGGCCGATACAGATACCGATAGGTGGCTCTGCTTCCATAAGTTTTATGGACAACAATTTAAAATCTTGCCATTCTAATAAACACAATTTTAATTACACAATTTTCAAGTAATGCAACAAAGTTAAACATTTAAAAACAAAAACATTTTTTATGATATTTCTTCGCATTCATCCAACTTAAAATGTATCCCTCCAACTGAAAGTGCAGTATCAGTGTTTCTCCTAGAATTTTTTATGCACTAAAAAACCCATAAATAGACCCAGCAAGCAGGGTGGCATATTGATGTGGATTAAATTAAAGTGTCAGGGATTTGCTGGATCTTAAGCATTGCTACTGGAGGAAAAAATAGGGACACACTTGGCATTACTTTGCAGGTTTACCAAGGTTGTATGCACCTTGTGCATTCTTTCTTCTTACCATGAAGAATGCCGGACTAGTTTGCATTTTGGACAGAGCTGAATGCAAGCAAATGTGTTGTGCTGCGTGTCAAACGTGCTGCGAGGGGTAACAGCAATAGATTCACTTGCAGTCACATCTGTCCAGAATGTAAACAAGTAAGGAATTCTTCTGACAAGCTCCCCCTCGCTCACTGTCACATATCACCCATGTCACCAAAACAAACTGGGGGATCCCCGAACGGGCAATTCTGCACTTCCTCCACCCTTGCACAGAGCTGGAGTGTTTCCCACCTAATTCCCCAGCTCTCATTGTTTATTTCCCTCCCCAGGGCAATAAAAAACAAACTTTGCTGCTTCCTTGTTTTTCTATTCTTCTTTTTTCTAAGTAATAATAAAAATAGTAATAATAAAAGCATGGTTGTTCTCTCTCTGTAAATGAAACTGAGACCCACCAGTTCACCTATTCCTCCAGTTGTCCATCAGATGCTGGAGGTTTCCCTACAAAACCGGCAGGTGATTCAACAGCTCACCACCAGCTAAAAAAATGTGAGGGTCAGGGCCCTAGGATTTTGGTGGCCCTAAGTCTGTCAAGGGGGGGGGGGGGGGTTGGGGGCTGCTGGATTCTGTTGAGCGGGGGGGGATAAAATCCTTCTTACATTACATTGTTGAAATGTTCTGTTGCCGTTCCATTTTCAATTTATACCACTAGTTCCGCGATAGGGGATGAATAACGTAATTATGAAAATAACGTTCTTTATCTTAGAGAAACACTGCATCGTGTGGCCCCCCCTCATGGTCGTGTGGCCCCCCCTAGCGGTTGTGGCCCTAAACAACCGCATAGAACGTTTATGCCACGGGCCGGCCCTGGTGATGGTACAACTGAACTTGGCAACGGCTCAATGAACACCACTGCCGGATCCTAGAGCAACCGTCCACCAGCTCCTTAAAAAGCTGACACCCCAGGAAGACGTATAAGCATACTTGCATACAGTTGAGTTTATGGCTCAATGAGAGCGCTGGGACCAACAGGAGGGGGCTCAGTTCCTTGGACCCTATACAATGGAGAAGGCTCAACAAGCCTATTACTTGCTCCTGCTTGCTGATGCCCAAAACTATGACATCTTGAAAAAAGAGGTTTTGGTTTGCCTGGTGTTATCCCCAACTGGTGCAGGAAAGGTTCCAGCTGAAACTGATGCACCCAAATTCAGAATTTATTCTCTCTTTTAATGTGCTTTTCTGCACATATAAAGGCGCTGACAAAAACAACTGCCAGTTGCTCTTCATCCATGGTGATCTTCTCCTCTTCTCATTGGCAACCACTGTGTGCAAACCCTTCTCGTTATCTTGCAATGTGCAACCTCTCGTCATTGTCACATTTTATAGTGTGCACACAGTTAAGATAGCAAGATGGGAATCATGGTCAGTAAATGTGAGATGCTCCCTGGTGATGTTTGGTTTTGCTTGACATGCAAACGAACTTAGTGGACCTAACACAAATATTAAGGTTTAGGTGGATTTTAATATTGTGGCTGATCGGTGTATACAGTGGTCACTGGTTTCAGATGACGCGTTTGCTGCCGCGGCGGCAGTTCTGCCGGCCAGAAGGAAATGGATGTAGGGTTCTGACAGTAGAGGGCAGCAGTGTGTAATATTTCCTCATAAGGACAGCTTCCACTATTCTGCACTGTAGTTGACGTCACGGCGCGTTGCATTTCTGGGTGATTCGCAATCTTAAAATGAGCTTAGCTCTGTGATTTTAAGATAACATTAGTACTAGGGAATAATAAAGCCCTAATACCAGCTGATATTGGGCTGGTATCAGCATAGAAGCCATTCAAATATTTTTATGGATCTGGTAACTCTCTTTAAAAAAAAAATATTACAACAGTTTGCAACATAAAACTCGTAAGACCCTAAAAGGGACGTCAAACCCGTTTTTGCGATTTTTCAGCTAAACAGTTTATTTTTCACAATTTCATAAATGCTACACATAAATACCTAACTTATCTCAAAATAACAGCTGTTTTCTTTAATGCGATTTAATACAAACCAAAGTCAATTGGGTAAAAAAAAAAAAACTAACCTATTTGTTATAATAAAAACCTAATACCATAAACTTTAAAATCGAGAGCCAGTTCAGTTTGGGTAATTGTATGATTAATATCATTTAATACCAGTTGATTCTCGTTTTTCAATTTATGTTTTAAAATGAATATCGAACACCCATTAATTTCTTGCTTTTTTATTTCTGTTCCTGAAACGGAAAACGATTGGCCAAAAACTACACAGATCCTTTCTCCCCAATGATAGTTATTTCTTGCTGAGGGAATCAGCTAATTTTTTTTACATCGTATTAAAGGAAACAACTATTTTCTTATGTTCTAAAAAGTCAGCGATTTATATATTATTATTTGATTATACTGTAGCATTTATGCTATTATGGATTAAAAATAAACTGCCAAACTCTGTTTTCTGAAAAATCGGTTTGACCTCCCTAGGGGTATGCATCATTTCACACTGGCAGCAGGTTGGGAACTGGGAATGGAAAAGACATGTCTCCTTTTCACCGTAATTAAAAAATAAAAATAAAAAACACCCATTTGTCAAACTAAAATGCTTTATATCACACTGCAGACATGATCTTAAGCCTACGTAATGACCATGACTGATAGATGGCCTAATGTAATACTCTTCATCAATTTCTTTGATGACAGACTGTCCAATTTACGCCTCTAATTACTCATTTGCGAAACAGAAGGAACCTGCCGGGTGAACGGAGATTTTTCTTGCTTTCTTATAAATCTTCGAGCAAATAAAAAATATTTTTTTTAAAAAAAGAACATAAAAAATGTTTATATAGGTCTTTACACAAATATGTGGTCGTTAAACATTTAAAAGGCTGTGTTTTTATTACTTCTGTTACTTCCCACAACAAGTTCATGCATATTATAAAACAATAGTCTATGTTGCAAAACTATTTAACATGATATCCACATACATCTTATGTGGCTTTAATTCCATTTCTACGGTTTTCTCATGGTTTTTATTTATTCTGGACAAAACAATTTCCTGTTGTGTCACCTACCCATGTATACTTTAATTTCAGTCATTGCAAGTGTACTTTAGTATCCGTTTTGAAAGTATACTTTAAATATGATTAAATAAAATTGTATTTCAGTAGACTTGTAAAACGTGAAATTTGTTTCCATCAATGGGAAGTGTACTACTACACTTTTCTAACACCTATTCAGAGCCTGTTGAGCCCTGTTGCCATGTGCAGTTGTACTGATCTGTGTGACTTTGTAATTGTATTGATATTTTGCCTGTAACTGTCAGTCATGGTTTTATGCATTCCGTTGAGGGCACTGCATGATTTAACATTATTGTATACTTAAATTATTAGCCAACTTGGCAGTTTAATTGAATGTTTTACAACAACGATGCTTCTGACAAGCCATGTTTATCAGGCTGTTGTGTGATGAAATAAATGTGGCATCAGTCTCACTTGGTTTTCAGTAATTTTTTTGTTGTACTTTCAGTGCTTGAAGGAAAAAGGTCTCATTGCATGTAACTTGAAGAAACAATGCCAAAAATGTCTACAAAACTGAGAGTGTTTGTCTTGGCCTTTAGCTTACAGGTGCTTCTTGGGTATTAAAGGGGCTAAAAATGAAGTTTGTACTTTTCTGAGAAAACTAGCTGATTTTAAGTGGATGTCAGTGTAGACATAATTTTCTGACTGGACTGTGTTTACATTGGCGGTTTTATAGCTGCATTGTTGTTTATTCACTCCCTCTCCACATTAGCTGATGTGTGGAGAGCATTCTGGTGCAAAATGCCTTGCTAAGTGAACTCCCATAAAAGTGGCCGTGTCACTAAAGATTGTTTCTTGTTCAGCTGAAGAAGTAGGATCTATTGATTTATTTTCCATTAACAACAGCCAGAGATACACTCTTTGAAAATACACATATTTCTATAGCGCTCCCAAATGGCTGACTGATCCCAAATTTTACATAGAAGTACCAAGGCAAGATGTCAACACCAAGTTTCAAGAAGATCGGCCATTGCTAAGCCTGTCAAATGGCTTCTGATATCTGATTGACTGATGCCAGTGGGTTTTACATAAAATATATCAAGATGTCTGTTGATCTTACAACCTACTGTTGGGGACTTGCACAGAGATGTACAATTCCAAATTTCAACCTGATTGCTCTAACAGTTGCTGAGTTATAGGAATTTAAAATTATTTGCAATAGTGCCACTATTGGCAAAGAGGCACCAATTTGTATGTATCCTCAAAATCAAGTACTGCATTGTTATAGCAAATTTGGTGATGACTGAACATAGTGTTCACAAAATTACAGCTGTTTTAGTAAGAATGGCCACATCCATAACCACTGATTGGCATGTCACAGACAAATGGTCTGCAACATCATGTTATTATTTATTTGGTTCAGAGGGGCATTTCAGCCAAGGAGGACAAAGGGGCAGAGGCTCGAGCCACTGTAGCCACCCCCTCTGCACGTCTCTGCTCAAAACCATGAACTTCATGCAAAGGCAGTTCCATAACAGTGGCTTTTTTTGGCAACGTCAGAATTAAACATGGCATAGCAGCACAGTTTGCATGGCAATGCACGGTAATCATGAGTAATCCCAGAATTTTAGACTTAAAAGGTTATCAAAATTATGACTGCAACCTAAAACGTCAATCCAAAAATCAATCCAAAACACTTGGCATTCAGTCTTGAGGTAAAAGTTAAGGACACATGTTGATTAAATACTGGCTATAGTATTTACCTTTCAGTTAGGACGACCAAATTGCTAATTTTTTGTGCCCATTGCCTGTATTTCATCGCTTTTCACGTGTCCCAACTTATTCTGAGATTTTTTCAATATTTGAGTGGTACCATATCTCAATGTTTTATGACTGTATTTGTGAATATCGGTTTTAATTGCATTACAGCATTTACACAGTTCCCCAGGGAATCTGGTCACCCTGAAAACCTATTTCAGTCCTGTATATAATCAGGTTACCGACCAGCTAACCATCAACAAACTGAGTGAGAAAGTGAGTATTTAAATTTAAATTTTCATTTTGCTCCTCCATTTAAAGGTCAGTGGTGTCTTGGTCTGCACAGAACTTCTTGGTCTCTTTTACATTATTCAGTTTCCCATAAATCGGTGTTATGAGGGCTGCTCTGGTCACGTAAAAAATGTTTTATTATCAAGAATGAACAAAAGCCTAAAGTCATAAACACACTCTTCCTTACAAATAAGAATGAGTTGTAGAAAGAATGTTTCCAAGAATCTTCCTTTTGTCTCAATTTAGAGGGCAAAAAAGACCCAAAGGAAGAAAAACGGATGGCTCTTTTGTTATTAGTTTTCCACAGAAGTGAAGATGCAGTTTCTTGGTGAAATGTTATGATTCATGTTTCAAGGGAATTGTTTTGATTTGTCTATGTGTGTACCCCACACACATACTAATTAAATATGTTTTACTGCATGAGTATAACTGAAATAAAAATTAACAAAAAGGGTATTTTATTGGTCCACATTGTGGTATGAGCTTGTCTTTGGAGTTGCAGATGGGAATATTTAAGAAAAACAAATACACCTAAGAAAATACAGTAATGAAAATGTTATGAGCTCACTTTGAGAGGCTAAAATGTTCCTGCTCAATATTAAAAACCATCAAAACAAATAAAAACTCTCCCTGTGGCAAGTTAACCCGACCCAAACATTTTAATTATTTCATGTGCTGTACTTACTTAATCCGATCAATAATAAGAGCCTACCGAATGTCTAACTTGTTCCTGTCATTCAGATGTATAATTACAGAATGTAATATGCTGTACAAAATAAATTTTGCAAAAAGCACTCAGTTTAAATTTTCAACTCTGTGAAATGTGACGCTTGGCCCATCCTTATCATGGACAATTTGACGTTGGAAAATTACAAGTAATGAATTTTTTACAGCATGGCAGCAGAAGCTGTTACGGGGGACATCAAGTGGAGCCAGACATATTAATGGCTCTATCTCTCCTCTAATTCCCTTGATCTGATCTGTTTAGATGATGTTGGATCATTGAATATTTAATATGGTAATTTAAGGAAAATGTTGCTTTGAAATGAGGGTGGGCTGAGCAACTGTAAAGGGGAGAATCTCTCCATGATTCAAGGACGTTAATGCAGCATAAATGAACCACAGCAGAATAATCAAAAGTGATACAGCTGCAGTATATCCATAGGACCTTGTCCAATAATTTGTTGGTGAATCTAACATTTAGTTAGAGTGCTATACTTAGGGCCACCAGTTTGTCTCCACCATGTGACCTTGCAGGGATTTAACCCCTTAGCGCACATGCCAAATCTGGCCAATCCTTGCCCATTTAGGGGGTACCCTATTTAAAGCTTTATAACTCCAGATGTGAACACCACAGAGACTTGAAAAATGGCTTAAATGAAGCAAGACATTTGTACCATTTACAATACTATTAGATTAGTTTATATTCATAATTTTGGAAGAAATAAAGTGCCACAAATGCAATTGTCTAGGCAAAAAAATCAAAAATGTATTTGCTCTTTTTAGTTTGCAATGAAATACTGAGAGATTGCATATATACAGCAGGTTAAATTATACATGTCCTGGATCAAAACCTTCTTGACCACAAGTTCATAAAATCTGAGGGTGTATATGTAGAACTACTAAGGATCTATGAAGCAAAAACTAAGCAGTGTACCCAACGTCTCCAAATCTACCCAAAATGTCTATATTATGCATTGCTGTAAATCACAAAATATTCATGTATTTAACTACAAATCAACTGTTTTGACTCAAGAAACTCACTGTTGCATCATTTTCAAGTGGGAATTACGAGCTTTCCATCAGGGCTAAAATAGCTAGGGGTCCAAAAACATATAGAAAATCTCTACAAAAATGAATAAAATGTTTTTTTGTCCATTATAAAGCATATAAATGAGCCCTTTATGAAGGTTTAAGGTGAAATGTTGATATCAGATTTTAAAATAATTCAAAAATATTGTCACACAATGCGGTACAGTACCTAAATGTGTAATACTAAACTCTTGTATGTATTTCTATACACTGTACTCTTGTATGGTTTCTTGTATGGGGATGGGACGACATTAAAACTATTTTGAACCGTCCACCACATTTTGGCAATGTTCCAACTCTCATGTCATCACTGTTGCATGCATCACAAGGAGGAGAATCTCAAATTCGGCCAACCTAGGACTGACACCTGTCAAAAATGTGACAGCTTGTTCATGAAGCTAACAATGGCGTCAAGCGAGGAGAGAGCGAAGATACTCGCAGAAAGTGAGATTCACCATAGGGAAGCGGAGAAGGCCTACAACCAGCTAGACGAAGACACCGAGTGGGCCAAAGCCAATGATGGATGCCACGTGATCTGTGTAGACCTACAAGCAGTGATCTATACGCCAAATCTAACACTCTCAAACATTTATTATCAGCGGCAGTTAGCTAATTACAATTTTTGCTTGCGAGAAATGGGTTCAGATGAACCAGCTTCAATGTATCTGTGGAATGAGGGAGTGGCCCACAGGGGGTCCACAGAGGTAGCCAACTGCCTGCTGAAGTGGGTGGAAGAAAAAATTTGCCCTGCTTGCAGAATCAGAAGAGCAAAATTTGATCATTTATAGTGACCGCTGTTGTGGGCAAAATAATAACTGGAGAATGATCAATTTTATGTTGCTGTTGGTGTCAAGGAAGTACTTCACCCAGGTACAACAAAAATTAATGGTCTCAGGGCACTGTGTACCATGTGACCGCTCTTTTGCAGTTATTGAGAAAAGAAAAAAGTGTCCATCCTCCACACCCCTGATGACATCACAACAACGATTGGAACGGCAAGAACAAGCGTTCCATTTAAGGTGGTGAAGATGGCATGTGAAGATTTCAGGGAAATCCCAGATTCTGTCCTGAAACGGCCAGCTGGACTTCTCATCACATCACAGATGTGGTTAAAGGTCTCAAGTATTGTAGTAGTAAGATTTTACTTTTAGAATTTTAGGTAATCTTTAACCATCTTCTTCATTTTACTTAACAAGGCGTTCCTGTGAAGATATGGTAAATTATGAAAGGAACACCACTGTTTACAGTTACTTTTACCAACTAACTTGTAAACCTTTGGTATTCTACAGAACTGCTTTTTTTTGTTGTTGTATAATATTTTTGTTTGGTTTGTTTCCTGTGATTTCTTTAGCCAAGTATCCTTGGAACCTCCACACAAGGACATCACACAGTCTCTATGAGGGGTGGAAAACATGGCTCATTGTAAAAAAAGAAGTCTACGCCTCAAGCTCCTTCCTTCCTGCAACACTACCCAAGGGCATATGAAGGTACCCTGGCAATCAAGAAGGAGAAATTCCGGGATCTGATGACCATGCTCAACTTCCTCCCACAATCTGCACGTGCATTCTATGAGACCTTAGAGTGTGAAAAAGAGTGAAAGATGGAAGTGTGTGTGTGTGTGTGGTTGGAGCTGTAGTGGTGGTGAATGGGTAGTAGTAATATCATTTTAGTGTTTGGTTATATTAGTGGTAGGGGGTGGTGGTATGTAGTATTAGTTTGTGTAGTGATGTTGATAGAATCAGTAATGTTGTAGTAGTAGAATCATTGTTCGCTTTGTTGTATTTAACTGTTTGTGTGTGCGTGTGGGCGTGAGTGTGTTATTTTAATAAATGGTTAACAAACATTTGCACATTCATTCATTGATCTGCAAACTATTGACTGTACATTGACTGCAGTGCATCTTTAGAACTAATTAAATCAACCATCTTTGATTAGAGCTTGTTCAGGGAATCTCCAGGACCAATGTTCATAAAGCATCTCAGAGTAAGAGAGCTGATCTAGGATCATTTTAATCCTTTGGCTCTTTGTGAATAAGGTTAGGATATGGAGAGAGAGACCCTGATCCTAGATCAGCACTCGTACTCTGAGATGCTTCATCACTGGACCATGGCGAATAGATTTTCAGAGCTTTTTAAAAAATCTAATTTCAATCAAGAGTGCGTAGACTACTTTGTTAAAGTTATAATTTCTTAGACTTTAAAAATTCAGCAATGCAATAGTGACACCCCGTGAAAGGCATTTAAAAAAGGTAAGTCCTCTTAGTCTGAACAAAATACATGCAATGGTAATTATTTGCATGTGCATTCAGAATTCATTCAATTGAAAGCTCTTATTTTAGAAATAACTAAACCGAAACAGTGAACTACTGGGTTTCAGATGAAAACCCATTGTATCCTCATAATGACAAATTATTATTTTTTATAGCTAATTTAGTGAACTCTCTCGTCAAGCCTATTCTAGTAGCAAAAGTGTACCCTCCTTTGCTTTAAAGGGATAGTTCACCCTGGTGTTGCTATTATTTCACTTACACCCAAAGTGGTACATAGGACTGTTGTGATGGCATCCTCGCCTCACTGTTGGATGGGACCAATGCTAGCATCCTGCCGTTGTGTAGACTTTCCCCCCAGCTAGCTTTCTTTAAGTTACTACAGTACTATGTACCACTTTGGGGGTAAGTGAAATAATATCAAGTTTTAAACAAACAAATAGTAAACATGTCGTCCCCCACCGCCCCCTAGCGGCACAAAGTCAACGTTACAGTGTGACTAACGAATGAACAAACGGAGATGGATACAGTCTGACTGTCTCACACCTATGACTGCAATTTTAGTAAAATACGTGAAGAAGAAGGGATGAGGATGAAGGTAAAGAAAAAGAGTGAAAGCTACGATTGCCAGAGGGCTATCACACATTTTCCAAGACTAGAGACATAGGGCTACCAAAAAATCACTATGAGCCTTCGTCCCCCAATTTGGTACCGATTGACCTTCTGGCTCATGGACTATAATGGGATATATACTGTTCTTCCTCAAACATTCTGGTGTTCCATGGAGATGTACTGTTCTTCCACATTATAGAAATTAAAACATTAATTAAAATGTTTTAAAAATTAAATCAAAAGAAATAATCAATGTAATAACAAACATTAGGCAATACCTAAATATGTTTCAACTTCGGAACTCTGGGTGTTTAAAACTAAACCCCAATAAAGAAATGTTTGATTTTCCAAAAATGAAACAGTTGGCATTTATATGGTTCTTCGTTGCAAGGGTAGAAGTGACTAATCACACAATTGAGTTTCTAATTGAGTCATTTATAAAATCAATTAATTGATCTAATATGGGCAGTGTCAGGAAGGAAAATGGCCATGGATGGAGGTTTAAATGCTACAAAAAGCATGCCTTTGAGCCGGTGGTCCTGGTCCTGGAGAACTGCAGGGTCTGCTGGCTTTCATTGTTACTCAGCACTTGAATAGCATAGCAATTGAGCAGTTGATTACACAGTTAACTTAGGTCACTTGGTTTCTTGGGTCTGAATCGTGGCTGAATTCCACTGCAAAACAACATTTAGCTGATTTAACAGATAAAGGCGTAACCAAATTAATTAATTCTGTGTGGCTGGCAAAGGAGTCTCTGTACAGCGATATTGGCAACCAAAATGTTCATTTTGGTAGAGGTATACGCCACTATGACACACCTCTATGCTTCCTCATTTTTGAAGAACTACAATGGGCGGGTAATTTGATTTTGAAGATACATCCTATGTAGGCAAAGGGGGTGTTGACTGAACTCACACCAGAGAGAGATTGTAAACAGTATTAGCTTGCTAGCTAGCTAACGGAGTGGACTTGCTCTTCTGAGCTCTCTGTGGCCCTTAACGAGGATACACTATCCTTCGTGAGGTGGGGAACACTGAGGATATAAAATGGATAGAGGAGCACATTAGCAGGGTAGACCAGAGACCACAGTGAAATCACTTATCACCAAAAAATTATATGAAAGATATATATTAATTGCTGTATTAATATGCAACCATATAAAGCAGGGGTGTCCACTCTTAACCATGAAGGGCTGGTGTGGGTGCAGGTTTTTGCTTTAGCCCAGCAATAAGACTCCTGGTTCTACTTAAAGTCTTGATTGAAAACCACGATTAGTTATCCCTGTAAAACCCACATAAACCCAGGCAGTTTGTCAGAAAACCCCTAGTATCTCCAAAATTATATACAGCACAGACATGGTTCAAAGCTTAAAATAAACAACACATCTGTACCAAAATAACCAAATCCCCTGATCCTACAGGAGTCTCACTCTGTAAACAAACGGACATATTTGGGTTTGGCAGAATGCATAATGCCAAGTGTACTGGCCTGAATAGTGCCAATTGGAAAGTTTGGTGTGGTAGGGAATTGTGCGCTTCCAACTTTGTGGCAACAGTTTGAGGAAGGTCCTTTCCTGTTTCAGCATGACAATGCCCCCATACACAAAGCAAGGTCCATAAAGCAATGGTTTGCTGTGTTTGGTGGGGAAGAACTTGATTGGCCTGCACAGAGCCCTCTACACCAACAAACACCTTTGGGATGAATTGGAATGCCAACTGAAAGCCAGACCTTACACCCAGCCTCACTAAGGCTGTTGTGCCCAACTTCACTAATGACTGAATGGAGCGAATCCCCGTAGCCATGCTCCAACATCTACTGGAAAAAAGCCTACCCAGAAGAGTGGAGGGGTCCATCTGATGTGTAAAATATACTTGATGTAACATTTTATACTGTGCCAACAGTGTCTACAGTCATAAAAATTGTGTATCCTCAAACGAATATACATCCAGTTTTCCTTGCAAATACTTTCCTCTGAATATTATTTCCCATTTTAATCTTAGATAAAGGGTATTTGATTTTAAATTTGATAATAATATGTGATATACCTTAGATACAGCCGTATCTGTGTCGTCTGCAGTGTTTAGCAATTCTTCAAGGTCAATGGTTCATCTAGGGATTGTTATTTTGAACGTATCATATCTCTACACAACTGAAATTGTGGGAGATTTTCTGATTTGATTAAAAGTCTGAAAAACACCTCCCACAAATAAATGCTGGACTTCCTGGATACCTTTCTCATACCAACACTTAAATGTATCATCATTGAAGCAGGGAGATCTGGGTTTTTCCAAATTGGTATAAAAGGAGAAATAAATTGATTATAACCGATAGATTTATGAGATTTATTCCAGATACCCCCACTATTAAGAACCATAGAGTTTTGTGTTATTTCCTTATAATTTGCAGAAAAGAATAATGAAGACCAATTCCTCTTTTGGCAGAGCTGAGTTGATTCAATCCTGACTGTAAGGAAGATACTGTACAGTGTCTTTAGAGCAATGTGAACAGATTTATTTTTTCAAAGAAAAAAAAGAAATGCACTTTCCATATTTTTAAAAAAAGGATATTGGTAATACTAAAATATAAACATAACAATTTTGGTAGAAAGCTCAGTAATTTGGTTAATTGTAATTAAAACCAAAGGATGCTATTTTGAGGAAAGTTGTGTCTACGATTTTTTTTAAAGTAAAACTTGTGTTCTTGTAGGTATAAATAGAAAAAAAAAAGTTTATAATTTGGGTTGTTATTAAATATATGAACATACACCGATCAGCCACAACATTAAAACCACCTACCTAATATTGTGTAGGTCCCCCTCGTGCCGCCAAAACAGCTCTGACCTGTCGAGGCATGGACTCCATCTCTGAAGGTGTCCTCTGGTATATTTGGATTTCTGTATATATTTGTATCTACTGTATATTTATATCTGATATTTTGTATCTACTGTAAATTTGTATCTGATTGTGTTACTTTGTTGTCTTTGATGTTGCAACAGTGCAAATTCCCCCAGGGATCAATAAAGTACACTACTACTACTTATTACATTATTGGTTTTTATTACATAAAAAATTTGAAATGGATTACATTATTGGGAGTTATTACACTATTGGTAGTTTTTTACAATATTTGTTGCTACAGGGCTATAAAAAGCTAAGATATTGTTAGAGGGTGAATTATTTCCACGATTTTAAAAACTCTTGACGGGTCAGAGCTGTTTTGGTGGTGCGAGGGGGACCTACACAATATTAGGCAGGTGGTTTTAATGTTGTGGCTGATCGGTGTATACTATATATATATATATATATATATATATATATATTATTATTAGGTACACCTGTTCAACTGCTCGTTACTGCAAATATCTAATTAGCCAATCACGTGGCAGCAACTCAATGCATTTAGGCATGTAGACATTGTCAAAACGATCTGCTGAAGTTCAGAATGGGGAAGAAAGGTGATTTAAGTGACTTTGAACGTGGCATGGTTATTGGTGCCAAATGGGCTGGTTTGAGTACTTCAGAAACTGCTGATCTACTGGGATTTTCATGCACAACCATTTCTAGGGTTTACAGAGAATGGTCCGAAAAAGAGAAAATATCCAGTGAGCAGCAGTTCTCTGGGTGAAAATGCCTTGTTGATGGCAGAGGTCAGAAGAGAATGGCCAGCTAAGAACAGGAAACTGAGGCTACAATTGGCACGGGTTCACCAAAATTGGACAAAACAAGATTGGAAAAACGTTGCCTGGTCTGATGAGTCTCGATTTCTGCTGCGACATTCAGATGGTAGGGTCAGAATTTGGCGTAAACAACATGAAAGCATGGATCCATCCTGCCTTGTATCAACGGTTCAGGCTGCTGGTGGTGGTGTAATGGTGTGGGGGATATTTTCTTGCCACACTTTGGGCCCCTTAGTACCAATTGAGCATCATTTAAAAGCCACAGCCTACCTGAGTATTGTTGCTGACCATGTCCATCCCTTTATGACCAGTGTACCCATCTTCTAAAGGCTACTTCCAGCAGGATAACGCACCATGTCACAAAGCTCAAATCATCTCAAACTGGTTTCTTGAACATGACAATGAGTTCACTGTACTCAAATGGCCTCCACAGTCACCAGATCTCAATCCAATAGAGCACCTTTGGGATGTGGTGGAATGGGAGATTTGCATCATGCATATGCAGCCGACAAATCTGCAGCAACTGCGTGATGCTATCATGTCAATATGGACCAAAAACTCAGAGGAATGTTTCCAGCACCTTGTTGAATCTATGCCATGCAGAATTAAGGCAGTTCTGAAAGAAAAAGGGGGTCCAACCCAGTACTAGCAAGGTGCACCTAATAAAGTGGCCAATTAGTATATATATATATATATATATATATATATATATATATATATATATATATAAATATATACCTAAATAATGGCCATCCTCCCTCCGACCCCTCACCCTGCTCAGCACTCTGATGAGTTTTCAGGTTTGTTCAGACTAGTACTTCTACTGAATTCTTGGAAGATTGAGGCTTTATAAACACCACATTGGGTGAAGATTTAACATGCTATCAATCACTGGCTTCTGAGAATCAATCAAAAGGTTTTGCTTTGTGTACTGAAACCCTACATTGGGCGTAGTCAGCCAGTCAGTATAGCCATTTTGGGGTTCGTGAAACCTCACTCTCCCTACCCTAGACCCTCCTGTCCAGAATGGTGACACCAGGGACCACTGGCACTACCCTAAACTGGTTTGATTCCCAAAACTAGAAAGTATCAAGGAGGTAGCATCTACCAGTCACCAACAATGCTGTTTTTAGCTGCTACCAATGTACTCCATGGTGTTCTACTTACAACAGTAAGGTGATGTCAGGACGGTCATGGCCATATTGTATTGTCCCTGAAGCTGGAAAGCATGGGCTCTCACTTTGCTTCATATATTTCCTACATCCTGCCCTACAGCGTACTACAAAATCATCATACTTGCCATCGATTTGGATTGATTGAATCTGGCAACTGTGGGACCAGTTGGTAGTCCAACAGTCTTATTACTGGAGAGGTCCACAAGAATAACCAAGGGAAGTGGGAGAACATCAGTTACTGGGAGGTGAGCCAAAATTATATTCAGCCACTGAAAACGTCCTGCTAAACATCCAGTAAGATGTTCTCAAAGAGGAAATTAGGTCTGTATTGTATTTTAGACAATGATACACTTGCTCAGTGTTAATGTCCAAGACAGATTGGCAGCTATTTTCCCTGAGGCCATGTAATCTTTTAATCTTTGTAGAAGCTTTTATTGCAAAAACAGCCATTCTGATCAATATTAACAGTCTCTAATTAATTCTCTTTTTTTCTGTGTAGGGTATATAAAGCTGAGAATAGAACTGGCTTTGAAAAAATTTAATATAGTCTGAAATTGTACTGGGGGGGGGGTTACTGAAACTTATTATAAACCACAATTCACTGTGCATCTTGTTAAAAACTTATTTTAGGTAAAAAAGCAATGATGATAAAATTTGAAAACACTCCCGTGGACCTTTCAAAAGATGTATAACTTACCATAACATGTAATCATAATCAGTCAAAAGAAGAGTTTTGTTCTGGATATTGTGATAATTACATGTTTCTTTTAAAACTCTTAGTAGTCTGTTAAGAATTTTACTGCTGTCTAAAGGTGAAAGTATTTCAAATAAATATTCAACCAAGGCCTGCTGTGCAGTCTCTGAAAAAAGCATGCACACTGTTGTTCTCTCATAGCAGGGTTCAAAAATATAAACAGCATTTATTTAAAGCTACAGGAAATCAGATCTTAAATCTGGAAACTTCCATTTTCTACTAGTGTGCTCTTCAATACAGATACAGACAACATAAGCATAAAATCGATCAGAAAACGTCTACATTTTTTAACAGCCCTGTCTCTGATTCAAGCCTGGTTTATAGAATAGTGTGGGCATTTCATTGATATGAAAATCAGATGTCACACATAATCAAACATGCATGCCTGTGGTTGCTAGGTTGCACATTGTATTTCTCTGCAGCCAGTGTTGCTAGTTATCATGGCGGAAAGTGGTGCCGATAATATTTTTATGGTGAGGCCAAGGAGCCTGATCAGCCACAAGAAGATGTCTTTGTGGAAGACGCCCTGCCACTTACCTCTTGCATCTTGTTTATCAGGATATTTTTCTTGTTCTCATTACATTCCACATTTGGACATCCCCCCTTTCTAATAACATAGCAAAGCCAGGTTGTCTGAAACAGCCCACTGGTTGGCTGAACAAAAGGAAACATTTGGAAAGGATTTCAACCAGGAACTCATGCAAAGTTGTTAATATTGCTTTTTGGGTAATTCTGTGGCTGTCAGTACCCCAAAGATGTGTTCAATTGCAAATTCATGTTTTTTGGTTAACCTTAGCTTTAAATGAAGCTAAGGTTAAATGACAGCTACTGTACAAAATGCCCGTTTCAAAACTAAAAGCAGCTATACAATTAAGAACGAACTGAAGTTATTGTTGGTGTTGGGGCCTCTAGTGGTGCAGCTCGTAGAGCCCTATCCACATGCTCAATGCGAGCTGTGACGTCAGCGGTTCGACTCCGACCGCCGACCTTTGTCGCACGTCTCTCCCTCTCTCCTCCTCGTATTTCCTGTCTCTCAACACTGTTCCATCCAAATAAAGCTGAAAAGAGCTCAAAAAAATAAATAAAAAAGAAGTGATTGTTGGTGTAAGGGTGCAAGACTGTAAACCTGGTGTTTTCAGCCTTTTCCAAAAAAGAACTATTTGGTGTGTTGTTACTGGTCAGGTTACCCAAGTCAGTAAGGTGCACATAAGTGCAAGACCATGATTAGTTCAAAAGTGGAATTAAGTATCATAGTGCTGGGCAAGACCAAGATTTTGACCCCACATCGGCCGTTCTTGAATATATTATAAGCTTAAAATGATGAGCTAAATAAATTATTCACTGAGATAGTCAATGTACCTGAATGTGTTGACAAATTTACAAGTGACTTCACAGAAAGCTGTGTATCGCCCTCTTGCTGTCGATTCAGGCAAAACACTTGACCTGAAGTTTTAACTGTTAAATTTATAGCCAGCATGGATATGTTTTTTGTATTTCATGTTCTGATATGGTGAATAGCAACTAATTCGCTTGCAGTGAATAGCACTGTCACCTCACAGCAAGAAGATCCTGAGCTGGAATACCGGCCAGGGCCTTTCTGTGTGGAGTTTGGATGTTCTCACCATGCCTGCGTGGGTTTCCTCTGGGTACTAAAATAAAATCCACACACTCATAAACACACACAGTTAATTGACAGCAACTCACTTACATGCTCTCACTTAAAATGCTGTTATCAGTCTCTTAACATACCTAATTAAAAACATTTTTATAACAGATGCAGAAAAAATGAATGAATAACTACCAAACTACTACTGATGTTGAAATCTGCAAAAGACTGAATGTAATATGTCCATAAACAAGCACATAATACTCACTGTGCTATCGTATTAGATTCAAGCATGATCACCTTGGGACACATAAGGGATAAGGGAACACATCACATGTACTTGCTTTAGAAGTTGGGGGGGGGGTGTTGCAAATCAAATCTGCCATGCAGCATAAAGACAATATTGCTTTCAAGTGATTTTACAGAGAGTGATCCTCAAAGCCATAATTAAAAGAAATAAAAGAATGAATACTGTTATTTCCCACATGAGAACTTCTTTGCTGCTAACGGAGATGGCACAAGTGTCATATGTGTTGTGGATTTGGAAGGCCGCCCCTGTGCCAAAAAAGGAGGGACATCCCATTCCTATGGTTAAGTCAATGACTCCTTTGTGTTATTATCTATCAAGGATATCAGTCTTCCTATCACATTACACTAACCCTTATTAGTAAGCATATGTATGGCAGCCCATTAGCAGTTGGCACAGCTGGTAATCCTTAAGTGTAAGTGGGCTGTTAAGATGAAGTAGGCATAATGAGGATACGCTGCAAGGAGAATCCAGCACTCTGACAGGTGCTTGCATGCTGGGAACTGTAGGGTTAATATTGTTATAAAATTGATAACTGCAACAAACTGTGAAATCTGCTGCTTTGACTGCTCACTAAAGAGCTGGGTAACAACAAAAAATCAACATGGGGCTGCTTGGTTGGCTCATCTGGTTAAGTTACAGTTTTAATTCTAGTGCATGCACGGGCCGCATGGTCTGGGTTTGAGTACCAACTGTGCCCACAGGGCACTGCATAATTAGTAGCAGCATCACTCGGGGTTAGAGAGGGTTCAGTTGGCAGGGATCCTAAACTTGCCACTCTCTAGTGGACCCCAATGGTCAAATGTCCCCACTGGCCTGCAAGTGTGTCTGTTAAGCTGCATGAAATGTATTCCAGCTCATCTCTGTGCAAGCCCAAATTGTGAGCTGCAGTGTGATAAGTGGTACATAGGTTCCAGGAATTAGTTCTGATATATACAATTAGGCATTCCAAACTATGGAGAAAAAGGGTGAAAGAACAACATTATGTGTGGCTGAGGATCCCTGTTCTGCACTTGTTAATATTTAATGTAGCTACGACTGCATGAATTTGCTAGCTGATCGCATTTTATTTCCAAAAAATATCAAATGGGCATCTGAGTGAGAAACTCCAGGAATGTTTCACTCATCGAAAATTCAGCTTCTCTCACATTGGCCGTAATCACAATTTCAGCTGTCACAGCCACTAATCATAAATTGAGCTTCTCTCTCATGTCATGGCAGACCCAGAGGAGAATGCAACATGAATGCAACAGCACAAACTCTGTGCTCAAAAGGCATTCATCCACTACCACAAATCACAAAAAGATATTAAATCACAAAATCATGAAAAAGGTTATTAAATTAAAAAATAAAAATGTATTATATCTATTCATGTCTTTAGCAAAAAAAAACCATATTGAGTCGTCCGTGGTAGAGGAAGGAAGGAGAGGGCAAACGACCAGGTCCTCTCAGCTTTTAAAGGCAATATCCCAGGTGTCAGCAATAACGCCTAATTACGCCCTCTTCTGCGTAAGCTGGAACTCCACCGCAACTACAGGAGAAACAACACAGAGACCAGTGAAGGAAAAGCAGAGGGTCGCAACCAGAGACTGTAAAAAATATGGACAAAGCTACTGTAACGTCACCCATTTACTCTCTGTAGGTCTCTAAAACACGTTTTGAAGCTCAATGGCGGGCGCGGCCATGTTGTCGATTTGGAGCCAAAACCATAGAGTTAAGCGGTCTTGTGATTTTTACAATGTGATTGACAGTCCGGTGCGGAAAAGCCCATCAACCTGAACGAACAATTTCAGAACGAACTTGAGGCTAGCTGACTGTCTGCCGTTATGTTTTAAAATATATTATCAAATGTCTACAGAGTTTAATTTCCATCCGTGACTGTACTGTGTCATGTAATCACATTATATGTATGACAATAATACAATTATGTTCAGTTATCTTCAATTTATGTTTCTCAGCAAAACGAATATGCTTAGCTAGCATATCAGCTTGCCAGTGAGCTAGGTAGGCTATCCGTGGTTATCTCACGCATTAGCAATATGAACCACAGGGGAAGAACATCGACTACACTGATGGTCAATCAATCAGAGATGTGTAGGCTACTGGTGATTTGACTAGGCTAATTTTCGTATAACTGTCTGGTAGACCTGCTGTTAACCGAGCAAGTTATCGTCGTAGGTTTTCGCCACAGTCAGTAACTGCTACTAGCTAGGCTACTCCATCGCCGTTTGTGGTGTTCACTTGCTGGGTGACGCTAGCTGACCGATCGTTCGCAAGTCACTTTCTACCGAATAAAAATTAACACTGTCAGCGGTGATTAACAAATCTACCAAGTATTTTAATAACTGATCTGCAGGCGTGTAAATATGACAACGCACTTTGTACAGCAAGTTTTCCACCTGGTGCATGAAGACAAAAATAATGTACATTGAATTTCTAATTTTATTAGGCTATTATTTTTTTTTCTTGTAAATCATCAAAACCAATGGAGAAAAGCCAATATACGCAAGGAGCCCCCAGGACCGATTCTGAGAACCACTGTCTTAAAATACTCTTGTCGGTCTCTTAAATGCTAAAAACATGTTCCTTTCTAAATGCCAGTCTTACAAAGATGGTTAATTTTGTTAAATTCTGTGTGTGTGATTTCATCGTGCGTTGTATGTTATTCAGCAAATAAACCTTAAGACTCTTAATTTGCGTCGTGAAACTGAAAATTTTGCAGTGTTTATCCCAAAATCGGGATTATAGTAGCTTTGTCACATGCGTGAAGCATGGCCCAGGTAGACCTTCACGGAATGTACACGACTGACAAGCCGTCGAACACGTTTGACAGATTGAATATTTGCCGGTTAGGGTTAGCTAGTCAAATGGCTTGGTAGCCGAAGTTGCAAACTGTTTTAGCATAGGCTACTGGACTACCAAATATAGCAAGCTGATTACGCTTTCTGCCAACTAATTATTTGGTTAAGTAGGCTAAAGGAAATAGTAAAAATGACTTGGCTACTGAAAAATTTCAGAGCAGGATTATTTTATGGTCGTCTAGTGCAGCTGTAAATAGCACACGCCACAATGAAATCACTACGAAATGGGATGCCTGCATTTTCTGACTTCGCACAGGTGTAGCTACCGTGGTCGGAGCCGCAATGTCAAGGCCAAGAGGCGCCACCTCCCACTCCAGTGACCATAGACTGTAGCCCCTACTGTAGCGTAGTCCTCCGCAGTAATCAGGAAGTGACGTAAACTGTACCTCATTGGTCCACAACAAATATTATAACAGTGCCCAAATGACACAATAAATCATGAAATCAACCCATGGACAGTCATAAGATGAATAAAATACACATATTGTGACTATTTGTTCTCATGAGAAAAAATTATTGACTTTGTATTTTGACCGCATTTGTACCGTAGACTTACATGGAAACCGGATATGAAAACACCTATACTAGAGCCAACCGTAGTGGCGCTAGTGAGCAACCAGGAACAACAAGACCAGGAAATGAGCTTCAAAAACGAAGTCTGGTTTTGGCCGCTTGGTCGCAACACTACCTACGCTATATCCCCTGCCCTCAGGAGCATGTGTTTTTATATTACTTAGAGAGAGAGAGAGAGAGAGAGAGAGAGGGAGGGAGGCAGGGCTGCAGTTTGAGTCCAACATTGTTCAATATTTATATCAATGAATTAGCGGTGTTACTGGAACAATCTTCAGCTCCTGGCCTCACCCTAAACAACACAGACGTTAAATTCTTGCTCTATGCAGATGACCTGGTCCTGCTGTCACCCACTAAACAAGGATTACAGCAGAACCTGGATCTGCTAGAGAAATACTGTCAGAACTGGGCACTGACAGTAAATTTGAAAAAGACAAAGATTATGATCTTCCAAAAAAAGCCCAGATCTCAGGAAAACAGATACCTCTTTACTCTAGGAAACACCGTCCTAGAACACACACTAAGCTATGATTACCTAGGACTAAAAATCAGTGCGTCAGGGAGCTTTGGCCTAGCAGTGAATGCATTAAAAGAAAAAGCCCGCAGGGCTTTTTATGCGATTAAAAGGAGATTCCATACAATAAATATTCCCAATAGAATCTGGTTAAAAATCTTTGACTGTGTCATCCAGCCTATCATGCTGTATGGAAGCGAAATATGGGGTCCACTCAGTCAGCAAGACTACACCAAGTGGGAGAAACATCCAGCTGAAACCCTGCATGCAGAATTCTGTAAAAACATACTAAAAGTACATAGAAATGCCCCTAACAATGCATGCAGGGCTGAATTAGGCAGATTTCCGACTCTCATTCAAATTCAAAAAAGGGCATTAAATTTTATTGAACATCTAAAAATGAGTCCAACAGACTCCTTACAATTCTTGGCACTCCAAACCCAAGAGCTCAGCCCAGGAAAGTATCCCCTCAGTCAGCTGGTTCTGAACCTCTCTAGACTAACATTAACACATACTAATGCAAACCAGCTTCAGACCAGCACTGCTTCACAACAGCCCATTAGAGTCAACCAAATTATAAAACACATCAAAAACTCCTATCTGGACCATTGGAACAAAGAAACACAATCCCAAAATAAACTGAATTGTTATCGGGCCCTAAATAGAAAATACACACAGGCAGAGTATCTCTTCTCTGTCAGAGATACAAAGCAGAGACGGATCCTGACCAAGTACAGGCTCAGTGACCACACGCTTGCAATTGAAATAGGCAGATACAAAAACTCATGGGTACCAAAAGAAGAGCGAATATGTGGTCACTGTAAGACAGGAGAGGTGGAAACAGAGATGCACTTCCTCCTTACTTGCACAAAATATTTACAAATTAGAAAAAAATATTTCCAAAAATTATCCCAAATTATAAATAATTTTAATTACAAATCAAAAGAAGAAAAATGTGCAATTCTTTTAGGGGAAGGATCAACAGCCCCAATTGCGGCACAGTTCATTTCAGCCTGCCATAACCTGAGGGACAGTGAGTGACCACCCACCCCATATAAACATTGTACATATTTATTGATTTACTTATGTTGCTGTCAATGCTGTTATTTGTATATATTGTTACATTTGCCATTATTATTTTA
This sequence comes from Anguilla rostrata, assembly GCF_018555375.3. Classification (NCBI taxonomy): domain Eukaryota; kingdom Metazoa; phylum Chordata; class Actinopteri; order Anguilliformes; family Anguillidae; genus Anguilla; species Anguilla rostrata. Next base: position 40,204,929 of record NC_057941.1, on the reverse strand, counting down.
ATATTATTATTATTTTACATATTATATATGTATGCTTTGGCAATAAGTATGTCTGTATTTCATGCCAATAAAGCAACTTGAATTGAATTGAATTGAGAGAGAGAGGTGACAAGCGTGACAAGACACACTAGTGATGAGCTCTTAAAATTTTATCTTTTAACTTAGTTCTTGATGAATAAAATGAATATTTAACAACCAAAGAAAGAACCACTGAACATATGTAGAACAGGAAAATTAGTGTAGAAACAAAAAATAATTAATTTTGAACACAGTATAAAACAAAATTAGCATAAATTAGCAAGCAAAGCTAATTCACAAGCAAAATTAACTGAGCAGGACACCTGATAAACAAAGACGGGAGAATAAAACAGAGCAAAACAGAAGAACACAGAACATACAAGGTAGGCCTCAAAGATATTATTAAAAACTGAAACATTTAAAAAATTTAACCAAAGCCTCAAAAACAAGTTAGCATCTAAACATAGCTAGCCAACAGAGAGCTGAAGAAAGTGACAGCTGGAGATTCTCAGTGTCACAATTTTGGTTACCATGGCAACGGAGAAGCCTGCAGGCAGCACTGAGGCAGGCAGCACTGAGATACAGTACCCTGATGAGGTCACCAATGCCCAGACTAGGAAACAGTATAAACTGTCCATACTGAAGAACAGCCCTGAGTCCCTGTACTGTGATTATGCTCACACAGAGGATAGGAAGACTAAAAACAACCTAATCTTCCACACAGACCACCCAGCAGCCTGGCACACAACCCTGTGTAATCATTTTCAGAATGTCAAAAGGAGAGGCATATGTCATGGGAGACAGATTGTCATTGGAGAGCAATCAGATGACAGCCCAACAATGCTAACAATAAACATGTACCATAATGGTACAGTGTTAGTTCAGGGCAGTGAAGCCAGCTTAAATTCCTTTGAGGAGATATTCTCTCTTTTAAAAAATGAGGCAGACAAAATTAAAGGAATGCCTGAACTTACCAGCCCTGAGCCTGACAACAAAATGAATCCTCAGCCACTGAATCCCCAGCCACCGACCGCACAGTTTACACAAATAAACCTGTGTCTACCAACGGCAGCCCTGTACCCCCCAAATACATGGAGAAAATGTGGGAGAGCCTGGCCCTGCTGGAACAGGACTTCACAGAATTCCGGGAGTTCACCATGGCCAGACTGTGTGAGAATGGCCTCTCCTAGCAGCTGCGGGATGAGGTGTGTCAGGTAAAGAGAGAGTGCAGGATGACAGTAAATGAGGCAATAGCTGAAGTGAAAGAGCTGCTGGAGGAGAACAAAGCTCTCAGAGCCCAGCTGGCCATCCTTAAAGAGGACCTGAAATACAGGGACAATATTTATTACACAGAGCTGCAGACTGTAAAAGAGCAGCTCCACAGCTACACAGCACAGCCCTCCCTGACACATACACCCTCCCTGACGCATAGCCCCTCCCCAAAATACAATCCCATGCTGTCACACACATACACACTGACACAAACACAAACCTTAAGTTACAGATCCTGACTGATACACAGCCCCTCACTGACACACTCACACCGACTGAGACACAAACACCCCCTAACACACAACCTCCTACTGACACACAGCCCCTAACAGACACACAGAAGAAGAACCCCAGTGCCGAGGTAGTCGTGCTCATGGACTCCAATGGGAAGCACCTGGACACACGGAGGATGTTCCCAGGCCGGCGGGTCAGCGCACTGCGCTGTGCGAACACAGGACAGGCCCTGCAGCAGCTGAAGAGGGACACACTGGGGAGCCCCGCCTGCATCATCATACACACCGGCACCAATGACCTGCAAGCTCTACAGCAGCACACCGCTCGCGCTGTGAGGAAGGTAGCAGTGAGGGCCACACAGGAGTTCCCCGACTCCAGAGTGGTGGTCTCCACACTGCTGCCCCGAGCTGACACACCCCCACACATCATCACATCCATCAACGCTGAGATCACCAGAGGATGTTCCAGCCTACCCAGTGTACTCCTGGTACACCACCCAGCCCTGCGCCCCTGGCAGCTGCATGATGCTGTGCACCTGAACAATCAGGGAGTCAAGATCTTTGTGAAGTCCCTAAAAGACATCGCACTGGGCCGCAGCCCCATCAGCACTCCCCCCAGCAGAGCCCAGTACAGCAGGAGGCCCCCCCTTCTTCCAACCCCATTCCACCAGCGCAGCAGCATATGGATACCTGCTGCCCATCAGCACCCTGCCTGGCCCAACCCCCCCAGGCTCGCCATCCACAGGCCCAGAGCCCACCAGGAGCAGCTATGCTGCAGTCCTGAGCCAGCCAGACCCCCGATGCCCCCTACCCCCAGCCCCCACCTTCGCCCCCACCCCCACCCTCGCCCCCACCACCACTGAACTGGGAGAGATTAAGAACCTCCTCAGCCTTCTCTGCAGCAAACTAATGAATTAAAACCTCATCAAAGTGGGTAACAAGTCTATAAATTTTAAATATTTTAGAAACAAAGTTTTAAAATTCTGTTGTTCGATATACATTTTGTTTCACATTGAACTGTGAAACCACTTTCGATTAGTTTATGGAATGTTCAGGGTATGCGCTCCTCGACGTTTGGGCTCAAGAGCGCAAACCCTGAGTTTATTAACAATGTAAATAGTCATGATGTAATTGTTTTTTTTAGAAACATGGTGCCGTGTAGACGCACTGACTCACTGTAACTCAGGTTACAAAGAAATCATAGTGCCATCATTGAAATTAAACCATGTCAAGCACGGCAGAGACTCTGGAGGACTCATAATATGGTTTAAGGAAGACCTAGCAGCACACATCACCCCAGTAAAACGAGGCCCAGCACACATATGGCTAAAGATTGAAACAGAAATAGTCATGTGTGATAATAATGTGTACCTGTGTGCGGCCTACAACCCCCCTACTGAATCCCCTTATTATAATGAGGAATTTTTCCATAACCTCCACACAGAAATCAGCCATTTCCAGGCCCAGGGACATGTGCTACTGTGTGGAGATTTTAACGCTAGGACTGGAACAGAGCCAGATTGCATAAATAACAATGGAAACAGACATATATTCGGACAAACCCCTCTAAATTTAATACCAACCCCAACCAATACCAACACAGAGAAACAACCCTGACCGTGCTGTGAATAAAAATGGTAGGGAGTCAGTGCATCTCTGTCGAGCCCTAGGCCTGTACATTCTTAATGGCAGGATCACAGGGGACTCTTTAGGAAGGTTCACTTACTGCTCAGCTCTTGGGACTAGTGTAGCCGACTATGCCATCACTGACATGGACCCCTCTTTCATCAGTGCATTCACTGTTAGACCACAAACCCCATTTTCAGACCACTGTCAAATAAATGTGTACCTGAAAAGAATTGGACAACCCAGGAACACTGAAACACAGCCCTCTAAACTGTACAATCTCAATCCGACATACAGATGGGCTGCAGACAGCATAGACAAATTCACCAAAGCAATCAGTTCCACTGAAATTACTAACCGTATTAACAGTTTCATTTTAACACAATTTAAACCTGACCAAACTGGCGTAAATCTGGCAGTTAAAATGATAAATGACATTTTCCATCAATCAGCAATTAAAGCTAACCTCAAAATAATTAAACAGAAAAATAATCAAAAACCAACTTTAAAAGAAAAATGGTTTGATGGCGAAAGCAAATCAATAAGGAAAAAAATAAGACATCTATCAAATCTGAAACATCACCAACCACAAAACCCAGATTTATGCTATAGTTATTGTGAAATGATTAAACTATATAAACAAACTCTAAAAGAGAAAAAACAAAACCACATTCAGAAAACTCTTATTGAAATTGAAGACTCTATTCACCAAAACTAATTCTGGGAAAAATTGAATAAATTTAAGTAATAAAACAAATCATGAATTAGCCATTCAAAATCATGGAAAAAACACTTCAAAGACCTATTTGAAGAATTTACTCCAAACAATCTCAAATTTGAACAGAAACAAATCAAAGAAAAATTACAAATATTAGAATCAGCAATAAAGAACAACCAAAACCCATTAGACAATCCAATTACTATAAAAGAGTTGAAAGAACAACTAAAAAAAATCAAACCTAAAAAGGCATGTGGCCCTGACAGTATCAGAACAGAAATGCTGAAAGACAGTAACTCTGAACTCCAGAAGGCCTTACTTAAATTATTCAACCTGGTTCTACAGACAGGATGCTTTCCTGACATCTGGAATCAAGGGCTTATATCCCCAATTTACAAAAGTGGAGACAGATTGGACCCCAACAACTACCGAGGCATTTGTGTGAACAGTAACCTGGGGAAGGTTTTCTGCAGTATTCTAAACGCCTTCTTTACCGAACACAATGTCTTGAGTAAGAGTCAGATTGGCTTTCTCCCAAAACATCGCACTAGTGATCATATTTACACCCTACACACCCTAATTAATGAACATAAAGTAAGAACCAAAAAAATAAAGGAAAAATATTTTCTTGCTTTATAGACTTCAAGAAAGCATTTGATTCAATTTGGCATGAGGGCCTCTATTACAAAATTTTGCAAAGTGGTGTAGGGGGTAAAGCTTATGATATAATTAAATCAACATATTTGCGAAATAAGTGTGCGATAAAAATTGGCAAAAAAAGAATACAGAATACTTCACTCAAGGGTGTGGGGTGAGGCAGGGCTGCAGTTTGAGTCCTACCTTGTTCAATATTTATATAAATGAGTTAGCGGTGTTACTGGAACAATCTGCAGCTCCTGGCCTCACTCTAAATAACACAAACGTAAAATTTCTGCTCTACGCAGATGACCTGGTGCTGCTGTCTCCCACTGCACAGGGGCTACAGCAGCATCTGGACCTGCTGGAGAAATACTGTCAAAACTGGGCCTTGACAGCAAATTTGAAAAAGACCAAAATTATGGTCTTCCAAAGAAAACCCAGATCTCAGGAAAGCAGATACTGCTTTACTCTAGGAAACACCGCCCTAGAACCTACACTAGATTATGATTACCTTGGACTAAAAATCAGTGTATCGGGGAGCTTTGGTCTAGCAGTGAATGCATTAAAAGAAAAAGCCCGTAGAGCTTTTTATGCAATCAAAAGAAGATTCCATAAAATAAATATTCCCATCAGAATTTGGACAAAAATATTTGATAGCGTTATCCTGCCAATTGTGCTATATGGAAGTGAAATATGGGGTCCACTCAGTCAGAAAGACTACACTAGATGGGAAAAACATCCAGCTGAAATTTTGCATGCAGAATTTTGTAAAAATATCCTACAGGTACACAGAAATACTCCAAATAATGCATGCAGGGCTGAATTAGTTAGATATCCAATTCTTATTCAAATCCAGAAAAGGGCACTAAATTTTATCGAGCATCTAAAAACTAGCCCGGAAAATTCATTACAATATAAGGCTCTAAAAACCCAAGAGGTGAGCCCAGGAAAGTATCCCCTCAGTCAGTTGGTTCTGAACCTCTCAACTAACCAGTACTAACACAAACCAGCTTCAGATCAGCACTGCTTCACAATTGCCAATTAGAGTTAACCAAACTATAAAACAAATCAAAAACATATATTTGGAACATTGGAAGACCTGTACCAAACTCCAAAATAAACTGAATTGCTATCGGGCCCTAAACAGAGAATACACACAGGCAGAATATCTCTTCTCTGTCAGAGATATGAAGCAGAGACAGATCCTGACCAAGTACAGACTCTGTGACCACATCTTAACAATTGAAAAAGGTAGACATAAAAAGTCATGGTTGCCAAAAGAGGAACGTTTATGTGGTCACTGTAAGACAGGAGAGGTGGAGACAGAGATGCACTTCCCCTAGACTGAAAAATATTCTGAAATAAGGAAAACATATTTCAACAAATTTTCAAAAATTAAATAATAATAATATATTAAATAATTTCCTTCCCTGACAAACACAGAAAAGATAAAAATAGTTCTGGGAGAAGGGTCAACAGCCCCTCTCACAGCAGATTATGTTTCAGCCTGTCACAACCTGAGGGACAGTGAGAAACTACCCAGGTAAAAGGTATGTGTTACCTGTTCAACTTGTACACATAATTAGTTAATGAAATCCTAGTAAAAATTGTTTATTGCTTTTTTCTTTCTCTTCTCCCTCTATTTGGAATTTCTGTATTTGTGTGTTTTTAAAAAATATTTTTATGTAATGCTTTGGCAATATTTATTGTATGTATTTCATGCCAATAAAGCAAATTGAATTGAATTGAATTGAATTGAATTGAATTGAATTGAGAGAGCGCACACACACACCTTTATTTAACCAGGGTAGCCACATTGAGATTGACATCTCATTTGCAAATGAGCCCTGGAGCTCATGTCTTTGGACTGTGGGAGGAAACCGTAGTAACCAGAGGAAACCCACGCAAGCACATGGAGAACATGCAAGCTCCATGCAGAGAGGATCTGGCTGCCTGGGACTGGAAGCCAGAACCCCCTTCTTGTGAGGCAACAGTGCACCCACCGTGTCTTTTTTTCTCAAACTGTTAAGTTTGAAAAATAAATAGGATAGTAATGTGCACTGGAACTTTCTGAATTTTTCCATGTTTACATTTGTACACTGCAAAGGTTGTGAATCACTGTGGGTTCACAGTAAAGTGCTACACCTCTCTGATTATATTTCTGGTCCAACATAGCAACATATTGAAAGAGGGTAAAATCAGTTACCTTGAGATGTCAAATTAACAATCAGCAGGCCTAACAGCATAGCTAAACATATTTTTCTTGTCCTCAGCAAACTGATGGAAAGGATTATTCATGTCCAGATACAAGATTACTTTAGTTGTAATGGTTTCACCACTAGATCTCAACGTTCTTACACACAGGGCTATTCCACTTGTACTGCTCAAAGACAAATGAGAGACAATTCAGTAAAAGAGATTGATAACAATGATATCAGCTGCAGTGATGCTTGACTTCAGTTGTTACATTTGATCCCAGAGGAAAAATCTTTTGCTCAGGATAGTCTTTTCTTTAACTCTTGAGAAAGTAGTAAGATCTCAATTGTACATCTTTCTGAGATCACTGCAATCTGAATTGTTGCTCCTAAAACCCCCTTAGGAGAAAAGATGAGATAATGAGAGAATGAATTTGAGACTTCAGTAAGACGAATGGATATTGAATTGAGATGCGGTTGTTTCTCATGAGGTCACTATGAGAAAACTGAGACATATTTGAGAAGAATCATGAGATCCTTGGAGTCATAGCTGAGTTTTCTTTGAGCTCTTTCTCTGATCTCATGGTCCCATGTTCAGGAGACCTAAATTAAACTTATTTAAGATCATTTGATCAGAGTAAGACATAAATGAGATTACCTGTGGTTGTTTCTCCTGAGTTGAATTTGAGAAGTAGGAGAAAAAGCCTTTGCTCTCACCTTAGTATTAAAAATGGCTCATTTGTGTCTAGGAGAAATGAAAGAAACAACTATGAGATCTCTTCTTGGTTTTTCTTTCCTATGGGAAGTTACTGATCATGATCTTTTAATTGAAATGTCACACCATAAGCTATTTCCTTGATGAAGACCTAACGCAGAGCACTTATTGCAATAGCATTCTGTCTGACTGCTAGTTTGAGGTGTGTCACAAAGATGTTGTCTCAGACCACTCCTTTACTCAATGTCTTGCCCTCTACTGTGAGTAATGCAAGTATAGTGATGCACATGGATAATTCCATACTGTATTATGCAGCTTCTACACATAGATTGCCCAGAATAGTTACTAGACTTGCCTTGCACTGATATATCATAACCAATACTGAAATGATGCACAACAGGATCTCATGGCTTTCTGTAGAAAAGTTAGCTGAAGCAAAGCCACATCACAATGTTACTTATTCTAATAGGCCCGAGTTCTTGTAAAGTCAAAACTTTTATGGAACAACCTTCATAGTCACTACACTACATATTATGTTACCTTGTCCAAAAACAAATTCAAATTCAAATGATTGCACCCACCCCATTGTTATATCTTGTGTGTGACATGAACATGTATGTTGTAGCATTAACATATTTAAATGTAACTACATTGAAGTCTGTTGTGGAAAGACCAGCTGCATACAGTTGTACCCTGTTCACAATCCTTCATCACAAACTCAGGTTCTCTCACAGTCATTCATCATAAATGGAGCTTCTCACAAATGGTCACTCACAAAATTATACAATTTTCGGCCTAACCACTTGATCTACATGACTGTTTTCATGTTAATTTTATATTCCACATCCCACCCATATTCCACTTAATTGTTACTGCCCTTTCTGTGAACTCAGTCGTTTTCCTTCTCCATAATTACTCTTATACCATATTGTGTTAATACAATAAAGACAGAACCCACAAGAGTCATGTGTCTTTCTGAGAAAAATAACAAATTATTACAAAACCTATTTAACGGGTTTGGGTGCTGAAATGATCGTGAAGAGAAACTTCAGGAAGGCAATTCTCCTTTTGGGGTGTTTTCACATTCACAGAGTCAACCATAGTATGCCAGAAGAGTTGTCAGTGCAACATGAAATTAGCCTTAGTTAGCGTTTAATTTTTGGAAATGGCAATAATTTTGGTGAGGGGTGGGCGGACATATAAATAATAGGTATAAAGTGTTAAATTGGTATAAACTGGTTTATGCTGGTTTTTATCAATTTCTTACTAATTTGTGGTTAATATCCTTTCTGAGGGACTTCAAAGTGCACCATGCAACAAATCTCACATTTTCAGACGTACAAGTTTGGAGTCCAGCAGAGTGCAAATCCTGCTATAACATATTTAAAAGCTGGCTCTATTAATTTTAAATCACCATGATTACTCACCTGTCAAAGAGAATGAGGAGTTGGGGTCTGGTGCAGGGCTCCTGTGAGGACATGTCAGGACCTGGGTATGGATAGGTGTCCACTCTGGTGCAGAACAGAGGGAGGAATCCCTGGAGTCTGATACCCTGTTGTGTTGTATATTTAGGCTTCACAGGAGAGCAGTAGATAGAGAGGAGAGTAATTGCTTCCAATAATAACCCAAGGGGGACAAAAGATGCAAGGCAGCAGACACCTTAGGAAAAATAAAGCCTTTGTAATTTGTTAGCTCTTTCGTCAATATTTTAAATGGCTTGCATTTGATTCTGGGTATGATGAATTAATTAATGATTTGCACCAGAGGCTTGTCTGAGGAAGCCATTCTGGACTCTTTTTTATTTATTGCATAAGTTGTAATTAAAACATGTTTTCTGAGGTGATCTCACATGGAAAATAATGACAGCACTGTTTTATACATTTTAAATCTGTATGCCACCATCATTTTGCATTTCAAGCAGAAGGAAAGTGCCTCACTGTAAAGAGAATCACCGTTAAAGATTCTCAACACATTCATATTTTCAAGGGAAACATTTTTATTTTAACTGCGCTGACACAAGGTCGGACAACATCAAAATATTGAAACAATAAATTATTTTCGGCTGGTTTTTTGAAAAGTAGACCATAAAGAAGCATGTTAAACTATGGTGCGTGGGTGAGAAAAGGTCTCTTTGTTTGAGAAAATAATTGAATCTCACACAATGCATTAATGTTTTGAGTTTAAAGTAAAACACTGTTTTATTCCAATACCTTTTCATCACTGTGGATACAATGCCTAACACTAATTTACTAAGAAAAAGAGCCTTTCACCATTAAGCAGTATCAGAATTTCTCTCCAAGAATGCAATGTAGTTTATTGTTAAAACTTCGCTGTAAATTGACATAAACACTTTACTCTGCAGTACTAAAACCAGTATGCTGAATCGTAATGAATTCTTGTAAAATTGTCACTATGTTGATTGACACAAGCTCACAGCCTGTCAGCATTCATTTTAATGGCAGGTAGTTAATCCCTCTGACTTCCTCTTCGGTGTTCAAGGTTTGAAGCCTACCATCACATTGTTTGGCGACAAAAAACATCTGTAACAAGTTTTGAAAATGTATTTGCTTGGAGATGTGAATATTGACTGGGTAACAAAGAATCAATAAATCAATTGGATTCTGTGTTACTGACTTGGGCAATCATGAATTTTCCAGTTTTTGGCTTTGAAAAACCCCTTTTTGTTGTTTTAGCAGTGTGTTTGTGATCATTGTCTTCCTGTAGGGTGAAGCGCCATCTAATGAGTTTGGAGGCATTTGCTTGAACTTGAGCAGATAACATGTTTGCAGATTCTGCTCGGTACTTCTTAGCAAACTGGCCATCCATTACACCTACAGACATGCAAGTTATGCAACTCATCAAGGAATGGTGCGAGTGGAGAAAATCAAAGCGTTGAGGAATAATCGCGCCGCACAATAAGCGTCTTTCCTGCGGCCTAAAAACGAGTTGAACAGTGTCACAGAGGCGAGTTACGTGGTGAACTGATCGCTAAAAGACTGAGGCCGTATTCCAAAAAGCAAATCTGTAAAGGAGTACAAATACTTGCTCCAGAAAACCTTTAATTGTTTCAGAACCTTAGCTTGTCTCACCGGACTGTGTCTGATCATATCAGTGACATGACACGAGATATTGAGAAGTATTTGCGAGATTCTGCTTCCAATTTTGAGTTTTATTCACTTGCTATGGGTGAGACAACAGGCATAACGAACACTAGCCAGCTAGCAAGGTGCGTGTGTGGGATTACAACGGATTTTGAGACACTAGAAGATTTGCTTTCACTGCCGGCTATGCTCGACAGTGCCAGATGTGAGGACATTTTTCAAAAACTGATAACAGCAATGAAGTCTTAGCGTTAATCAATGACAAAACTAAGTGGTGTGACAATTGACAGTGCACCAGCAATGGTAGGGTCTCACAAGGGTTTAGTGACCCTCCTCAAAAAGGAGATGGCACATCTTGGTCTGGATCCAAGTGATATAGTCACATGCCATTGCATCATTCACCAAGTAAATGTGTACTCATAGTCACTATGTCTAAACAGTGTGATGAAAACTGTTGTTTCCTGCATTAACATCTAAAGCAGAGGGCTGAATAATCCCCAGTTCAGGGAATTGTTGAAAGGCCTTGAAACTGAGTATGGATATCTGGTTTTCTATTGTGGGGAGCAACCATGCTAAGGAAGTTTTACGAACTCAGGGACGCTGTGAATGGTTTCATGGAGTGCAGTGATAGCAGGTGGCTCTGTAACTTTGCCTTCATAATGGACATTGCCAGCCGTCTGTCAGAGCTCAATGTTAAACTGCAAGGGGAAAACCACCTCCTGGTCTCACTCCTTTCCCATGTGAAGTCACCTGAAGCTAAACTAAAGCTGTGGCAGGTGCGACTTGAAAGGGTGAACATGGGGTTTTTCCCTACTCTTCATGTTCAAAATCTTCAGCGTGAAAGGACAACGAAAAATGTGAAGGAATGTGCTCACTTGTTAAGAGAATTTAAATGAAAGATTTTGAGATGTAAAGGCAAAAGAACTGGATCTCAACATTTTTGCCACTCCAGTTAATGTCAGTGCTGCTGATGTGCCAGAGTGCATGCAGCTAGAGATCATTGACCTGCAGAACAACTGTCAGCTAAAGGCCAGGCAGCAATATGAGCTTTGACAAATTTCTGAGTTTGAGGAAACGTGCATACGATGGCATCATGATTAAGAAACCACGTACCGCTTTGAACAGTTCTTCTACCGGCAGAGTAGCATAATGGGTAAAGAACTGGGCTTGTAACCTAAAGGTCACAGGTTTGAATCCTGAGTAGGACACTGACATTGTACCCTTGAGCAAGATATATAACCTGCATTGCTTACAGTCTGCTAAATGCCTGTAATGTAATGTAATGTTCTCCAAGCTCTCACTTGCAAATGACAGACTTCTTTCCAGACTGACAGACATCAACTTAGAAAGCCAGCTACATGTGGCAACAACATCAGTGTCACCAGCCATTCCACAACTGGTTGAGAAAAAGTGTAGTCAGCCACCACATTCCACAACTGGTTGAGGCAAAGTGGCCACTCAGTAGTGTCACTATTTAATAGTCTACAAAATTACATTAGTTTGTAATGGTCAAAAGAATACACTGGTGGAATATCAGGATTCTACAGCTCTCTAACTCTTTGATCTGGTAACAGCAAAACAGCTGCTGAAGCAAGCACACTAAAGTGTATTGATAAACGTTACATTCTAGTTGTCATTGTTTAGCTTTTTTGGGGGTTGGCATATTGTTATTACATCTGTCTCCTGTCAGGAAAATAAAACCTCATGCCCTCTTTGTTCTCTATTGTGTCTATTTGATGACATGGTGTTTTGCTTTGTTACTTGGGTATATAGTGGGAAAAGTGGAATGGTTTGAGTAGGCTCATCAGTACGACCTCCTGCACGCCATTCGCATATAGCCATTTCATAACACGCGTATTTTGCATTACTGTATACTGTGATCATTGAACAAACTGTACAATAAACTGCATTCACTTTAACCCGGCATTCCTTTTTGAGTCTTGCTGTTGCACAACTAGCAGTTTTAAGGTCCAACACACACACGGATATCCGCATCCTGTAGTCACACGCATATACACAAGTGCTGTAGCAAGATACACACACCAGAGGGGCGTCCACATCTACCAAGATAGACAATGATCCATATAGAGCCACACTACAGTTGGATCATTTGCAGTCCCCTTCTATGTATAACTCTATAACTACAGTATGTATAGCACAGATGAAAGGTTAAAACATTATTTCAGAGTCAGATCACCAAGAGATCATTAAATTTACATCCTGTTCCAGTATCACCAGGTAAGATTAAACGCATTGCATCACCACTCAGATACTTCTGCTGTTTGGTGTTGTTTGGATTATTAGTGAATATGTGCCCAAACTCAAAAGCTTGTCCTGGTGCCCTATACTCAAAAACATTATTACTATCATGCTTCCCAGGAAGAATAATGGTGAAAATGTATGCGGTTAATTAAGTGATCTGACAAATTAAGCCTGATTAGGAAAAAAAACCCAGTATGCATGTGTTCTTCTAGGTTGAAACCACTGCGCTCCATTATCATCAGAGCTGACATAATATATAGATTTTGCAAGCCTTCCTCACCAGACTTTGGTCAAAATAATTTTAATACTTCTCAGTTAATATGATATGACAATTGAATTCAGATCATTGTCTTTCCATAAAGGAAATCCAGTAAAGGTACTGCATGTACAATTGGTCAAAGTAGAATGAAATAAGCCTGAGCAATGTTGAGTAAAATTGAGTTTTTGAATTAGTCGTTTTTGAAGTATAAATTTAATTAAATGGCCCAATTTGGCTTTTTAAAAAGAACAGTATTTAACCATAAAATGAACATAGTATGGGGTCATGATTATGTTAGTAGAACATGCTTCTGGTATGTATTCTTCAGGCAGGGACTTCTGGTATACCAGAATGAAATCTGTACTGCAATAGTGCCATCTGGGGTATTCTGAGGATAAAGCATCTATTTTTGAGAGAGAAAGACAGAGAGAGAGAACTGTCTTTTATCTGTGAAAGCACAGGTATGCGTTCTTGTGAGTGTGTGTATGTGTGTGTGTGTGTGTGTCTGTGTGTTTTCAGAGAAACTTGGGAACCACTTTTTTTGGTTTCTGCATCAGTAATGTTATACCGTGGTGCGATCAGTAGCTACTTTATCTTTATCTTCAATTTCCTCAGCTAGAAAACATGCTTGTTGCAGACTATTGGCCCAATATCAACTCAGCTGTTGGTCCACCAGACTGGTCGTTCATTTTTGAGTTGTTTCATCTTATTGTACATTTCATGTATTCTAATTTCTTGACTTTCAAACCAGTGGATGTTGGCATATTCCACTAGTGAGCTATGCCCCTAAACCCTTGTTGCAGAAATACTCCCTGAGCTGGGCCAGCACAGCAGTATTTGGTTAGATGTCCGTTATCTGGAATATAAATTTAGATACCCGAAATGGTATGACAGCAGAATATCAACAGGTCCATCTTGTTTTTCTTTCTGCTTGGACAATCCTAAAAACCATTTTATTTTATTATTATTATTATTGTTATTATTATTGTTATTATTATTAATATTATTATTATTATTATTATTATTAATAATAATAATAATAATAATAATACATTTTATGTATATTGCGCAACTTTACACAGCATGGCTTATGGAGAAGCAATATATAAGCAATATAGGAAGCAATAAGGAAAGGAAAAAAAGAATAATTAAATGAACAATCAAAACCAGGATAGGAGAAAAGAGAAGTAAAAGTAAGCCAAGGGTGCAGAGTGAGGGAAATGGTGTTGGGTGAAGAGGTAGGTTTTTAAGTGAGATGTGAATGTAGAGATTTTGGTTCAGTCATGGAGATGATGCAGTAGAGCGTTCCAGAGTTTGGGGGTCATGGCACTAAATGACCTGCCCCCCATGGTGGACAGTCTAGTTTTGGGGACCACCAGAAATCAAGGGCCAAAGGACCTGACGGTGCGAGCAGTGAGGTAGGAAGGGGCCAGACCATTGAGTGCTTTGTAAGGATTTTGTAATGTATGCGTGAGGGAATAGGTATTATGACCTGGTCTAGCGTCAGACCGTAACAGGATAAACGATAAGGGAAATGGGTAGGGAAACATACTGCAAACTGATCAGTAACTCTGGTCCCTATCTACCTATCCAAATGTAACTGAATGCTGGCAAGTCTTCGAAGGTTACTAGGCTTTGAACGCTGAACTTCGGACAGTTAGCTGATAAACTAAAAGCCCGAATAGCCCAGTAAGGAGCGTTAGATCTCCACCCAGAGTAGCTTTCCAAAACAATAAAGGAAAAATAACAAAGCAAAACTAGACAATTCCTGCAGAAATTGTGAAGTGTGGTTTTCACCAGTGCAAAGTCGATTTTGTGCTTTATTTTTAATAATATTTTTACATTATTATTACATAAGTATTCAGTATTACTTTACTGTCCCGCAAAATCAGCATGCTGTCCTGCATTTGAATCATATGGATTTGGTCACCCTAATCACTGATCATGATAGCCATAATCTCTCTCTCTCGCTCGCTCTCTCACTCTCTTTAACAAGACCCAGATCTGCCTTGGTTGGAATCTGTCATGTAACACCTCTCAATCCCACAAAGATGGCAAAGAAAAAATGAATGTTATTATTCTTTACATAAAATAATTTCTTACATTTTTTCTGCAATGTAGTCCATCACACAGAAGTGGAATATAGGCTGCAGTCCAAACAAAGGTTGTGTCCAGTTAAAAATAAACACCGTAGAATCACCTTGATCTATCATCAAAGTGCTGCAGTGTACAAAAGCTCTGAGAGTTGAATATCACGTCAACAATTCACTTGGTATTCCACGAGAGACGGTTGACTAACAAAAGCCTGCGATCCAAATCTTGATATATTCATCTATTTTGCTCATATTGTATATTGTCCTATGGCAGAAGGTTTGCTAAGACTTTCGTTTTCATACATACATTTAATCTTGTCGATGTAAGACAGAGAAAAGACAGTAACTTTAGTTGGTCAACTCCCGGTGCTGCGTTAGCTAACGCTAGCTAACTAGGTATGCTAGCCCTACCTATTAGCTAGCTAGGTTAGCTAACATTCCAGCTACAGCTAACGGCGAACAATTGGACTGAACAACTAACTTATTCGTAGTGATTAGAGATTTTTGATTGGAGCAAAATATAAATGGTACACATTTGCCAGATTTTACTCCGGTAAAAACGCATTTATATACATAGGCTAGAAGTGGACATAGCGATTTAGCCACAGACTGTAATGTTAGAACATATTTATTGGATATAGTTCATTCATTGTTATCAGTGTACTGCTGGAATTTTCTCTTTACAGATTGAGCGCGCATTCAGGGTGATATAGAAGATCTTCCGGTGGATTGACCGCCCACATTCCACAATTGTCCAGTCTCATCACAACAGGTTTGTAATTTGTGTTAGCGATTAGTTGCATTTAATTGTGGGAAAATATCAAGTATATATAGATAGATCAGAAGGGGACTTAGGTTGTGATTGTGATTAGAGGACAATAGTTGTTGCAGAGTACTGCTCCAGTATTTTTTTTCTTCTAGAGTTGGCTGGTCATTCAGTACCATTGGAGAAGGACTACAGTTGGTGCAGAAAGAGTGTTCCAGTTCTGCCCTCCACAGTTTGGTAGAGTTGTGGTTACAGGTATGTAATTAGTATTATACACAAGTCTGCGTTTTAGCTGTTTCAACTGGGAAAATTATTATCTAGAAATTAACTATATTAGATTCGTTGAATTATTTTAAAGGGGAATGTCACCCATTTTAAGAATTCACATATGTTCTTACTGTGCCCCAGGACAGTTCAGTCAGTATGTGTGAACATGCACCGCTCTCTCCTGAAGCTAGAAATTGGAGAGAGAACCCTCCAATCGGTGATGTCATTGGGATGTAAAATCTGGAGCTGCTCCATAGACAATGAATGGGGCTCTGACTTTATGAGGCTATAAAATGTTTGTGAGCTCTTGCACCCAAATGAGGATTTAATTCTGGTTCAGACCTTCTAGCAATGCTAGAATATAAATGTCATTTGGGTGTTAGAGCTCACACAAACATTTTATGGCCTCACAAAGTCAGAGCCTCATACATTGTCTATGGAGCAGCCCCAGATTTTACATCTCAGTTGTCTCAAATGTCACCAGCATTGGATTTATTTTGTCACACAAGGGTCTGACAACATTTAAAACATATTCTAACGTTAATTTGCTCTTAAAACAGTATTAAACTTATAACTTTTCCCTGCTGTATTCATCAGGTCTGTACTGCTCTGCTCATTACTAGATACAGTATTTAAACGCAAATAAGATGATTATATAACTTCCTGGTTAGTGTTAATTTAAAAACTTGTCTGATCTGTCCATTATCTATCACATCATTTAGTGATAACATCATGCCATACCGGGGGAAGAGATCTCAGGCTGCAAAGCAATGCTGGACTAAGTTGGACCTTTCACACCCTTGGTTTCAGAGTCCAGAACCACACAGTAGCATTCAAGTCATGGAGGTATGTGACAGGGAATGTAAACAGGAGGTGTGCAGTCCACCTGTGGTGTCATCCCCAGGCACAGCTCAGTATCATGCACAGCCTGAGGTTCAAGAGGTCAACAGCAGTGTGCAGGCCATAGACCTTTCTGAAAATGATATCGTACAAGAAGCATGCGCCCCACCACCCTCTGTGATATCTGTGCAGACGTCCCATAGTCAGGATTATAGTGACTATGAGCCTTAGTCAAGGAATCGTCAGTGTACATGCATGGCTCTGACATTTCTAGCACAACAGAATGAGGGTCATGCCTTGAAGGAGGATAATGGACAAGAGAGACAGTCTGTATAAGAAAACTATAAAACAGCTAAAAAGTGAAAAGAGGTTCCGCGATTACTACTTGACCTTGTGGAAATGGGATTCATGGGAGACAAGGGAGATCCTGGCACAGAGGATTGGTTTCAAAATCTTTGCACAAGACTTGTTGTCTGCAGGTGTTACACATGCACTGCTTACAGTATCACCATATACCATTGTCGTGTTCAGAGACCAATCTGGGAGATATGGACTGCTTGACTCTCATAACAGAAATGCTGATGGGCTACCTGTGCCTGGAGGAAAAGCTGTAACGATGACCTTCACACATTTGGATGATCTGATTGAAAAGATTGACCAATTGAATGCCTTGCTACATTGTGGGCCTACTGACAGAAAACAGTTTGACTTCATGCCGGTGATATTTGCACATGCAAAGGCTCTGTCACACCGTTTGCCTTCCCTACAAGTGCAATCTGACAACCCACATGACAAAAGGCCTGTGGAGGTGAAGGTGACACCAACTGCCAAACATGAAACAGACACTGGACTACCAACCAGCCAACATTCTCTGCAGTCAGTCAATGCACTGTCCACACATGTGGTGTCAAAGGCTACACAGGTTACAACATCTAAAAAAACTCAAAGAAAAGAGACAAAGAGACAAAGAAAAGACACACAGCTGTGTGTAAAAACATCTGCCACTCATAAAAAACAAACATCTCTGAGAGAGAGATACAGAAGAGATGTAGATTTCAGGGTGAAAAAGAAGGAATGCATCACCATAAAATACAAAACAGATCTACATTTCAGGATGAAGCAGAAGGAATCCATAACGAGGAGATGCAAAACAGATCTAAATTTCAGGATGGCCCATAAGCTGCGCTGTTCATTGAAAATAAGAATAAATACGTCACGATCTTGGTCTCAAAACCAACAATACCAAATACTCCACCAGCCAGCAATGTCGAGCATTGTATAGTTTTTAGGAAACAAAATCTAATTCATTACATACATGTATGAAATACTTTTAATGTGTAAGTGTGTAAGTAACCTAATAGACAATCAATGTGTAAGTAACCTTTGTCTTTGGTCATAATATAAGCATTTTAAAATCATGATTTTGGCTGCACAGGGTCTTTAATGAATTGAAAACATACATTCTTTGTTGAATGCAGGCACACTACTTCTAAATTATAAAACAGAAGACATTATACAAAACATTAAAAAATTAATCTAGAAATACAAGAAAAGAGAAAGAGAGAGATGGATAAGCCAGACCTTGCCAAAGTATCAACTTCCAGTATAAGCGCCACAGGAGGAAAGGAAAACAGCTAAAAACACACAACCAAGGAACAACCACCAAAATAAAAAAGATAAAAACTCTTCTTCTTCAAGGCTCCGAAACCAAACGCAACACAAACAATTTTTTCCTTTGGGCATCTTAAATACCTTACCCAGCATGGCTTGAGGATGTTTACCCTGATTGGGTGATGCCGAGTTAAGGTTTAGGAGAGAAGGGAAGGGGGTCAGACTAATTTATGACAAGGACTGGCCTACCTAAAGATTGCATTCAAACTTAAAGTAATGGGAAATGTTAGGCATGTAGGCATGCAGGGTCTCCGACCCGCGATATGGTGTCCTGTGTCATCTTTGTTTGTCTCTTCTGAGGAGGTGAGACCCATAAACTGTCTGCTTAGATTAGGGTATCAGTGGATTTTAAATTGCCCCAATCACATTTGCTTTGATGCTTGTGATGGGGAGGCCAGGCCACATTCTTATTCACAGTTTCCAAAGGCCAAAACCTAAACACTACATATCCTACAGAATCAAATAGCTTATTTAACATCTGTGAGGTAAAAAATGAAAATAAAATAAAATGATTATATATATATTTACATAAGAACTTACCTCAGACTGCTTCGCATATTATTATTAATATTATCATTATTATTATTATTATTATTATTAGTGTTTGTTTGTAGTTTTATAATATTGTTTTAAGATTGTCGAGTTAACAATATTGTTTGGTAGATTAACTGCTCAAGCTGGCTGGCTAGCAATCTTAATTAAGATAGAAATATAATTAGGTAGCTAGATATTTATATACTACCTACTGTAACGCACTGACTGATAAACTGCTGAAGGGGACCTCTGACAATGAAAAGCTTCTCATCTGTAGAGATGCCAAAAAATTCTGCCTTCAGGGTACACAATCCATTTTTTGCAGTGGTTTTTTTTTTTTTTTTACAACTCTTGTCACGTCTTTTTTACACACTGCCCCTCCTTCCTGAACTGTGTTGAGCATCATTGTAAAGGATACTTAATCAAGCCACACTATGCACTTGGTTCAACATTGATGTGTGTTTTCCTACTGTCTTTCTAGGAAAGGTCCTGTACTACAAAGATGGTGGGACATTGAAGAGGGTGATAGAAAGCGAAGAGGAAAGGATGGAGCTGCTCATTGAGGCCCATGCCGGCCATTTTGGAGCAAACCGGATGCAGCAGAAAATCAGGCAACGCTTCTACATACGATATACAATATATTTTATTGTCCCCTTAGTGAAATTTTTCTTGGGCTCAGTGTCGCTGCATTTAACAAATGTCATTCTACATTTTACATACAGAGTATGTAGACATGTGACACAGTCAACCACATACTAGTATTCATATGTACATACATTCAAGTGCCGTTAGTAAAAACTATATAGTCCCTTTGGGGACTATAGCCTCTATGGCTCATACTATGTCCTTACTGTTTAAGATGTTAATAGAAGAAAGTAGAAAATAGTTTTTAAAATGATTGAGGGTGCCACTTGGGTACTGTATATCATCTGCCAGAGGGTAAAAGCTTGTACTCAGAGTGGAGGACATGGGATGGATCAGCCAGTATTCTCTGTGCTCCTCTGAGCACAGACTGCTCGTATATAGATTGAAGGGACTGGTGTTCTTTCTTCCCTATGGCCTTCATGGCGGTCTGAACAAGACGGGCAACCCTCGATTTTAACTGTACTGAGAGGTTACCATACCATGCCTATACCCCATACCTGATTAGGCTCTCCAAGACTGCCTGGTAGAACAGATACATAAGTTTCTGGTCAACCCATTCAACCCATACACTCTGAGCCTTCTCAAAAAGTACAACCTCTGCTGTAGCCTGGAGCATAGGCGGTCAACATGGGCTTGCCAGGTAAACATGTTATCAATATAGACACCAAGGTACTTAAGAGCATACGTGAATAATGGTGTGGATAATCACCGGGCTGTGGTCACCTACTGCCCTAGGGTCAAACACCATCTCTTCAGTTTTCTTTACATTCAAAATGAGGTGGTTAGCACACCAATGTACAAAATTCTCTATCTCAGAGTAGTAGGATGATGTATCATTGTCTCTGTACAATAGACTAAGGATAGCAGTGTCATCAGAGAATTTAAGTATGTAGTTATCCAGGCATTTGCTCACACACTCATTTGTATACAATGTGAAAAGCACTGGAGAGCTCACAACCCTGAGGGGCACCTATACTGATTGATCTGGGGTCAGAGAGGGTGTTGTTGACCTTTACATGCTGGATACGATCTGTCAGAAAAGAGATACACCATTTAATAATAAAAGGGTTGACACTCGTCTGTTTCATTTTCTGAATCAATAGATAAGGCTGAAGGGTGTTAAAAGCTGAACTAAAATCAACAAAAAGCAGGTGTACATAAGAAGAAGAAGAAGAAGAAGAATATTATTATTATTATTATTATTATCAATCAGGTTTTATTGCCAAGTAGGTTTTCACATACGAGGAATTTGTTTTGGTCTGGTGATGCATAACAGTAAACATAAAATAAAATAAATGAAATGAAATGAAATAAAATAAAATAAACATAGTGCAATAACATAAACATAGTGCAAACAGTAAACAGTAAACAATAAACAATAGTGCAAGGGGACAAAGTGTTATAATATAGAATAAGTACAGGTGCTGTCTGTTTGGTGTCCGTGGGGGTCAGGATAACAGACAGTGTCAGTGGGGGTCTCAGGCCTTGTTGATGAGGCCAGCTGCAGTTGGGAAAAAACTGTTCTTGTGTCATGAGGTTTTGGTCCTGATGGACCGCAGCCTCCTGCCAGAGGGGAGTGTTTGAAAGAGTTTGTGTCCAGGGTGGGAGGGGTCGGCCACAATCTTTTCTGCCCGCCTCAAGGCCCTGGAGGTGTGCAGGTCCTGGCGGGATGGCAGGTTGCAGCCAATCACCCTCTCAGCAGTACGAATGATACGCTGCAGTCTGCCCTGGTCCTTAGCAGTGACAGCAGCATACCAGATGGTGATGGAGGAGGTGAGGATGGACTCAATGATGGCGGTGTAGAAGTGCACCATCATTGGCAGGTTGAACTTCTTCAGCTGCCGCAGGAAGTACGTCCTCTGCTGTGCCTTCTTGGTGAGGGAGCTGATGTTCAGCTCCCACTTGAGGTCCTGGGTGATGATGGTGCTCAGGAAGCGGAAGGACTCCACAGTGTCGACTGGGGAGTCACACAGGGTGATGGGGGCGGGTGGGGCGGGTGGGAACTTGTATTTGAATTCTTATCCTCAAGGGGTCTCTACAGAACTCGAATGGTACAGTGAAGTGACTAATTCTAGAGTTTAGTGGCTAATTGTCACATTTTAAAAAACAATTACAACAAACTGTCTATCCATATACATCTTCATATGTTTTCACCAAGCATTGTCAATTAATGACAGGAGATTGTTAAACAACTGAACATGATCAAATTTAGAGTTTAGAACATTTATAAATGGAATATAGATGCTTTCAACGGTAACAACATAAACAAACGTTACTGCGCATGTGCGTTGTTCTGGCCCTAACTTAACTTCCAGCAGACTTCAGCAAACAATCAATAACAACATAGTCTAGTCCCTCTAGACTATTTCTGATAACAAGCAAAATAAATAACAAGTAAATTACGTTAGCTAGCTAGTTAAAACTATGAGGTTACCAGTCGAAGAAAAGAACCGTTACTTGGCCAAACTCAAATGCGATAACGTTACACTACCAGAAAAACAAGTGACAGAAACGGACAACTGTTGACACTATTGCACCTTGCTGAGCATCACATTCCTTGCATAATCCATAACTGTTCTGGGTTACACGCACATTCCTGTGTAAAATGTACACTCTTTCTATGATATTGCTTAAAAACGATGATTAGAGACACAAACTGGGGCTAGTGGGCAGCATGTGTAGCCAATGCAATTACTTTAGGTTATTTATTTGTATAGCATGCATTGGTGGAAAAACATCGTGGCTCTTAATATTTTGGGTCACCTTGCTAGATTACCACAACAAAAAATGATTAGGCAATGTAACGCTGTCAAGTCATTGGAAACAGGTATCATAACATTAGTAAAACGTAACTAAAGCGTATCAACTACTAGCATTGATCTAACGGTGCTGTGCATAATTATACAATGTTATCTACGTCTAGCTAGCTAGCTAGAATCAATGTAGTTAGCTAATTCATAACTATTGCAGGCTTATTACTGGTCAGCTAGCCATTAGCTATCGCTTATCATGAGTTTGTTACCTGAAACGAAGTCAGTGCTAGAGTGAGACTGAGAGCACCTATTCGACCACCTTCGTTCGACAGACAGGAAAGTGTAAACTGGTTTGCAACTATATATGAAATAGGACAAATATCGGTAACAACCTGTACCTAGTTATGTAGGAAAAAATGTCCGTATTATCCTCCTGTGGTTATTTTTTCAGTACTTTCATGATTTTTTTTTTTTTCTGTGCCGGCAAATAAGTCAGAGGTGGTCCAGCGCTAGCTTTTGGTTGCTAGGGGGACGTGTATCGACCACCCCATATAAATGAATGGAACTTGACATAAATTTGCTAGTATCCTGTCGTGCGTATTTGAGGTTAATATGAGAAAGGGTGGTCTCTCAGCACGTCTAGGAATCTGTACATATTCACTGTTGTACATAACCCAAGTCGCAGGACGCAAAATAGCCATTAGGAAAGCAGTTAGAAATTATGAAGCAAAGTCTGCGCCATTGGCTTTAATGGGTCGCGATGAGATAATTACGAGTGCGTTGCTTGTCTTAAGTTGATATAGTAAATAAGGCTGTATTATTATTACTAAATGTGTGAAGGTGATTTTTTAATACAGTTTATTATGTGTATTTTTACAGGACTTACATTTTAATAGGTAACGATGTCCAGTTATTTCTCAAAAATACGAAGTAACAACGGGCAAGCACCAGCTATAATAATCGCAGGGATTCAAGCAATTAGTTTCACAATTCCCTAGTGGGGTTACAAAGTTAAATTATGTATTTTTACAAATTTTCGAAATGTAGGTCATTTTGCACCCCACAGCAATAACCCAATAATAAACAAACAGAGCGGAAGTTAACTTAGGGCCAAGCGCATAACTTTGGCAACGCGCGTGCGTCCGATGAAAGTGTCTATAATAGGAACTGTAATTATTATTGACAAATTTGGCCTTAAGTGTGGACCTCATTGGACCGTTCAAGGCTTCGAGCAAGGGGAACCGTTAGTGTTGGACAACAACAGGTTTCTTCACAAAGTGGGTGGAAGCTATACCCATCAAAGCAAAGACGGCAGTGGCAACATCATAGGTGCAATACACATGTAGATACATGCTCATCTCTGATTTCATCATATGATTAGTTAAAAAAAAAATGAATTGTCATTTTGACACCACATAGGCCTTGATGGACATCTTCTACACCCATGGTGCATCTGAGGTCGTCTTGACGGACTAAGGTCACGAGTTCTGGAATAAGGTCATTTGCACTGAATACATATTTCTCTATTCAGTTTATGGTAATAATTGATTAAATGACTCTGGCAAGCAAGAAGTCTGTTGACACTTGTGTTTTTTGATTTAGATTAACCATACCTTGTTTGAGAAGTTTGGGGTGAAGCATCACATCACGACGGCGTACCATCCCCAGACAAATGGACTGGACGAGCGAACCAACCAGACCCTGAAGAGGGCCATTGGCAAGACCCTTGATTGGCACCAAGAGAGGTGGGAGGACAAACTTAAATAGACTGTGTTTGCCTATAACTCTTGTGTCCATGCTTCCACTAGGTACTCGCCCTATCGCCTGATGTATGGACGGGAGCCACGACTGTTGTCAGAGGTATGTAAAAATCAGATTGTATGTTTTATCATGTTAGGCTTTGAGTATATAAATTTCCAATCCTTCAGGGAAGAAGTGGTGGTTGGTGTGAACAGACAATTGTACAGTAGGCACTGAACATCAAAACAGCGACTCCATAAATATTTATTTAATGGGTTTGAATCTTATAACTTTTAGTTGTTTTTTTATTGGTATTTCAATTGTTTTCAACGTAATTTACGGGAAACATTCCTGAGGAAGTTGGAAGTTGCTGCTCCAGATGAGGGTGATCTGGGGAAGTACATCCAGGCAAGGGCTGAGAAAGATGGGGAGGCTTTTGACAAGGTGATTATGATGTAGGCACATGTTATTAATGACATATATCAAAATAGATATATGTTACAGAACTTTCCAAAATTAACCAATCAATTGATTAAGGTGAGAGCCAATGTTGAGAAGGCCCAAAATAGACAGGAGGAGGCCTACCAAAGGAGGACAAAGAAGGGGACCAAGCGCTTCAAGATCTCCCCAGGCATTTTTGTACGTTGAAAACGTGCTTTTTATGAGATATCATTTCTTTTTGCAAAGTGTTTTATTATGAGAGTGAGAAATGCGAAGTGACCCTGTAAGAAACGGTTGTGGATTATGGCTATCCTTGTGTGAATTTGTACAGTCTGATGAGCATGTACCGTTTAGCAGTTTCGGTTTGCTATATATGTAAAACAGTGGCTGTGACAAAGGGTGCGGTGGCGTAAGTGTAAACGCATCAGAAACGCAGGTGAAATATGGCCAGTGTATGTACTCACGGATTTGATGGCCATCCAATGAGCCTTGATTGACAAAAGAATCAGCAAGCCCGTAGAATTAGAGCTCCCTAGGTCACAACTTGTGTGCAGAATAGTTCAGCGATGTTACTTTTTAACTTTAGAAATCAGGAATTATTATGGGAACCGGAACATGACTGTTTACGAGCATTTGTGCCTGCACTTAACGCTTCACCAAAATGAGTGGGGTCATTATTAAAAAAAAAAACATATTGAAGGCATTATTTCTCATTTCATCACAAGAAAAAACTCATTGTGAAATGTTTAAAATGTCAATTGGTTATTAGTTATTGATACATTCGTATATTTAGGTGTCCTAAAAACTTTATAGCTGCCAGCGTCCTGAAGGACTTCTACAGCCATTTCAGAACTGATATGGCACCGAAAAGAAAAAAAAACTAAAAACGAGTGCTCGCTATCTTATTCATTTTGTTTGCTGAAATGAAATGTTAGGGAACAGGCCCTATGAAATGTTTTCTGGCATGTCTAGACAGCTAAACCTCAATTGAACAATGATGTTTTTATATGTATTTCTATGTCAAGACCTTATCTACATTGTGGTATAGCGCATTTGAGTTTTACGAATGGGTGTTTTTTGTAATTACGGTGAAAATTGATACATTCGCAACCCTCTGGATTCCAAATCCTATCTATGACCTGCGGCGAATGTACATGTTTCTGGTGGCTAGGTCACCCAGAAAACTTGTTTGAACAAAAATATTTTTACATATATTTTTTTCTCCAAGATCATGTCTTCAGTATGGTATAAAGGGCTTTATAGTTTTACAAGTGGGTGTTTAAAAAAAAAATTAGGGTAAAAGTCCCCAACTGCAATGGAATGAGACATTTTGGCACCTATTGCATTTTGAGAGTACACATTAAATGACGCATCCCATTTACCAGTAAATGCATACAGTATATTAGTTTTGCTTTACGAATACCACAAAATATTGGTTCATTTTTTTGAAGGAAAACAGATAACCCCACCCTACAAGTCGCACAGGCGATGATGCGTTTCCCTCCAACAACAGCGATTATGTGTGGAGGTAAGTGGCTAATTTTTTAAATCGTATTATAGGAAACAAATGTTATATTCTGGCAAATTAGTGATTTATATGTTGTTATTTGATTATACTGTAGCATTTATGACATTATGCATGAAGAATAAACGGTCAATATATGTTTTCTGAAAGATCGCCAAAACAGATTTGACCTCCCTACTAAGACGCCATTTTAGCTTTTGCACAATTTGGTGTTTGCTAACTAGCTCTTGCCAAATTACGTTCTCTTAAGTTAGCCCTCATCAAAATATAGATTCTGATGTCCTTCAAAGAAAAAAACTTAAGTTGGACATTAGGCTTTACTTATGTTTATTCTTACCTTTCTGTCACACACTGAATTGTACTTGGTCAACACGTTCTCATTCCCAACTCGTCAAATATTGCAGCTTGGTCAATGGCCCTTCTCGTCACTATCAGACGCGTTGGAAAGACTTGGGCGTCTTGGGTTGACGAGTGAGGTAGCCCATTGAATTGAATTGCCTACCTCTTTGGCGGTTTTTGACGCTATGGACAGACTGAACCTCAGCGCAAATTCGGAGCTCGTATTTGTAGACAATCAATACTATTGTCACCTATTCAAATTTAATTACTTAAAATCACATACACATATACCGAAATATACCAGAAATTGTTTTATTTTAATACTGTAGGCTACACAAAAAATTATTTTATAAACGTCAACCTAGACCTAGGCTAAGGCATGCTGGGTGATGTAGTTTATTTGGAGTGTATTGGATTACCTCTGATCAACGTTTTTTAAAAATATAACAGACATGTTATTATTGTATTTTGTTCAGAGACCATTATTTAATCTCTTTCGACGGTGTGGTTGGTTTAATGTCTGGAAAAGGTATTTCGGTCCCCTTTTGTGGAGAATTGAAGTCCAATTCCAAATCATGTTGGCCAACAAAGAATTTTTGTGACAGGGCTTTGGGACTCCAGCTTCCCAAATAATGCCCACAAAAAGGTATTTGAGACGATGCCAGCAACCGGCTTCCCTCCGATGGGTTCAATAACTAACTCTACCGATGGTAAGAGACCTCTGTAATTTTGAAATCTTAGCAATGATAACGTTGTTTTTTGAAAGTATGCTGTTTAAATAGTTTTTTTTTTTTTTTTTTTAATCGTTGCTTCATATATATTTTAAAATATATATATATTTTCATTGAGTATCCCACTTGTAATTACGGCTTGGTCAAGCTTTTGCATTCTATTTCCAAGTCGGAAATGTAGATGTTTCCAGTTTACCACCCTAATGTAGCATTAAACCTTATGTATGCCATGCAGATGTCAGAATGTACCCTATGATTTGCTATTTTTTAGGTGACAGGTGTGTCACGAAAGTTGGAGGTAATTGCCAAAAAGTGTAAAAAGGTGAAGAAGTGGCAACGCAGTATAACAAACCACATGTACTGGTCCGCAACAACAGCTGCATCTGGAAAGCAAACCGTGGCCAAGTGGAGTTCCCTTATAAACCACATGCACAATATCCACACCCAATCCCTTTTTCCCGAAGTGTGTTCACCCTGATCTTTCAGAAACACATGGAAACAAGTGGTTCCAGCCTGGTAAGTACTGCACTTGCATGAATTGTACTTTGTAATAGGGATATGTTACTCATAGGCATATTATACCGTATGGATTTTACATTTTCCAACTCTATTTAAGGTAATGCAACTGTCTACAAAGTAGAAAAGGCCCTGTTGAACAAGAGGATCCTGAAATATGTGGAGAAACTAAGTCCACAGCACCAGACGTCAGCACTGGAGGCGTTCCATTCTGTCATTCTGAGGTTCGCACCCAAGAATGTGCATTTCCCTTTTGTTGGGATGCTGTGCAGGTATGTTAAAGTGCCTGGAAAGTTAATTTTGTGATTGCCTTATAACAATTTTTTTTTTAAAAGCATGTAATTTGTGATGAGCTGCAACCAGAGACTGTAAAAAATATGGACAAAGCTACTGTGACGTCACCCATTGACTCTCCGTGGGTCTCTAAAACACGTTTTGAAGCTCAATGGCGGGCGCGGCCATTTTCTCGATTTGGAGCCAAAACCATAGAGTTAAGCGGTCTTGTGATTTTTACAATTTGATTGACAGTCCGGTGCGGAAAAGCCCCTCAACCTGAACGAGGCTAGCTGTCTGTCTGTCGTTATGTTTTAAAATATATTATCAGATGTTTACGGAGTTTAATTTCCATCCGTGACTGTACTGTGTCATGTAATCACGTTATATGTATGACATTAAAAATACAATTAGGCTATGTTCAGTTATCTTCAATGTATGTTTCTCAGCAAAACGAATATGCTTAGCTAGCATATCAGCTTGCCAGTGAGCTAGGTAGGCTGTCCGTGGTTAGCTCACACGTTAGCAATATGAACCACAGGGGAAGAACATTGACTACACTGATGGTCAATCAATCGGAGATGTGTAGGCTACTGGTGATTTGACTAGGCAAATTTTCGTATAACTGTCTAATCTGCTGTTAACCGAGCAAGTTATCGTCGTAGGTTTTCACCAGTCAGATAATGAGCCTGCTACTACTAGCTACTCCATCGCCGTTTGTGGTGTTCACTTGCTGGGTGACGCTAGCTGACCGATCGTTCGCAAATCACTTTCTACCGAACAAAAATTAACACTCAGCGGTGATTAACAAATCTACCAAGTATTTTAATAACTGATCTGCAGGCGTGTAAATATGACAACGCACTTTGTACGGCAAGTTTTCCACCTGGTGCATGAAGACAAAAATAATGTAGCCTACGTTGAATTTCTAATTATTATTAGGCTATTATTTTTTTCTTGTAAATCATCAAAACCAATGGAGAAAAGCCAATATACGCAAGGAGCACCCAGAACCGATTCGGAGAACCACTGTCTTAAATGCCTAGCTTGTCGGTCTCTTAAATGCTAAAAACATGTTCCTTTCTAAATGCCAAGATGGTTAATTTCGTTAAATTCTGTGTGTGTGATTTCATCGTGTGTTGTATATTCAGCAAATTAACCTTGAAACTCTTAATTCGCTTCGTGAAACTGAAAAAGTGTTTATCCCAAAATTGGGATTATAGTAGCTTTGTCACATGCGTGAAGCATGGCCCAGGTAGACATTTACGGAATGTACACGACTGACAAGCCGCCAAACACGTTTGACAGATTGAATGTTTGCCGGTTAAGGTTAGCTAGCTAGTCAAATGGCTTGGTAGCCGAAGTTGCGAACTGTTTTAGCACAGGCTACTACTGGACTACCAAATATAGCAAGCTGATTACGCTTTCTGCCAAGTAATTATTTGGTTAAGTAGGCTAAAGGAAATAGTAAAAATGACTCGGATACCGAAAAACTTAAGAGGAGGATTATTTTATGGTCGTCTAGAGCAGCTGTAAATAGCACACGCCATAATGAAATCACCACGAAATGGGATGCCTGCATTTTCAGACTTAGCACAGGCGGACCGTAGCCGGAGCCGCAATGGCAAGGCCAAGAAGCGCCACCGCCCACCCCAGTGACCATAGACTGTAGCCCCTACTGTAGCTGAGTCCTCCGCAGTAATCCGGAAGTGACGCAAGCTGTACCTCATTGGTCCAGAACAAATATTGGCACTGTGCCCAAATGACGCAATAAATCATGAAATCGACCCATGGACAGTCATAAGACCAATAAAATACACCTATTATGACTATTTGTTCTTGTGAGAAAAAATTATTGACTTTGTATTTTGATCGCATTTGTACCGTAGACTTACATGGAAACCGGATATGAAAACACCTATACTGGAGCCATCCGTAGTGGCGCTAGTGAGCAACCAGGAACTACAACACCAGGAAATGAGCTTCAAAAACGAAGTCTGGTTTTGGCCGCTTGGCTGCAACCAGCTACAGGTTTTGCGTAGAGGTTGCATGTGTGAGTTAGGATGTCAAAGTCCACTTCCCTCGAGTAAGTTAAGATCCCAGCAACTAGAGTTGAAAATATTTATTTACATATCATCTCCATAAGAGGTCAGGTCAGGTCAGGTCTAGAGGGGGTGAAGTTCCGGTTCAGTCATCTAAGGGGGGTCTGAAGCCAGTGTGGTGATCCTCTTCGTCAGGATACTCGCAGTGGATTCGCAGGACCACGCACGACGGTATCACTACTCTGATTCTCCTGCCCAAGTAGCCCCAGCACCAGCTGACAAACTGCCTATACGCTAGGTAGCGAGCACGCCTGTAATAAAAATACCTAATTAAGTGTAGGCGATATGTGATTTCAGTGTCTCAAAACTGCATTTTAGATGTAGAAGAGATTATTGTTTTCCATTTACATTTAAAAAAAAAATGTTTTAAGGTTTAGATTCAGGTAGAATAGATTTTCTAGAACTTTTGTAAACACTCAAATATTTAATAGCATCTTTTGAAACAATGAACATGGCTTAGCCCTTTAGTTTGGAAAATACTCACGCTGCTCTCTGCCTAACATCTAGGGGCCCATGTTCTGCCCTAAACACACGTTCAGGGCATTCTGAAGGGAGTAGGGGTTGAGGCAGACCGGTTCCAGGCCAGGATGCAATATCATGCATCCTGGGTCCTGCGGTAGCTCTCCACACCTGGTCATTACCTATTGAAACAGTTTTACATTGTAGAGGACCATGTACCAGTACAGCAGACATGCAATTATTGTTATGCCCCCGACCTCCATAAGGAAGAAGGGGGCACATGCCACGCTTTGCGGTGGCCTTGTTAATATGAATAATACACACCGGTGTAAGTTCTCTGCAGCAGATGTTTTCTGCCTCAGAAGGCATGGTTTGGCACTCTCCACATGAGCATCTGTTTTTATATAAATATAGCTATGAGAGTTTAAAATGATCCCATGTAAAGGAATGACAGCAACTCACATCATTTTTAACTCACCATTCCGTGAACACTTGGTTCGACCGCCTATTTTCTGTGGGTGGTGGCGGTGGGACTCCATCTTAAAATGTGAGTCTGCTGGCTCATATTGGTACGGTTGTACCAGCCCTACATCTCCTGCTTGCACCATAACTTCACAGAGCTATAGGAGAGAGCGGGGAACAAGCTAACGCATTTAGTTTGTTCCCCGCACTGCCCTACACACTGAAACCGTTTAGCAGTCTTGCATGCTGTTTGTTTTCAATGGGAATGCAACTGTCGCTAGAGTCTGAAATGCATTAACGGATATCAAGAAATCTAACTAGGTAGTAGGGTATTTTGTAATAGCTATTTATTTATTTATTTATTTTTGTGGATGATGCTGAACTGATATATTCATTTTTACTTTTTGAAGCCAACTTAACAGAGGTACTACAATGACAACTGGCCTACATGATAAAGTACCCAAAGTCAAAGAAGGGACAATACTCCATTCAAGCCCTCAAGACCAAGCCAACGTACAGTGAGTAATACATTCTCATTCATTTATTTAACTGTATGTATTGTCTACATTAAACTTATCACTAACTTACTCCTTTAAAGGATTAACATTGTGGTTGAATGTGACACTTGCCAGTTGTCTTTAGGCAACAACAAAACAAATATGCATAATTCTTTTATTATTCAGTCATTTAAATGTATTTTAAAACTTATTTTTCTAAGCCTAAATTTCCCACTATAAAAGTTCACCCAAACTGTCTGGGCGTGGTAATGAGAACTGTCAATTAGCTATGATTGACAGACCGTGCCTCCACTTTCCACATGTTGTTTATTACCATAGCTACCTCCATGATACACGCTCATCTTGGGAGACTGAATTTTCACAAGCTAGCTAACTTAGTATATCAAGTATCGATAGCTAAGCTAAGGACGCTGACTTATATCCAATAATAATTTTTGCTAGCTAGCTTGCCAAGTTAAGATAAAAGCACAACTATAACATCCTTATGAAAGCAAACTAGCTAGCTAAGGCTATCGATAACATCACCTTATGAAATCAAACTCAGCTAACGTTAGCTAGCTAGCTAAATGAATATAACCAGAAATAGTCTAATATTCCTTAAAAGGCACTCTAATTTAAGTGAACCTCTAACGTTAGTCAAATATTTGCATTGTCTTGCCTGTAGGCCAACGGCGCAAACTGTGGGTCATGAGTTATCCATGGGTCCCCAAATATGAATTAGCTATCAAAGCAATCAGACTGACAGAATTAAAAACTCACCTCAAATTTGCGAAAACACCATTGTTTTCATCAACGTGTAAATCGACAGTAAACATCATTAAAGAATTACCACTTACTACTTTAACACACTGTATATGCTCTAATATGCTCACACAGGATAAACGAACACAACAGGGTTGTATCAACTCGGAGGTTTCTACAAATCGCTAGTTGTTTTTAAAAGTTAATTAGATTGAATGTAACATTATATAGAGTAGAACCTGGAAGGTAACAGACATGGAGATAATCAAGAGATAGCTGAATGGTGTAGTCATTGAATCAAGTGTTAGTTCTGGATTGGAACAAAAACATTCTATTAGGGGGTATTCTAGGACTGGAGCTGAATACCACTCCAGTAATTGATTTAAATATTTTTATTACATCATAGTAAATTAATTAAAACAACTTTCCCATGTCTGAATATTTTGCAGAACTTGCCATTTGGTGTTGGGAAAACCCCCCAATAAATATTACAATACACTCTGGTTTGCTGGATAACATTAATAAATAACATTCTTTATTTCAAATGTGTAATAATGAAGTTCAAATTTAATTGTCAAGTCAAAGCACAGTAGAAAGAGAATAGCCCTTAAATGGACATTTACATTTTAGTCATTTAGCAGACGCTTCCCAGATAGCAAGATGACATTGAAAAAATATTGATTTTACATCTGAATCATTATCATGGTTGAGATTGAAATCTCAATGCTAAATAAATGTTGGATCACCATTACAATACCGATGAAACCCAACAGTATATAGTAATGTTGATGACAGTGACATTGGATTTATAGTTTTCCTGATTATAACTGATTGAGCATCGATTTGTAGTTGACCAGGTAATGACAATGATGTTGAAAATGATGTTAACGACAATAATGTTGTACCAATGATGTGGTAATGACAATGATGTAGCTGACCAGGTAACGACAATGATGTTGACAGTGACATTGGAATAACTTTGATTTATAGTTGTCCTGATTATAATTGATTGAGTATTGATTTGTAGTTGACCAGGTAACGACGTGATATTGAAAAGCCATCGATTTATAGTTGACAAGGGAAATATGATCGGAAAGTCATTGAATTACAGTTGACCAGGAGACCATCGTGTGGTAGACCAACGTAGTGCACCCCAAACATCTCATTTGTGAATCAATCAGGTAAGCAGCATGCATTTATTTATCTAATGTTTGAATGTTGAATTGTACCAAATTGAATATTCGTAAACGTTTATAGTTTATTTACATTGTCTAACATTATATGCAGCCATACATACATTTGTGCCTGTCGCAATGGTCATTATTATAATTTAGATACCTCTGAAATGTCATTGTAATGTTAACATCTGTCAAAGTTGTCAAATTTAGACATCATCGACTATTCGTTCACTCTACAGCTTCATAAACACCTACACAAAGTTAATTTAGTCAGTTAGCTAACCTTAGTTTACTGTAGGGTTTTTTTTTTATATCCGTGGTAGCTATGAATTACATTAAATATTTGGGATGTTTTACTGTCAAAATGTCAAGACTGAAAGATGCAGATGTGTTAAGTTAGCTCGCTAATGTAACTGATAACTTTAAAGTTAGCGTTAGATGAGAGTAGGATAACGTTAGCTAGGATCAGTTGCGAGGAAGAGAGAGGCATGCATATATTTCGTAGATAACCCAAAATCTAAACAAAGATAAAATACACGCTATTTTCAAGAATTACACTCCTCAGTGCAGGATTAGTTTTTTCTGGCGATAAAGTTAGCATTTTGCTTTTATGCTAGCGGAATTATCCTATTAACGATGGAGCCTGGATATTGTGCTATAAAGTCAGTATAAAATTGTATCGAACACTTGCCTATATTATCACCACTATTGTATTATTTTGGTAATTACACACTTTGTACAGTAACTTATGTGCTGAGTGTGGCGTTGTGCAAGTTGCCCCGGCTTCTTACCTAACGCACCTTTTCCTCCTATAGCCACAATAATGTTCACGTTAGCTCTTCATTTCGAGGAAGATATTACTTTTTGTTCTATTTGATACAAATGTTCACATTTGTACCAAATCAAATCAAGTGTAATAATATCATGTCAACTCAAATGACACTTATAAATCGTTTATTGGTCACATGGGCAGCAAAACACTGTTTGGGCGAACAGAGCTCCAGATAGGTGTATTAACGTTACCGGTTGCTGGCAACAGCGGCATTTCAAAAAATCCTAAGGTTAGCTGCGCGATAGACTTTACAGCAACGTTTCCTAACCTGGGGTCCGCGCCCCCCTCAGGGGGGCACAAAAGATCACAGGGGGTGCGTCATATCAGACGATATGAGGCCTAATATCATATTTAGACAAAGAATCATGTCATTGACATGTCACACAGCAATTGTAACAAAATACATGATTATGTCTCATAGGGCCTAAAAGCTCTACACTACAATACCCTAGTCCAACCCTTGACTCCGCCCCATACATTATTTGTAAATGAAAATGGTTAGGCCTTTAGAGAAGCCTTAGCAGGCCCTGTTTAAAAGAACATGGATGAGATTTATTGTGATTATTGACTTCTGATAGGAATATGCTGTTATCATCTGTTTTGCAGGAAAATTATGGGGGGTGTGGGGAATAATGTGTAAATAAAATATGCTTGTATGTGAATTTAATTGTCCCTCACTGTTTGCTAACATTGTGCTTTATCTTTTTTGTCTTTTTTTCAGATTTCAATAAACCACATCATTAATAAAGTAAGCTAGTCTTTAAAATATGTTTAGCCTTCTGTTATTATTGTATTTTTTAAATATTTGAATCTGCACAACACTTACATCACAATGGCATCACGCTGGTCAAAGAGGTGCAAATTTAGGTCAATGCTTCAGGCCACAGAGTCAAGAGATACTACAGCAGTTTGAAGAGACCTTTAGCAAACAAAACTTGCAAGGCAACACTGCCACAGCATTGGAACATGTTGAGTGCCCAAGGGTAGTAGTGGAGTCAGGTGTTTCAGCCTCTAGTCACTTAGTTGTAGAGGAGCAACCAGTTATAGGCGGACTATGAGCTGAGTTCAGTATTCAGAGAGACCCATGTGTCACTGGACACTGCTCATGACTGCGGTGTTGAGAGGTTTGGCTGCTGTACATCAGCTATTGACTCAGATGATGCAGATGCTGAAGCTCCAACTACGGAGTTTTTGATAACGAGTTTAAGATGTTGGGCGTCTACATTTTCACTCTCTGTAGTGGCACTAACTGCACTCTTGAGCATTTTGCGTGTTTCACACAGAATTGCCCAAAGATGCCCGGGCAGTTTTCAGGACGCAAGGTCAAATAACATCTATGAAGATGGAGGGTGGGGAATACCATCATTTTGGCTTAGCTCAGGGGTTGGTGTCACCACTGAAATCTTTGATCCTGCCTGCTAACTTGAATATAATTAACCTGCGGTTTAATGTTGATGGACTACCACTATTCAAAAGCAGTAGACTTCAGTTCTGGCCAGTTCTTGCAATTGTAAATGTTGATTACACCAAATCACTATTTCTTGTTGGCCTCTACTCTGGCCTTAGCAAGCCAAAGTGTATTTGAGTTCTTCGGCCCATTCATTGAGGACCTTAGTGACATTTTGGAGAATGGTATTATTTACAATGGCCAGCAGATAATGGCAAAAGTGTGTTCATTTGTGTGCGATGCCCCTGCATGAGCCTTTATTAAAAACACAAGGCTCATAATGGTTGTGTCAAATGTGTTCAAGCGGGTGAATGGAAAAACAAAATGACCTTTCCTGAAGTTAATGCAAAATTAAGAACTGATGCTGATTTTAACTCTATGATTGATGACCACCACTTGAATCAAACGATGGCTGTGTCCCAAACCGCATACTTCCATGCTCCGAGTGCGCTTAGCGAGCATGCCTCCATCTTGGAGTGCGAGTCCAAACCGAAGTCCGGTAGCGCAGAGCACGGATAAAGTACCCGGATGCGCACTCCGTTTGATCAAAATTTGAAGTGTGCATCCGTGCATGCTCCGACTGGGAAAAATCCCATAATTCATTTCGAGAAAAACTGTTAGAAGAACAACGACAATGGCGGATGACGGACGTGAGGTTGTTCCTCCTGAGGCCTTCTACAAATGCAAGTAATTTATCAACAGTTTGTATGCTAAAATTCTTAAAAGTTTGAAAACATGTGGTACAGCACAATGGTAATATAGCCAGCTGAATAATGTGGCTAACCGGAGCTACCAATCTCCAGTTTGTTAACTAGCTATCTTGCTATCCATACAAAGGCAATAATAGTAGCGATTTAGCTAGACGGACATGAATATTATTAAAGTAATATTCATAATATTTATTACGAATTTATTCCCATGTGCTCTTACTTGCTACCTGGCTGGATATCGACCCACTTAGCTAGAATTACACTTTAAAGGAGTACCATGGTGGTTGAATGTGACACTTTCCAAACAAAACAAATCTTTTTATTCTTCAGTCATTTCAATGTACTTTAAAATGTATTTTTCTAAGCCTAAATTTCCCACTATAAAAATTAACCCGAACCGTCTGGGCGTGGTAATGAGAACTGTCAGTTAGCTATGATTGACAGACCGTGCCCCGTTACCGTAGCTACCCCCATGATACGCGCTCTCTTTGGGAGACTGAATTTTCACAAGCTAGCTAGCTTAGTAGTATATCAAGTATCGATAGATAGCTAAGGTAATGACGTTGACTTATATCCAATTATAATTTTTGCTATCTAGCTAGCCAAGTTAAGAAAAGCACAACTATAACGTCCTCATAAAAGCAAACTAGCAAGCTAACGTTATCGATAACATTGCCTTATGAAAACAAACCTCCTAGCTAGCTAACGTTAGCTAGCTAGCTAAATGAATATAACCAGAAATAATCTAAAGGCACTTTAATTTAAGTGAACCTAACGTTAGTCAAATATTTGCATTGTCTGAACAGCAGGACGGTGTGTCCTGTCAGATTTCTTTACGGGGCGTGGAAATAGGAGTGGTTACTGTATTCGTGACGTAGCAAAATGACAACTTTCTCAACCGGTTGAAAATAGGATGATGAATTTAAAACGCATATTTCTCCAAAAATACAGAACGGACATATATAATACTTTCCTCATTGTGTTTCTTTAATGCCTCGTGCAAATAGCACATAAAACCGAGAAAGTGTGAAAATCACCATGGTACTCCTTTAAGAAAGTATTCTATATTACTGTGTTTTTTTTGGTTCTACCATGTCAAAGTTTCAGCCTAAAACCGGTTAAAGTGGTACGCTTTACCACAAAAGACATCCCAGCACCACTCCATAATATTCAAGGGAGAATTCATAGTTAGTAAACAAGAAAACTGAAGTGAGCCTCACCCTTGTTCTTGGGTTTAGTAAACTGATTGTACAGGCAAAGATGTTATTATTGAGAAATCATTTAAAGTGCATGGAAGTAGGACAGCACATGCGATATATATTGCGATTAACATTATTTTTAATTTATGAATTTATTTATTTATTTAGTTAGTTTTATTTCATTAACAGCACTTGAATGTATGTACATATGGATAATGTAAAATGTAAAATGACATTTGTTAAATGCCGCAATACTGAGCCCAAGATAAATTTCCCTAAGGGGACAATAAAGTATATCATATCGTATCATCACCTGGTTTTCCATATGTGACACTAGGGACAGATGACACAAGATCCCTTGTGCTTTGGCGGTGGGACAATGAGGCCCTCTTCATGGGCAAAAGATATGCCGCCAAGGGAGAATCTGATTAGATAATTTGTTTGTTTTTTCTTATATCCGGTATTGTTTCTGTTGCAGGCAGTTTATCAGTAACACAGGCCTGCAAGGGAGGGTATCGGCTGCCCAAGCTAAGAAAAATTGGGAAAACATGAAAAAAAAGTACAAGATATGTATCTGTAATGTGTACATATGAAGTTTGACATGGTCAGTATTTCAAAAAGAGAATATGTTTCAATCAATTCTGTGGATATAATGATGATCAATTATATTTTGTCATAATGTACGTTTGCTTGTTTACTTTATGTAGTTAATAAAATTTGAAA
Organism: Anguilla rostrata; assembly: GCF_018555375.3. Classification (NCBI taxonomy): domain Eukaryota; kingdom Metazoa; phylum Chordata; class Actinopteri; order Anguilliformes; family Anguillidae; genus Anguilla; species Anguilla rostrata. Next base: position 40,166,386 of record NC_057941.1, on the reverse strand, counting down.
GACATTTGTGGTCAGTATACCATTGCTTGTCTCTTTAGGTGTTAAAGAACCCCTCCACAGGGGTCAGCACTGAAGGGGGTGAGACCACTGCTGCATCCTGACGGTGGTTTGCCATGATGGATGAGGCAATCGGGGGGAGGCCGTCCATTTAGCCTTTTGTCCTGATTGCCTCAGCCAGTGCTGAAGTGGATACAGTGGTGGTCTCCCCTCAAAGCAGAAGGCAGGAAAGGGCAGGTGGAAGCAGGAAACGGAGGAACTCCGACCTGTTGGAGTTCCTCCAGAGGCAGGCTGAGGTGGAGGAGGAGAGAGAGAGGGAGGCATTAGAGAGGGAGAGGCAGAGGGAAGTGGAAGCCTTGCAGACGGAGGAGAGGAGAGGAGGGAGTTTCTGGGCCACTTTCTTGCCGTGTTTGAGAAATATGCTAATAAATAATTATTTTAAGCAGCTGTGTTAGTTTTGTCATTATTACAAGGCTAAATTACATACTATACTACACAAGTACAGCTTTTTATCAAATATCAGTGGCTTGCGTGTCGAGTGGCAACCCAAAAAAAGGTAAATTCTAAAAGATGTGTAACTTCTGATAAGCAACAAGTATTTAAATGAACAGATTACCATACTTAATTGGTCACAATCGAGTGAACTGTTAAAAACAATTTAATTATTGTGAAGAGAAAGAGGGACATGGACATGGATGGAGACAACATTTACAAACAATAAGCTATATGGCAAAAAAAAAGTATGTAGCAAATAATGCGCTACAGGGAAGGTGTGAGGGCGGGGAAGGGTGAAGACCAGACGCGACCAAACAGGGGATCTATAAGTTACCAAAGGGCACTCCAGTAACCACTGAGTCTCGTGAGAGACGAAATAAGAAGGGGGTGCTATACTCCTAGGGGACGTATCCCAAATAATCAATAATAAACCCCTAAACGGGTAACCGAGGAAGAAGGAGTATATAAGGAAAATAAAGGAACAGGGAAATGAGAAATGAAAAAACAACTTTGAACCGAAGCTGAGAAATAGAAAATGTCTTTTCAAAAACAAACAGAAGAAGTTCTGAGGCCAACTAAAACCAGGAGGGAAAACTGGTTAGTAAAGGGCAGAAAGGTTTGTGCCCCAACGGTGACACAATAACCCCTTAAAACCGCCGACCTCAGAATCTGGACCTATACCGTCCTAATACCTTTTTCCAAAAAAAACAAACAAACTGAAGTCAGAATTCTTTTTTAAATTTCTTTGTTCTTAAATTCCTTACACCTTGCTCAGGAATACGACAGGGAACTGGCTAGAGCAAAACACGTTACACTCAAGCACTGTTCCACTGCCTACTGACGCTTTAAATACCCAGCCACAGGTGTGGCTGGTAATCAGCGGAAGATGTGAGCAACCTCCAGGTGAAACAGATCAGAGGTAACCCTGCAGGAATGCATGGAATGTTCAAGCAGGAACAATCCTCCCACAGGAACCAAAAATAACGATTAGCCGAGTGGCTAATCTGCAAGCTCGAACTAATCGTCCCCACACACCAAAATAACGATTAGCCGAGTGGCTAATCGGAATGCTAACCACTGAGCCGGTGCAGGCACAGAAAAATGATCTACCTGCACAGAAACCGTGACAGAAGGTACTATAAAAAATTTAGAAAAAATAAGCAAATTGAAAAAAACACATTTTATACTACATCAGAGCGCCAATAAATGTGGTCTTGCAGACCAGCAGGACACACATCTGGGGCTGACACCTCCGCCAGTCTTGCCCTCAGGTGTTGTCCTGGCATCTCCCCCCTAAGGATGGGTACTGGGTCAGGGTCATTTTCTGACAGTGGTCTTCTGTCTTCCTCCAGGACATTGTCAGCAGCCAGGCAGATATTGTGAAGGATAGCGCAGGCTGCAATAACCTTCGGTGCAAATGAAGGGTGCACCTCCAGGGATGAAAAGAAGATGCTCCTCCATCTGGACTTCATCAGTCCAAAAGCTCGCTCAATTATGGAGCGAGCTTTGGAATGATGCCGGTTAAAGCGGGCCTCCACCGGCCCCTGGACAGGCTCCCTGTAGGGGGTTATGAGGTGGATTGGATCCTCCAAGTAGGGATACCCTCCATCACCAAGCAGCATGTATCCACGGGGAGGATACAGCTGCTGTACATATATGGGGCTGTTCCGTAGGACCAGTGAGTCATGAACAGACCCCGGGTAACCCAAAAAGACATCCAGGAATTTCCCGGAGGAGTCACAGACAGCCTGCAGGATAATTGATGGAAACAATTTCCTGTTGATATAGCACTGTCTAGTGACTCCTCCAGGTGGCTTCAGTCGTATGTGGCACCCATCAATGGCTCCCACAGCCTTCCTGAACGCTGAATGTCCTGCCAGCCGACAGAACCCTTCTCCAATGGCTTCCAGGTCTCCTGTTTCAGGGAAGTGTATGACTCTCGGCAAGATGGAAATCAGGTCATCTGCAATGGCATGGACCATCCTGTGTACTGTGCTGCGTGGGACAGCAAACACCTCTGACACCACATGGTAGGATGTCCCACAGGCCAGCCAGTACACAAAGGTGAGGACATCTAGTGTGTAGCCCCAGCCATGGTCCCTCATGTTGGGGAGCATTCTCAAGAGACTCCGGATTGCCCGTCTGGACAAACGAAAGTCTGGCCAGAGATCCTGGTCCTCATCAAAAAATTTTGTGAGGATCGGAACACTGACATTAATCCTGCCATACCTTGCAAGGCTTTCTCCCTAGAGAGAAATTGTCAAAGTAAATACTTTGTTACTTCAAGGGGTCTGTCTTCTTTTTGTTTAGTACTGACAGTGGTGCAGATTGGAAATTTAAATTATGTAATTCTTGAAATGGTACATGATGAAGAGTTTGTATATAAGTAAAGTGATAGAGTGAATGAGTAACGCAATATGTGAGGTAAATGTTAGTTTTTTGTAAGTATATATATATATAGTTTTGTTTAAGTATATGTAATGTGAACCAGTGTAGCTAGCTAGCTGGCTATATTGACTACCTACATCGGTGCTGGCAAGCGCAATCCTTCTCAGTAATGCTTGTCTCCTTGCTGCCGCTCTCCGGATAGCCTGCCTTCGTCGGTTCCCATTTTCGACGATCAGTCGCTGTCTCCTCACCACAGCCAATCTTTTCCCCGTTTCATGTGAAATGTACCACCCCATGAAAAGTAGCATGACCATCACGAACATAACGGGCTCCATTTCTGTCGCCTAACTTACTGCATACCCAGTTGTTCACGCGCTGGTAAACAGCGTGAAAATAATGAAAACACAGCACATGATTGTTTACAGTGCAATTGCAACTTTATTATGTGGTAGATTGTTTACTGAAAAACGTTGCCATCTGGTTCTGTTCTGACATACGAACGCTAGCAAAAATGGAGAATTCAATTTAACCGGTTAGCTATGCCGATTAAATTTTGCTGATAACTGGTTATATCAGAGTATTTCAGTAACAAAGCCTACTTATACAGTACCAATTCAGCTAGCGAACTAACGAATTAACATTATTCTCAGGTTTACCATCTAAATTTCTCCGATAGTTACAGCTAAGATTAAGTGTGCCATCTTGTGTATTTCAGGTTGAACTGAAAAATGCTCGTCCCTACTAGCATTTCTAGCGATCCGTTACATATTCACAGTTGTCACCCAAGTCGCAGGAAGCAAAATAGCCATTAGGAGTACAGTTGGAAACTGTGAAGCGGCATTTGCACCAATGTACTTAATAATGGTCGCGATTAAGGAATTCCAAGCGTGTTCCTAGTCTAAAAGTTGATATCATAAAAGAGGTTGTATCAATATAACTAAAATGTATATGTATTAAGTTGTTTTTTTTTTTCATTTAGACAGTTATGTGTAATTTTTTACAGGACTTGCATTTAAATAGGTAACGGCGTCAAGTCCGCTTGAATAAATACGAAATAAATGCGGTATGAAATAAATGCTCTCACGTTATTCCCCTCAGGTTTACTACCGGAATTTCACCGATAGTTTCGGCAAAGGTTAAAGGTTATGTTCAGATGTCCTCACGAAGTGCATCCCACACATTTAACTGTTTCTCCGTGCTACCACACTTCCATGGTTCGGAGTGCGTAGTCCCAAGCCTTGCCTGGAGTGCATATTCCGGAGCACGGTAGTGTGGAGCATGGAAGTATGCGGTTTGGGACACAGCCACTGTCTCCTTTAGCTGGTATAGTGAAAATGGTTACAATGATTTCGTTAGATTATATGCATTTATGTTGTCTTGGAGTAACTAGGAAACTTCTGTACACCAGTAAACTTCTGTTCTGATCAGGGGCAAAGCACTTGCAACTAGGTTGTCCAGTCAGATCATAGAGCAAATTTCAGTTAAATTGAAGGGACTGGGACCCTACACGCCACTTGAGTTTAGCCGCAAACCCAGAGAGCTGTCAGAAATTGCCAGATGGACAGATGGACGGAACTCCGGTATTTCATGTTGTATGCAGGACCTGTAGTGCTTAGGAATAGCATTCCTGTTGAGTTGTATGACAACTTCATGTTGTTTTCTGTAGCAATGCATCTGCTTTTATCTCCTGGTACATCAGAGGAAATGGTAGACTGTGCCTATGAGTTCCTGGTATCATTTGTTTATCACTTTGGACAGCTATATGGTAGGCATGAAATTACTTACAATGTCCACCAGCTAACACACCTGGCAGAGGAATATTGACTCTTTGGGCCTTTAGCTAACATCTCAGCATTTCCTTATGAAAATTACTTTTTCATAAGGCTCACTTGCCTTTACAACAAGTTGTGAAAAGGCTTTCAGAAATACCTGATGTAGCAGCATCAGAACTAAAGAAAGGACACAAATTAATGCATTTGCATTATGATGGTCTATTAGTGCCTCATATAGGCCATGCAGAACAGTACAGAAAGGTAGTTACTGAAAAGTACACCCTGTCTTCAGGGACCGGGGATAACTACAAATTGTAGATGACATTGCTATTCTTCACAATATTGTGAAAGTAGCTGGTGACACTTTTGTGATTTTCCAAAAGTTTTGTCATAAGGAGTCTTATTTCCAGTATCGCCTACCATCATCCAGCATTGGATGTTACTGAGTGTGGGAGTTGAACAACAGTCTTGGTGTGGCCAAGCTTCAACATAGTGATCAGAAATATTTACTTTGCCCTGACAAAACAGCATTCACTGCCATGCCCATCATACATAGCCAGTAAGAAATCATGTCAAAATGAATCAGTTCATGTTCTTCAGGGCAGAGGTTTTCTAGCCAAGTCAATAATCGTTACCTTTAGACATTTTTCTTAGTTACTTTTTACTTAGTTCAAGCAATACATTTAACTTTTTTATTGTTATGCGTACTGTTTTTCTATCCTAGACGTCCTTTGTATTCCCCCCCCCCCCCCCCCCCAAAAAAAAAAATCAAAACAAACAAAAGATGAAGCAGTGGTGGCACAGAAGTTATCCCCCATACCTGCGTAAAAGGGGAGAAGGTTTTATGGCCCCCATATCCCCCTGAAGAAACAGACAAGGTCCGTGCAGCAATTAATAGGAGAGATGAGCCTACTGAGGGATGGCACACATATGAACCGGTCAGGCTCCTCATAAGCCATGGTGGGTGTTATCAGAATTGGTTTTATGACATTTTAATATAACAACAACCTTTGCACATCAAAATTTCTCTGTACCTGACAGTAAGTCTGTACTTGTAGACACTTTTGAGGAAGCAGAGAGGAGTATTCAGAGGTATCTAAAAGAACTCTGTGATACTACAGACATACAATCTGAGGAAGAAAGCCAGAGAAATCTGAAAAGAAAAACAAGGTAATACTGAATGTCCACTTTCCACAGTGATAAGCTGCCATTTAAACAATTTATGTTGCTGGCTTGTGTGTGTACAAGCTTGTGTTTGTTACAGTATGTGCACATACTATAGTGTCTCCTACTATAGGCAATTAACATACACTACAGTTCAAAAGTTTGGAATCACTCAAATGTCGTATTTTTCATGAAAACGTTTTATCCCTCAAATAAGTTTCAAAATGAATAGAAATTACAATCAAGACATTGCTTCAAATAACAACTTTGTACTTTGTACTTGAAACTAACCTTTGCTGGAAAACAGGAGTGATGGTTGCAGAAAATGAGGCTTTGTACATCAATGTACTGTAGATAATCCATTAAAATCATCCATCATTTACAACATTAACAATGTCTACACTATATTTCTGATCAATTTCATGTTGCCTTAATTGAAAGAAATGGGATTTTGTTTTAGAATTTCTCAGTGATTCCAAAGTTTTGAATTTTAGTTTAACTTAAGGTGAAAATAAGAAAATAAACAATGCCGTTTAATGGGATGTTCACATTTAATTTTAGACCAAATCCCATCTACAATGGGTCAGATTCTGAGGACGACCAACCCAAAAAAAAAAAAAACAAATATCCCCAGTCTCCTAGAGTTTTGTTTCCAGGTATAGTATATTGTGATTGTGTGTGTGTGTAACAAAGTAAGCCTTTGTGGATAAACTAATTGAGCATAATAGGCTGTAATCCCCTGTTATTTTCACAAACTTTTTTTTACACCAAACTCCGCCGCTCTGCAGTCTCCCCCCATCCCTCTACCAGCTCCCAACCTCATGCCCCAACCAGCTGCCAGTCGCCTCCACAACTCCAGCCCTACACCAGCGTCCACCCTTCACCCTTCCCATCACACGATGACTTCCAGTTCTTTCCCCAAACCTACACACATCTGCAACCTCCCCAGCAACTGGAGTCTGTAGGATTTTCGTCTCCTGCTCTCAGTCCCTTCCAGGGGCTATCTCCTGAAGGTATGTTCAAAAGGGAAAAGGGAGTTTCATCACATCATAATTGTAATTGGTGTAGGTTAGCCTCTCCCCCTTTCCTGATTGGCAGATGTTTGATATTTCATAACTTTGGAACCGTTTGTCATAGAGCATTATGGGTCGTCTCATTGGACTCGGTAAAGACCTAGCAACCACCTAGAACATCATAGCAACAACCTAGCAACCTCATAGAACACCATAGCAACCACATATTAACACACTAGCAATTCCCTAGAACTCCATAGCAACCATGTAGCAACACACTAGCAACCATGTAGAATACCCTAGCAACCGACCAAATCCATATGATCCAAACGCAGTACAGCATGCCAATTTTGCCGGATAGTAAAGTAATACTGAATACTTATGTAAGAATAATGTTTACATAATGTATAAAGCTCTGTTCTGCACAAAGTCGACTTTGCAGTGGCGGCAACCACACTTCACAATTTCTGCAGGAATTGTCTAGTTATTTATTTATTTTTCTTTTTACTTGTCACAGATTCCAGAGATTCTGCAAGGCAACTATTAAAAGGCAAAACTGTTATGCTTTGACATTATCATAGGATTTCATTCATATGTGAAAGGAATGGCCTAGTGTGCAATTACAGCGCATTAACCTACCTAAACTTTTATGTAGTGCTTTCCATCATGTCTCTGCAGCACAACCATAGCACTGATTGATGGTAATATACACAGGGTTTCTGGCAGTCTATTGCAAGCCCGGCGGCCCGCCGGGCCTAAGTTGACCCCCCGCCGGGCCTAAGCATCAGGGAATTTTTTTTTTTTAATGTATGTTTTAAGATGTTTTTTTAACTATAGTTACAGTACGTGAACGCACTATAGGAAAACAGCAGGTCTGAGACAGAGATCAATGTTCTTTAGGCTACCCTCATTGTGCGTAGAGTGACGTTCAGCACTTGACGCTTCCAACTATCACAAGCTAACATTACCTAGCAAGCCACCATTTGTTATTTAGTAGGCTAACTAACCTCGTTACAAACTGTTATCACTTCATCTCGTCGGTAAGTACATTCTTTTTATATTAACTTAAGCAGTGTGTAGGTAACGTTAAATTAGTAGCATGAATGTAACGTTCGATATATTGTAACATTACATGACTGATTAATCGCCATCGAAATAACGACTTCACTTGTTTATTAATAACGTTAGGTTGATGACATTGATGTGCACGACAACGTTGTCATAAAATCTTTTCCAACCGTGAAAACTGCCTGACTTGTTTTCATTTTGGACAGATGTGGCTACAGAGTAAATCCATCATTGTTTCCGTCGCAGTACTTTCGACACAAGTAATATCGCAAAAATCCTAAAATTTCTTCTTGCGGTGAAGAGTGAGGTGATACGCCACGGTTGAGGGTCAGGCACTCTTCACGGTAAGAAGAAATTTCAGGATTTTTTCGATATTGCTTGTGTCTAAAGTGCTGCGACGGAAACAACGATAGATTTACTCAGGAGCCACATCTGTCCAAAATGTAAACAAGTCAGGCAGTTTTCACGGTCGGGAAAAATTCAAGGAGGAAAGGTAACCTACTGTAAAAGCCAAAAAACCTTAGACAGTTTTTTAAATGTTTAAATGTGCCCAGAATTCCATGGCTTGTTGTAAGATTCAGTATCCAATCAGGACTTGAATAAAAGTTTTTTGTAGAGTGCAAAAACCTTGATATTATTTATTTTAATTTAATTTAATTTATTTTGTTGTTGTTGAAATGTGCCCAGCATTCCAAGGCTGTAAGAATCAGCAGCCAATCAGGACTTTTTTCAAGTTTTTTGTAGGGTGCAAAAACTTTGATATTATTTATTTTAATTTAATTTAATTTCTTTTGTTGTTGTTGAAAACACAGCATTCCAAGACTGTACATTGTTGTCAGATTCTTTGTAAGACTCTGCTATGCTGTAAATAGTTGTTGATTTTTTTAAATGTGTGTTAAATAAATGACTTATTTATAACAACATTCACATTACGTAGTCATATTTTCAAATCTCCAGTCAGCTTTTAGCACTGACTTAATGTAGGGCCCTACTGAATCTGTGTTACAGCTTTTTTAAATCCTCAATTCCACGATTCCATCCGTGATTCTGTTATCACAGAAACTATAGGACCCTACCTTAATGCTGCCATCAGTCTGTCGCTGGCCCGCGCCGGGCCCCTGTCAAAAAAGACACTTGGCCGCTAGGCCGCGCCGGGCCCTGTCAAAAGATACTTGCCACTGGGCCTAACAACTGTTCTGGGGGAAACCCTGATACAATACACCAGAAAAGGAGACTCAGTCAGCAATGGGGATTAATCATAAATAAAGGCTATATTCTTGCATCTTTGCATGGAGGGAGAGCTTCACAGAACTTTGATCTGTTCTTCTCTAACTAGTTTAGAGAAGTGTAAAGTTATTATACCCAAATTGACATCACATCAGAAAATGTCTTCAAAACCAATAGAAATTTAACAAATACCTCGCATAAACCCAAAATTCAAATGATTTCACACTCTTCTTGAGTGGCAGCAAGATAAAAAAAAATGGTGAACATATGCAGCTTGAGCTGTGGTCTTAATGCTGTACTGAGGTCAACTCAGCTGAGGCAAATAACACTAGTATGTTAAGTATAATGCAGACATTGCAGGTTACAACAACAGAATATCATTAAAGGGTTAAGGTTTAATCCCTTCATTATGGATATAGTGTGAAAAAAGGTTTTCAAAGGTTGATTTCACATAGACTGTCCTGTTTATAATTATCCAGCAGTTCTAAATTTTCTTATTCTTGTCAGTAGATGTTGCCTTGCAGAAATTAATTACCATGGTGACAGAGTTGGCCAGAGAGGTGAAGGACCTCCGTGAGGCCTTCACCTGGGCCGCCAGACCGCCAGTCCTCCAGCCCAGAACCTCTAGATGTTGGAGTTTTGCCTGTGGGTTTGTCTCTGCACAATATGGAGGAGCTGGACCGTGCAGAGGCAACACTGCAGTCTCCAGAGGCCAAGAAAACAATGGTAATTACTTAAGGGTTATAAAATTCTTCTGATTTAAAACTTCAGTCTCACTGATCTGCCCAATTTGGTTAAATTTCCTAATCTGCTGGAACACACAACACCAGGCTATCTGTGTTCCATCTAAGTCTCATCTAACGCTAGGATGCAAAAAACATTCCACTGACTTAAATACATCTCATGCCAAAACTGCTATTTTTTTGGTGAATCTTTATCAATCTCAGGCAATTTCAGCCTTAAAAATTGGCAGCCCTGCACAGAGCAACATATCATTACATCATTTTTGAAAATGGCTGGCGAAACAGGCCAAACCCTCTTCATCGTGTCAACACACACACACATCACTTAAAATAGTTCTATTTTTTATATTGATAGGTGAGACGCTTCTCTGTAATTGGAGGGACCACCCTGGAGGTGCAAGAGGTTGTTCATATTTGAGCTCAACAGCCAATCAAATTCTCCCTTCCGTGCTCCTGAAGCGACGTGTTGATTGGCTGGAATTGTTTATGGCTCGGCCCGAGCCACCATGTTTGTTTCCCATTTACAGCGCTTGGACTGTGTACAAACACCGGAGGTTTTGTTTGAGCGCACACACTGAACGGACAGCTAGAGCAGTATATACCCTAACCCAGGACCGAGGTTGAGAAACACTGCTCTAGCTGTCCGTTCAGTGTGTGCGCTCAAACAAAACCTCCGGTGTTTGTACACAGTCCAAGCGCTGTAAATGGGAAACAAACATGGTGATGAAGAATCAACATCGTAGTTTGACGTTAATTCAATGAAATTAACGTTGACAGCGGAATGTTGATTTAACATAGTTTCAATGATTGTTTGCTATCTGGGTTTTAATCCATAGCAACTTCCAAGTAGGTGCATCAAAATAAGCCAAGTGATAATATCAACTCTAGCCAACAACCTTAGACATTATTTACACAGAATGCTACAGTCAAGTGGGTAACTTGAGAGCATACCTAAGTGCAGAAACCTGTTGGGAGAAAGGGGGTTAGTATTTTATTTTTTATAAATTTATAGAAGATGCTGTTTGAATAGGTGAGTTTTTAGTCTGCAATGTAAGATTGAGCGGTTTCAGAAGTCCTGACAGCGGTGGGAAGTTCATTCCACCACCGCGGGGTCGGTACAGAGAATAACCTGCAGCAGAGTGAGCTTCCCCCAGGTCCTCAGAGTAGAGTGGCTCCAAGGGGCAACAACTCACCTCTATTAGTGAAGCCTTTTACCCCAGTGGCTACTGTGTAAACTGCAATGCCTGGTTGCAAAAAGAACTTGAAACCCTGCCCACCCAATGTTAAGTCAATGGGGAAAGCCTGAAAAGAGGCCAATTTTTTCTGAAGAAATATAAAGTCAATAAATTTTTTACACAAGAAATGATAATCCCATCCCTTGTAATGTCTCCGCTGGGTCTGATTTTTTTAAAATAACAAAATTCCCAAATCTGGGTTAATTTCAGTGCGTGCAATGTGGCTTGTCCTACTACCGTATGACCATATAAGGATTTCCCCATCCTCGCAGCCAGGCAGAGCGCTTCAGCGACAAGTGTGATGCTGTGTCATTTTATTCCGATTAGCTAGCCACATACGATCTCACCATTTAAAAGTCCAAGGTCCAAAAATGTTGTGTGCTGTACTAACCGCTATTCTAAGGATTATTTTCTACAGTTCTTTCGGTTAATACATTTGAGACATTTTCAGATAAACAAGGTTCTATGAGAAAACGCAATTTCTGACCATTTCGGGGTTTCAGTTGATTCTCATAAAGCCTCGTCTTTTAGAATTTGTATATGTTGTTGGTGAAATGAGTTTTGTAAGCAGTTTTGAAGCTTCTTTAAGAAGACAAGCTATGGGGATTTACTTAGCTAGGGGGAGCAAGCTTACTGTCTTGTTATTGATCTATCTGTCTATCTAGCTAACTTGCTAGCTAGTTATCTTGTGATATATCTGTCTAGCTATCTAGAGGTCTGCTATCTATTTTTCTATATAACAAGCTAGCTAGTAAGCTAGTGATCTATTTTTCTATGTAAATATCTTAACACTAAACGTATCTTGCACAATTAACTTTTCTGAAATGTTATGTCAGTACGGTTCTGTGGTTGCAAGGCCACACTTGTTGTCCAGACATGGGCGCGTCTGCTTACCATGTAAGGTAGTCGGGGTGGATTTTCCTGTAGTCATGGACTCCACTCTTTCGCTCCACTGCACTTGCGTTGGATGCAACGGGCATCTGGGGCAACGTGGCTGCGCCCTAGTTTGGGCTTCATATGCCAGTGAGCACTAACCATAGCAAATCAGTGGGTGACGTCATGAAGCACTTCGTCCATATTTTTTATACGGTCTATGAGTGGTTCTCAGGTGCCCGGTGGAGGCAGAGTGTAGTGGCCGTGAAGGAGTATAGTTGGAGACCATAGTCTGGAGGGAGGATGGCGCCTTTCCCCTTGCTGCACAGAACGCCAGGTCTAGTGCCTTAAAGCAGATCCGAGCAGCAATGGGGAGCCAGTGCAGCTCAATGAGCAGTGGGGTCACGTGGGCTGACTTAGGTAGGTTACAGACAGGACGCTGCTACAACAGCGACGACAACGCCCACCACCAGCATGACACGGCCGCTGCTATCGATGCGATGAGCCAGGGCACCTGGCCCGTGACTGCCCAGCACCAGCGCCGAAGCCCCCGATCGCCACGGCCGGCGGGAAACGACGCGGGGGCGGCGCTGTGAGGAAACCGCTGTCCCAGGAACCCATCCTCCTCAATCAGGAGCAGCCTGCTGCGCCTGAAACCAGTTCGGTCTCACTCGCAAAAGCAAATATTCCATCTGCCTTTGTGAAGGCGGGAACTGAGCAAAGTCCTTCCATTACGAGAGCCAAAAGCAAATTCCAGCCCGTCCTTTTCAGGGAAGGAGAGCAGCCTGCCCTTCTGAGGGCGGAAGAGCAAACCATCCAACAGCGAGTGGGCCGACTGGGGGAGGCGGGCGGGCTATACGTGCATTGTAGGCTGGATGGGCAATCCTGCTGGGCACTGGTCGACAGGGGGGCCACCATCTCCCTGGTGCGACCAGGAACGCTCCCCAACACTGCCTGGTCCCCAACAACCACTCAGCTGCAGTCAGTGACGGGGCAGAGGCTCGGCATGCGGGGCAAGAAGATGGTGAGCGTGGAGGTCGGAAACCGAGAGGTGGTGACGCACGAGTTTTGGATGGCCGACATCAGCCCCACAGTGGACATCGCCAACGCCAGGCTCTCCATCGGTGCCACCACCCTCGCCCTCCAGGCCACCCCCAAGAGGAAACGCAGGTCCAGGAGGACCCGTCGCCGAGCAGCCTCAGCCTACCCTCACCAGCCGCCGCCCCAGCTAACCAACACAGAGCATGGCTCGTCTGCCCCACTGTCACAACCTGCCCCCCCCCCCGTCGAGACGGTAAGTGTTGTCCGTGAGCTGTGGCGACGCAGCGGCCTCGATCCTCACCAATGCCAACAGCTTGAACGCTTGCTGAAGGACAATGCAGACCTCTTCGCTGCCCGCGATGAGTAATGCACGCAGACCGAGCTAGTGCAGCACGCCATTGACACTGGTGACGCTACACCGGTTTGTCTGCGCCCTCACTGGTTGTCACTCGCAAAGCGGCTGGGGGCAGAGGAGAAGGTTAGAGAGATGGCCGCTGCAGGCGTCATTGAGCCCTCCAACAGCCCGTGGGCGGCCCCTGCTGTCCTAGTACGGAAGAAGAACGGAGAGTAGCGTTTTTGCGTGGACTATCGGCGCCTCAACGCCGTAACGCGCAAAGATGCCTACCCTCTCCCCCGCATCGAAGAGGCGCTAGACCACATTGCGGGGTCCAGTTGGTTCTGCTCGCTGGACCTCTGGAGTGGCTACTGGCAGGTCAAAATGGCCGAGGATGCTAAGGCTAAAACCGCTTTCATCGTCAGGCAAGGGTTGTGGCAGTTCCGCGTGATGCCGTTCGGACTGTGCAATGCCCCTGCCACGTTCGAGCGGCTGATGGAAAGGGTGTTGTCGGCTGTCCCCCGAAGCTGCTGTGTAGTGTACCTGGACGACCTCCTAGTACATACCAGTAGCTTCGAGCACGCCCTCGCTAACCTCCACGACGTGCTCAAGGCGATTCGCCAGGCTGGGCTCCGGCTGAATCCCCGGAAGTGCCAGTTGCTCCGGAGGGAGACGGCCTTCCTGGGGCACGTTGTGAGTGAGCGAGGGGTAGCCACCGACCCAGCTAAAGTGACTGCTGTGCGGGATTAGCCGACTCCAGCAAATGTAGGCGAGCTGCGCAGCTTCCTGGGGTTGGCGAGTTACTATCGGCGGTTTGTGCGGGGTTTCGCCTCCATTGCCAGTCCCCTCCATCGCCTCACCGACAAGTACCAGCCGTTCGTCTGGACCACCGAATGCGCAGAAGCCTTTGCCCGGCTCAGAACGGCTCTCACGGAGGCCCCCGTACTGGCGTATCCCGACGTGCACTGCCCATTCATCGTCGACACCGACGACAGTAACGTGGGGGTGGGAGCCGTCCTCTCTCAGGAGGACAGCGACGGAGAGAGAGCTGTCGCCTACTACAGCGGTGCCCTGAGCCGGGCAGAGCGAAACTACTGCGTGACCCGCCAAGAGCTGCTGGCCGTAGTCAAGGCACTGAGGCACTTCCGACCCTATCTCCAAGGTAGCCACTTCCGCCTCCGCATTGACCGTGCTTCTCTCACCTGGCTCCTAAATTTCAAGCATCCGGAGGGCCAAGTCGCACGGTGGCTAGAAGAGCTACAAGAGTGCGATTTCCAGATCAAGCACAGGGCGGGGCGGCACCACACCAACGCTGACGCCTTGTCCCGCCGTCCCTCTGCTGAGATAGATTGTCAGCACTGTCAGCGACAGGAAGATAAGAGTCAGGTGGAGCTAGCGGTGGCTACCGCTAACATCAGCGAGGCGGGGTGGCTGCCAGTGTCGCAGGAGCAGCTGCGGGAAGGCCAGGAGGCCGACAGCACGCTAAGAAAGGTGAGGGGCTGGCTGGAGGCAGAAACACCGAGGTCTCGGCTGAGGGGCCCGAGCTCAAGACCTACTACGGGCAAAGGAGGAACTTTGAGCTGCGGGACGGGCTGCTGTATCAGCGGTGGCAGGCACCCGGGCTTGGAAGCGACCTCCTCCAACTCCTCGTTCCCCGAGCGCTCCGCCCCCAAGTCCTCGGGTTGGTGCATGGCTCGGTGGGGGCGGGCCATTTCGGGAACAGCAAGACCTTGCGATGATTGAGGGGGCGCTTTTACTAGCCTGGGTGCCGCCGGGACGTGGAGCTGCACGTCCTCTGCTGTGATTCCTGTACGGCATGCAAGGGGCCTACCAAGCGCTCCCGCGCCCCTCTGCAACGCTACATGGTGGGGGCCCCGATGGAGCGAGTGGGGGTGGCCCTGACTGCACAACTCGCCATCCTCGCCAGCCAGCACCAACAAGACTGGGACCACCACCTGCCCCTGGTCCTGTGGTCTTACAGAACTGCCGTACAGGAGTCCAGCCTCTGCACGCCCACCGCCCTGATGTTCGGGCGGGAGCTCCGGACACCTGTGGACTTGGTGTTCGGGGCCCCGCCCGAACACAGGGAATCAGCCCGCACAGAGACATGCTACTTCCGCCAGCTGCTGGAACGACTGCGAGTGGCACATGACTTCTCTCGCCAGGCCCAGGACACTGCGGGACTGCGACAGAAGCGTGCCTACGACCAGCACTGCAAGGGGCAGGCCTTCAAGCCAGGTGATAAAGTGTGGGTCCACTGCCCAGTGCGCAAGAAGGGCCTGTCCCCGAAGCTGCAGTCGCATTGGCGCGGGCCTGGCGAGATCTTGGAGCGGCTGAGTGAGGTGACGTATCGCATGCGCATACCAAATCGAGGGCGCCTGATGGTGCTCCACCAAGACCGACTCGTGCCTACCAACCACTCGCCACCGAAGACGCAGCTGGCGGACAAGAAAAACCGACTCGTGCCTTACCAACCACTCACCACCGAAGACGCAGCTGGCAGACAAGAAGGTAGCAGCCCTGTCCCCTCTACACCACCGGCAGCGGAGGAAACGGCACAGCCTACCGCGGGCCGACCCACTCGGAAGCGACGGCTACCAAATTATTTAGTTGACTATGAGGTAAATCGTTTAGAAATTGTGGGTCGTTGGAGATTAGCGACCCTTTAGATGGCGGCTGTGTGGCGATCTTGCCCGTGTATAATGTTGTGGTGTGACGTTAAGGCTGCGTGATTGGTTTATCTACTGTGCCTTGGTAGCCAATCACGGCGAACCTGGGGTTTTGTCAGTCTACGAATTGCTGTTGAAGAGATGTCACAAATAAAGCGAAGCTCCCCGGGAACGTTTCGAAAGCAGCCAAGCCCGTCTCCGTCTCTACTTCCTCGCGAAAACCACCATATAGACAGATAGATCGATAGGAAGACAGTAAAAGCTTGCTTCCCCTAGCTAAGCAAATCCTGCTAGCTTGTCTTCTTAAAGAAGCTTCAAAACTGCTTACAAATCTGATTTCACCAACAACATATACAAATTATAAAAGACGAGACTTTATGAGAATAAACTGAAACCCCAAAATGGTCAGAAATCGCGTTTTGACAAAGAACCTTGTTTATCTGAAAATGTCTCAAATGTATTAACCAAAAGAACTGGAGAGAAGAATCCTTAGAATAGTGGTTAGTACAGTTGAACGCAGCACACAATTTTGGACCTTGTACTTTTAAATGGTGAGATCGTATGTAACTAGCTAATCGGAATAAAATGACACAGTATCACATCTGCTGCTGAAGCATTCTGCCTGGCTGCCAGGATGGGGAAATCCTTATATGGTCATACGGTAGTAGGACAAGCCACATTGCACGCACTGAAATTAACCCAGATTTGGGAATTTTTGCGGAATTATTTTAAAAAGAGACCCAGGGGAGACATTACAAGGGATGGGATTAACTAGATAAACCATCATTTCTTATGTAAAAAATGTATTGACTTTATATTTCCTTTAAAATTGGCCCCTTTTTAGGCTTTCCCCATTGACTTAATATTGGGTGGGCGGGGTTTCAAGTTCTTTTTGCAACCAGGCTTTGCAGTTCACGCAGTAGCCACTGGGGTAAAAGGCTTCACTCATAGAGGCGAGTTGTTACCCCTTGGTTTGAATCAGAGACTGTAAAAAAAAATAAAAAAATGTTTGAATGCACGTCATTTAGCTTTGATAGCTACGTTAGGTTACCGTACTACGCTCACTTCTAAATTTGGAGGTGAATTACCAAGCCAGCAAAGCTGCAACTATAAACATTTACAGCAGTTCCCCAGGGGGAGGACATCTTGACAGGAGAACAGATTTAAGCTGCGTTTCCACCAAAATTACCCGGAACTTTCAGTCCCAGGAACTACTTTACCAGGAACTAAAAGGTTCCTTCAGCCAATGGTTGTCTGCGTTTCCACCGGGGTCTAAAGTACCGCAAAGATTAGGCAAATTAGCCCACTGACGTTGTCGTCGGTCCATCTGTCATATGATTTCTTCTGTAACCCCATACTACCACCGAAGTAGCCTACATTATTTTCTAATAACCGGGACAGCCCGGAGGGGTTTATTCCACTTATATACAACGGGTTACCAACAATGACTATATATGGTTACTTTTGTATTTATTGATTTTCATATATCCTCTCAAACACATTCATTAACAGCAGAAAACATGCACACCTTGTAAACAATTTGCTGTTTTATTACTTTCTTGTCGTCAATTCCATATAGGCTAATTGCAAAATGACAAGAATAGAACGAAAACTCGGACTTGCGTGAAAATGTAAATTAGTGGTCGTACAGTCACCGTTTGCTTTCCTTCGAAGTTACTGCTAGCCGAGCAGCGAAGTGTGCCCTCCAGATACGAACCATGCACCATAAATGAGTCCATAGTCTTCCTGGTCTTTTCGTGGAATTGAAAAATGGCAGTAAAATTGAGTGAAATTACGGCAGTCTGAAAAAGCTAAAGGGAAGATTACTAGAATTAACCTGTTATTTTACCCGGATAAAAAGTGCGGAAGGTGATTTCCAGTTTGCTTGTACTGTATCACCAATGTTAATTATGCAGAACTACCGCATACCTCACATAACTGTATCAAACGTTTTGAGTCAATTACAACGGGCTAACAAAGAAAATCCGGAAGAAAATATTCAGCAACCGAATTAATCCGTTTGAATGGTTTGGTAGCCTACGTAATATGCTGTCCCAGCACGAATGCTTAGCATTTTATAAAACGAATACTAAAGCAAGAAAAGAACAGAAGAGCACACGTTATAATTCCAAGACGTTGACAGGCTATAACCAAAAGTAGGCTACTGCGCCGCATAACATACAAGTTTGATTTGAAGTTATTATGAAAATAAATTGGTTTGCCCTGCATATTTTTAAACATGGCGGCTAATGGCGAAAATAAATACAACACAAATGCTTACGAGTACTCGACCAATCAGAAATGTTCAGCGCTGCAAGCTCCACCCAAAAGGTTCCTGTACTTTCGGAAAGTACTACCCCCCGAGCAGGAACGTTTTGGGGGGTAAAACAAAGCCCCCAGAACTAAATTTAGACCCTAGTTCCTGCGGTGGAAACGCACTGAGTTCCTCAAAAGGTTCCTAGTTCCGGGGTATAGTTCCTGCGGTGGAAACGCGGCTTTAGATACAAAGGCTACTCAACCTCGGGCATCTAGGCATCTAAGGTAACTAGCTAAAAGTAATGTTACTTACAGGTCCGACAGAAAACAGGCCAACTCTGTGTCACTTTGCATCCCCTTGGTGATGCCATCAAGCAAAAGCAATTCCACGCCCAGAAACATCCCAAACACATTAGAATAACAAATAAAGGTACAAGGTGCATGAATTTGGCTAAAGTACATAAAGACTGAGACACGATCTGTTGCTAACCCTTTTCCGTACTGGTTTCCCCAGTGCACAACTCGATTCATTGAGCTTTGTGTAATTTTAGGAAGCTTTTGCCTCTGCCAGCATAAAATAATACAGCAGTGTGAACTCACATCTAATTTTATTGTTTTATTAATGGATTTCAGTAGTGAAAACATGGTTGAGAGCTATGTGCTCATGTTTTGACTAGCTATCTGGCTAGCACATTAAATAAATAAAATAATTAGGCCAGCTATCTAAATAGCTAGTTACTGATTGCCTAAATGTCCAGCTTGCTGGCTAGCTACGAATATAATACACAAAAATAATGGTTAAAAGTTCACTTGGCTCGAAGGGTGTTTTATATATCAAATATTCAGAGTAAGCTTATTTTATTAAGCATATTTTATTCTTATTAGATTTCATGGGATAGCAAGATCCACTTGCATGCTAGTTGTTAGCTGCTCTGTTATTTGTAAAAACTGTGTGCTTCAAGTTAGGAAGCATTATTACACTAGCTAGCTGTATATTTCAATGATCAGTAACTAGCTAGCTAGCTGGTTCAGCTAGTAATGGCAGGAGGAGTCTAATTTGCCTTAGTGTTCTCGCCATTGCTAATTGAACCACCAGCTAGCCTAGCTCTTTCGCATGAGTTGTACTTACAGTAACGTCATAAAATGTCTTCTTACCATGAAGAACCCCTTGCTTGTTAACATTCTTGACAGATGTGACTGCAAGTTAAATCTATTGCTGTTACCATTGCAGCATTTTTTACACAAATGCAGTCCTAAACTTTCTTGACAAACATTGCACATGCTAGAGACAGCTAATGTTACATTTGCTAATGCCATCTAGTAATGTTGTTGGGCTAATCGCAATATGTCGACAGCCATTCTGTTCAAAAGTGTGCAGACTCGATAAAAACGGCACATTAAAAAAACTTAATATTATGCATCATTTCATGACTGCTAGCTACCCCCATCTTTTTAGCTGACTAGCTTTGAGTTGCTAGATTGCTAACACATTGACATTGATTGGTTTGTGAGACTAAGACTAGGGAAATTGGCATCTGGGCTCACTTTAACAAGGAAATATACAAAATTGGAGTAGATAGAGCAATTATATCGTTTCAAAAGTTCAGCAATGTTACTTTTTTACTTTAGAAATCAGGAATTATTATGTGAACTTGACTGTTTACGAGCATTTGTGCCTGCACCAAAATGAGTAGGCTCATTATTTAAAAAATCTAACCACATAGAAGGCATTATTTCTCATTTCACCACAAGAAAAACCCATTGTGAAATGTTTAAAATGTTAATTGGTTATTAGTTATTGATACGTTAGTATATTTAGGTGTCCTAAAAGCTTTACAGCAGCATCCTGAATGACTTCTACAGCCATTTCATGAGCAATATAACACCAAAAAAAAAAAAAAAAAACGGTGCTCGCTATCTTATTCTGAAATGAAATATTAGTCAAATTGTAGCCAATCCCTATTGTTCAATTTCGATTTGTCTAAATTATGCCAAGGAAGAGGCCCTATGAAATGTTTTCTGGCATGTCTAGACAGCTAAATCTCGATTGAACAATAATGTTTTTATATATTTATTTCTATGTAGAGACTTCTACATAGAAATACTACATTTGCGTTTTAAGAATGGGTGTTTTTTGTAATTACGGTGAAAATTGATACATTCGCAGCAGCACAAATAGCCGCAGCTAGCTATGACCTGCTGCCAGCGTACATGTTTCTGGTGGCTACGTCACTCGGAAAACATTATATTTTTACATATATTGTTTCTCCAAGATTGTGTGTACAGTATGGTATAAAGGACTTTATTTTTACAAATGGGTGTTTTTTGTTTTATTTTTTTAAATTAGGGTGAAAATGGGGACATGAACCTGGTCGATTCCAATACCCAACTGCAATGGAATTTTGAAGCCACGGGGCCGCTATGTTTGAAACTGACATATTTTGGCACCTATTGCATTTTGAGAGTACACTTTTCATTAAATGACGCATCCCATTTACCAGTAAATGAATACAGTATATTAGTTTTACTTTACGAATACCACAAAATATTTGTTCATGTTATTGAAGTCAAACAGATAACCCCACCCTAAAAGTCGCACAGGTGATGATGCGTTTCCCTCCAACGACAGCGATTACGTGTGGAGGGACGTGGATGGATAATTTTTTTAATCGTATTATATAGGAAACTGTTATATTCTGGCAAATTAGCGATTTATATGTTGTTATTTGATTATACTGTAGCATTTATGACATTATGCATGAAAAATAAACTGTCAAAATATCTTTTCTGAAAGATCGCCAAAACAAGGTTTGACCTCCCTACTAAGACGCCATTTTAGCTTTTGCACAATTTGGTGTTTGCTAACTAGCTCTTGCCAAACTATGTTCTCTAAAGCTAGCGCTCATCAAAATATAGATTCTGATGTCCTTCGAAGAAAAAACTTAAGTAGTCAGACATTAAGCTTTACTTGTGGTTATTACCTTTCTGTCACACACTGAATTGAAACAGTGGTGGTTATTAAAAGAAAGGGCGTCCTTGAGGCAGACTCAAGACAAACAATCAGCATCCATCCGCCGAGATGCAACAGAAAAAGTTATGTCTTGTATTTAAGATCAAAACATGGTATTGTAAGAATCCCCCTGTTTTAAATGAACACCATTGTCTCCAAAACTATATACAGTGCAGACAGTAGTTGGAAGCTTGAAATAAAGAGCACATTTGTACCATAATGACCAAATACCCTGATCCAATGGGAGTTTAACTCAGTAAACATACAGGATATATTTATTCTGGAAAAACAACAAAGAAATCCCTAAATTGTTTTGTATTTTCTTTGTGACTTACATGTACTTCTGATACTGGACGAAACCATATTTCTTTTTCTGATCATACCCCAGGACCAGTGGCGTTGCTAGGGGGTGGGCTTCCGGGGCTGAAGCCCCGGATGTTTTTCGTCCAGCCCCAGACCTTTTGACGCCAAAAAAAAAAAAAAAAGTTTTTTTTTTTTTTTTGACACCCGAAAAGAAATAGATACAGCACCAAATATCATGTCATTTAATGGCAACCTAACGTAAACAAATCACCCCCTTCAAATCGAGCAGTAAGCACAACCTAACCAACTAGTAGGCACAGTAGGTTGCAATCAGACGATTCGATGGCTAGCACTAGTACAGTAAAGTTCAGTCACAGAGTTCGTGAATCATGATTAACTAAAATTAGGCTATTAGCGAGCTAAAATATGATTTAGAAGTGTAACGTAATAATTATTTGTGATGCCAGCTCAGTAACGTTAGTACGGCTAACGTTAGCTAGCTTGCTAACGTGACTGGCTGGCTAAGCCAGCTAACGTTGTTAGCTATGTATTCTTTTTAGCTTGCCTGCCCAGTTCCCTGCCAGTTTACATGCTAGTATGAAAGATTTTTAAAAAGCCATTACATATCATCACTCACAGCTGCATAGGATAAGCAGCTAGGTAGTTAGCTAGCTATTTGTGGCTAGTATTTTGTTTATTAATTTAGTTAGAGTATATCTTATACATATTCTGGTAACTGAGTGTGTTTGTATAGCTAGTTATATTGAATCACGTAGCTATTTACCCTGTTAGTCTGTTTCTGTACTGTATCATAACCAGTTACATTAATTATGTAATTACATCTAGCTGTCTTCATTCTGCTTTGCGATATAGCCACATACGTACATGTACGGTCGTAATCAAAAGCAATCATGGAGCGCCCTCAGGTGGTCCTGAAGATTACCACATTCAGTTACCTGAAACAGCACTCAATTCCCTCAACAGGGATACTGAGTAGTCAATTAGCATTAAACGGCATCCATTAGCACAACCCATGACGCCGCACAGCAAACGGAATAAGGAACCATGACACAGCCCACATGGTCTTACCACATGGGATCCATGTCATCGAACCCACATGAGGCCCACACAATTTGTCCAATTAGAGCTCATGCCCACTTGGTACCCACGTAACCCATATGTAACCCATACCGGGCCCATTTGGACACGTTGGCTGGGAACCTAACAGAAACCTTCACTTCATGCCATGAGTATACTCTGAGTGTGAGTGTGGAAAAAGAAGAGTATGTAGGCTCGATCAACACTTTTTCATAATGTTGATTGAAATATGCACAATGTATGTAGATTTGCATGTGTGACATAAGCTTGCCTGCAGAGGTGCTCCTCATCTTGGGAAGGGAAGTCTGATGCTCACAGTTGGTCCAGGGAGGAAAATGCCAGGGAAGAGTACAAATGTTGTACATTTTATGCAGGTACAAGGTCATGCACATAACAACATACGTGGCAACAACTGTTTGGGAACACAGTCCAAAGACAGGTCATGGGGGAACCCACTGCCCTTCACTGTCAGCTCAACTAGTGGAATAATTACATTTTTTCTGGTACCAACAAGAATACAGAGAAGCATATCAAGCATTGCATTTATACTTCCTGGTCTTAAGGTGGGTGGTGTTTTGTTGTGGATTCCCTCTGCCTCTTTCTTGGTATTATCTTTAATTCTTATTACAGTTATTATTTATTACCAAATTATTGATGTCAGTGGCCATTTATTTGAGATTTTTTCCCAGCAATACTTCCCAATGTGACTTCCCAATGAGTTTCTTCCAAACCCAGTCAGTTTGCTGATCTACTTGAACCATTTTGACCAGCGATAGAGCAATTTTATAGGGGAAACAGTCCCATGCTGGTACCTTGT
The DNA here is from genome assembly GCF_018555375.3 of Anguilla rostrata. Taxonomy (NCBI): domain Eukaryota; kingdom Metazoa; phylum Chordata; class Actinopteri; order Anguilliformes; family Anguillidae; genus Anguilla; species Anguilla rostrata. The sequence goes on along the minus strand of NC_057941.1, from coordinate 40,142,883 downwards.
CACATTCATCATTGGATACTGATGGCATGGTATCTTTGCCATGTCATTCTTGGGCAGAACAGTCCTAGAATCACTAATGATCTCTTTAGGAGCCCTGGCCTTGTTACTGTTAGGTTCAACAGTCCCAGGGTCCCAAATGATCTCATTATGGGGACACTTCCTATTTGGAGCTCTAGTATTCTAGTATTCATTGTCTGCTTCAGATTTTGATATCCATTAGCCATTGTTGCTGATACTTTTCAAGGATTGCACAGCCCTGAGGTTGTGATGTCTTTGGCTTATCTGTCCCTGAGGTCTTTTTTTCTTTATGTTGTTGCTTTGGCACCACAGAGACTCCATGGCTGTCTTTGCAGAGCTTTATTGTCAGTGGGTCTTTGATGTTCTTTTCACTATTGTCTTCTGATTCAGAGACCACAGTGCTGTCCTCATCAGAGCCATTTTTTCTTTGACCATGGCACACTTATTAGGCCCTGCTGTCTGTGCCATTTCTGCAAGTGAACCATTCTCCCTGGGCTCTACTAGGCCAACGGCATTCTCAGTAAAGCGCACCACCTTTGGCACATGGGGATCTACCGTCTCTGAGGCATTGGGGGTCTCACCCAGCTCTACCACGTTGGGAGCATTGTTGGACCCACTGGGCTCAACCATTTCAAAGGTGGACTCACCAGGCTCTACCATCTCGGAAGCGTTGGTGATCCCTCTGGGGCTTGCCACCTCTGTTGCAACAGTGCTAACAGTGGGCTGTACCATCTCTGGAGCGCCAGGATTTGTGCTGGGTCCTGCTACCTGTGGAGTGGCAGTGTTCTCATTGGAGCCTACTGCTGCTTTGGTTCCACTACTGGTCCCTGCCACCTCTGAGACAGGAGCATTTACAACATCTCTGAAGTAACAGTATTCCCAGTGGGCCCTGCCATCTCCAAGGTAACAGTATTCCCAGTTGGCTCTGCTATGTCAGAGGTAACAGTATTCCTAGTGGGTCTTGCCATCTCAGAGGTAACAGTATTCCTGGTGAGCTCTGCCATCTCCAGGGTGATAGTATTCCCACTGGGCTCTGCCGTGTCCAGGGTGTTATTATTCCCACTGGGCTCTGCCATCTCCAACATGATAGTATTCCCAATGGGCTCTGCCATCTCCAGGGTGATAGTATTCCCACTGTGCACTGCCATCTCCAGGGTGATAATATTCCCACTGGGCTCTGCCATCTCCAGGGTGATAGTATTCCCACTGGGCTCTGCCATCTCCAGGGTGATAGTGTTCCCACTGGGCTCTGCCATCTCCGGGGTGATAGTATTTCCACTGGGCTCTGCCGTGTCCAGAGTGATAGTATTCTCACTGGACTCTACCATCTCCAGAGTGATAGTACTCCCACTGGACTCTGCTGTCTCTGGGGTGTTATTATTTCCACTGGACTCTGCTGTCTCCAGGGTGATAGTATTCCCACTGGGCTCTGCCATCTCCGAGGTGATAGTATTCTCACTGGGCTCTGCCATCTCTGGGGTCATAGTATTCCCACTGGGCGTTGCTGTGTCCAGGGTGATAGTATTCCCCTCTGGCGATGTTATTCCAATCTTTTCAGGACGGAAAGCAAACAAACTCCATTTTCAATGCCTTCCATATGACTTTGGTCAAGATCAGCAACACTGAGGCTGAGCCCCGCCTGTAGCTTGAGGCAACGCTATGCTGTGATCCTCCACTGGTTAAGATCCGCAACGTTACGGCAAGTCTTTCGGACACATTTACAGATGACAGGTGTGTGCTCGCATATGAAATATAAGGACGGATGCGGTTCAGTAAATCACTGAATTTGTTGGCCGACATTCTAAAATATTTGAAATGCGCGTCTTCATCTGCCATTTCATGCATTAGTTTAACGAGAATATACTCACCATGCGTTTTTTGAGCAAAAGTAAATTGAAAATTTCTTCCTCCTCCAAAATCTCAATTATTTCACCCAGCGCTGCCATATTTTCATAAATGTAACGTTAAACTGTCAGAAAAACTGTCAGGACTTTGGCGTATTGTCAGGAGTTTGGCGTATTGTTACCATAGAGACAATAGAACCCTGATCAGAGACATTCACAGAAGTATAAATGCAAAAAGTTGTGCAACATTTTAATTTTTGTCGCACTACTCTTGTCTCAAGGGTCGTGCGACAAAGTATAAATCAGGCTTTAGACAGCACTCTCCACCACCATCATCAAACCAGCAAATGACGGAATATCTTTTGGAAGAATGGTGTTCCATCCTTCCAGTAGAGTTCCAAAAACGTGTGGAATCTATGCCAATGTGCATTGAAGCTGTTCTGGCATCTCGGCCCAACACCTTACTAAGACAATTTATGTTGTTTTTTTTTTTAGTTGCCCCTTGTCCGTATACATTTGTGTGTGTGTTGGGACAAAGTTTTTTTTTTTTGATTTGGCTCTGTACTGAACAATTTTAGATTTGTAATCAAACAATCACAAGTGGCTTCACAGGTGTTTCTGAGACAGTTAATGGGTTTATCAATACACATATTTATACAAACAACACTATTGAAAATGAGCAATTTTTATTGGGAAATTAACAACAAAAACGTCAACAAATAACAGCACAATACATAAAGTATAGACAATGAAGGGTACAAATAATAAATAAATTACAAGCCACACTAACAAAATGGAACATATAACCTAAACATGACCTCAATGATGCAATTAGAGATGTGGAGGATCTGCTTGAGCATGTATTTGAAGGGAAGAGGATTGTGCTCAGATGTGTATTGTGTGGTGTGCCAGCCAAAGCAATGGTGAAAAAAACTAAACTGTGTTCAGGGTACTATGGGTGCAACAAATGCACACAGAAGGGGCAATGGGTTAATGGCCGTGTTACCTACCCTGAGGTGGAAAAAGTCACGCAAAGTAGATACAAATATGAACAAAATAGTGAACATGAACAACATCAACAATATAAGGAATGGAACAATCAAAATAACATACTGGGATATAAACACATTGATTACTGCAAGGGGCTGATGGCATATTTTGCATCAAAGACAGGCAAACTGTATAATGATCATGGTTGCCCCACTCAGGTGAAATGCAGTTTCAATAGGGAGTTCCATGTGACCTATCCATATGTGGTAAATCTAACCATGACAACTGAAATGGAACAAAATGTTAGACATAATGTGCAGTCTATGTAGAAAGGAGCCTGTTGTGAGGTGGTTCAGTCATTTGATGAGAATGCCACCAGGACGCCTCCTCATGGAGGTTTTCCAGGCACGCCTAGCTGGGAGAAGGCAGGGGGCAAACTTAGAACCAGGTGGGGGTGATCATATCTTTAACCTGGCCTGGTAAGGCCTTGGGATCCACTAGTCAGAGCTAGTGACTTTGGCCGGGGAAAGGGAAGTGTGGGGCTCCCTAATGAAACCTCCGTGACCCGACTCCAGATAAGCAGTTGAAAATCAACGATTGGGTGTCCATAATCCTTGTGAATCGACAAATCCAGGTGCTTCAGATAATTCACTGGAGAGGAAAACAGAAAGAAGGTAAAATACATCTAATTTCTAAAAATGAAGATAGGACACTTTTCTTTGTTGGTATTATGGACGGCTCATGGGACCGCAACATAAAAGAAGGGAGTCGGACAACAAACTGGATTTTTAAATAAAGAAGTGGTTTGTTTAACCAACACAGAATAAGGAAAATAAAGAAAGAAAGGTGACTAGGGGTTATGTATGGGTGAATGTTGGTGGTGTACGGATGGAGTAGAGTGTATGCGTGTGCATGAGCAGGGCCGGCGTGCATGATGCCTGGGCCCGGGACAAAATTATTTCAGCAGGCCCCACCCCTACCCCAATTAAAATAAAAATACGCTTGACAGCACGCTTGGAATATTCAACGCCATGATTTATTGTTAGGACAACTGAAATGTCATTCAAAAACATTGAAAAAACCGTCAGAGTGACATATGCCGCACCTTTTTGATAGTGTCACACTCTGAACTGAAGACAGTGTACGGAGTCATATTCAGTTGGTTAATGGAGAGGGCATATCCACCTCCCAGCCGTAAGGTGGCGCTACTAACTGCAGGGGTCTGCACTGTGATAGTTAAATCAGAGATTATCTTCTGTTAATGCTATCTGGAAATGGTGTGGTAATCCGGTGCAGCGAACTCATATATGTCCATTCTCCTTCTGTTTTCAGGTAATGTAATATTCACTCCTGCAATAGGTTAGTGTGTAGCGGTAATAGAAAGTAGAAAGTGATGTGTTGATATGTTTTAGTATGAGGTTTAATTGCAACATGATCGTCAGTGAGATTGTGGCGCGAATACACTGTGTTTCTGAACGGGGTCGCCGTCCATTTTGGAAAATATTCGGTGATGATGGTTAAATATTACATTTCGGAATGTAAGCTAAAATAATCGGGTATGGATTGTGAAATATTTATATTAAGCGCGGTTTTGGGAAAGGAACCGGGAGACGGGAAACAGAATGGCCGCGAAAGTGTACAAAGCGTGCGTAGCTTGATAGCCACAGTAGCCGACCAAGTTATTTTACGATATGCTCAGTTACCTGCTGTGAGTAAGTTCAGACATGAATAAATTATACCGGGTACGGCGACGTTCCAAAGCCGATGCATCCTGTGTTTATTGAAGGAAGATTCGCGACTTTATTAGTACATCCTGCCTGAGCGAAAGCGAATCTGAAACAATAATTCCCAGCACTAACTCGGAAAGGGAACGTGGGAATATCAGTAGCTGAGCTAATACTCGGCAACTTAATGCATTAAAGTGCACGGATCTGGTATTAAAAGGGACAGTTAGCTTAAACACAGGGAAAATGCACGGAACTGTATTACCCAGTTTCGTGGGGAAATGAGGTTCGTTCAGTATTGCTAGTGGAGTGCAAATAATTGTTTGTCCACTAGGTGGGAGTATTCAGTTAAATGTAGAGCTATAGAGATTAATAAGCCTAAAAATCTTTGTTAATTAGTTTTAGTGACTGTGTGAGATTGCTGGTCTTTTTGGAATTGTGAAATGTGATACTGATATATGGAATTGATACTCTGTAAAGAAATATGTTTATTTTGGTAATTGAAACAGGCACAAGGTAACTGAACCGTAAAGGGTAAAGTGTTATCTTTATTTTTTGCGACACTGTGATAGTTAAATCAGAGATTATCTTCTGTTAATGCTATCTGGAAATGGTGTGGTAATCCGGTGCAGCGAACTCATATATGTCCATTCTCCTTCTGTTTTCAGAATTAATAAAATAATTAAATGTGATACAGTGGCGGGTTTATTCCACGTCAGACCTGTAACATATTTTGGTGCCGAAACCCGGGATTCCAGTCATTAACTTCAGCAAGTAGGTTAATAAGAGGACCAAGATAATTCGTCTATTGCCCTTTCTCAGAAAAATGGAGCTGGAGGAGCTGCAGGAACAGGCCAGTGCTGCATTGGGGAAGCTTCAGAGAGAAGAGCTGGTCCAGGTCGGCTTGTGGGCGAAATGCAAGGGACTGGATGCAGTGGAAGGAGAGAAGCAAAGCAGACGGGACCTTGTTAAGCTAATTGAGGCTACCATTGATGAAGTGGCAGACAAAAAGGAATATGAGGTGGCTTGCCAGTTTATGAGAGACTTACTCAGCACCATAGAGGGTCTCATAGGCAGTGGAGAAGCGCATGAAGAGGTGCTGGAGATGAGAAAACGATATCTCACCTTAGAGTTGGAGCAGCAGAAAGCCAGAGAGCAGATGGAGCAAGAGATAAAGTCACTCAGTCAACTCATGTTGGCAGACAATTTGCAGCATGGTCAGTACTCAGAGGTGACACAGGAACTAGAGGAACAACTTGCCAGTGTTCCAAAAACAAATGTTAGTTCAGAGAGGGATTTTGGCATGTTTGACAGGCTACTTAGGGAGAAGGCTAGGGCCAGTGCAATCACAGTTGAAGGTATGATCCTTTTTAAGCAGAGCAGGTTCTGGGAGTGGTTGTCAAGGTTAGATATTGACAGGAAAGCACAGGTATTGTCTGTAGCCAGAAAATCTGTGCACAAGCAAAGACCCACTTTTCGTGAAAGCCCAGGCTATCAGAGATGAGAGGATTAGAACATTACAAGAAACTAGGGCAAGACAGGCAGACAGGGAAGTTAGGGATGTTGCCTGCCACAAAGGAAAATCTTGCACTTGAGTTGTTTAAATATGGAGGCTTGTGGACAACTACTGAGGAGGTAGATGAACAGCTGCAGACTTTAGATCAGAGGACACAACTGCTCGCTGTATCAGCACAGTTAAGATTTAGATGGGTTGTCCTTGGAATGAAAAATGTTTGCCAGTGGGGCACACGTTTGTCCGATTTCTCTGCTGCTCTAGAAGCAATGTCCATCTGCTTAAATTCTTGCTTCAGTAGCTCAACATCACCCTCTCGGCTTTGGCATGGCGGAGACTGATGTTTGTCCGGGGCGAAGGCACTGGCACAGCTGACGGTGGACGTCCATCACTTTGCTGGTGGGGTGCACTGGTACATGGCAATGGTGCAGGAGACTGTGGCATGGTGGGGAGTGTGTTCATCAGCTGTTTCAGTTGATGATGTAGATTTTCATTCTCCTGCTTCATTTCCCAAAACACTGTTACCATGTCAGGAAGCTCACTCACTTTATGGAGCAGTTCATCATTCTCCTGCCTCAACTCACTAAATACAGTGTTCCACTGGGCCTGCACTGTCTGTAGTCAGGCTGTAGTCCTCTAAATATGCTGGAGGACAGATCTGACATCTGAGCCGGACAACAGGGGATGTTGGCTCTTCTCCCTGGTTCTGGACATCTTGTCTTCACTGCAGTAATCCCTTTATCCGACTCGAAGGACCACTTTGTAATAGATGATAGGGATTGCTAGTCTAATGAACTAGGGTGCTGGTTCAGGGGTACTGAATCACTGCAGGCTTGTCTGATAAGAACAACAGCAAGAATGTCTAGAAATCTTTAATGCGATGAGAAGGGGTGCTTGTGTGTGGGGTTATTTAGATGCACGCACACAACGTATTGAATAGGGATAAATAAAACGCAATAAAGAAATAAAAAGAGCCTTTTGTGCGTTACAATAAGACCATCAGAGTTCTAAGGCCAGGGTTTTGCAAATGTTTTCTACACTCTAAATGTAGATGTGTCCCATCGCTGTCTAAATGATTTAAGCCAATGTTGGGATGCATAATTCAATCATACCCATGTCTGACATAAAGCCAAACATGGCCCCTTTTAGCCTTCATCTGGTCCTTTCAAGGCCGTATCCGCTAGGCGCGGTCTGGCCCTGCCAGTTCCAGCGAGGGAGGATGTCGGAAAACATCAATTTGGTAATTGGGAAATAGCAAATTGATTTCCTTGATATCTGCCTTCATACGTCGCAACAGAGTAATCTTCGTATTTCCATACATCCCAATACTGTTCCCACCGAGGTGAATCACTATCACATGTGGGTCGTCGTGGGTGGCAGCCCGTTTCGAGCGGAGAAGAGGCATTAAGTGCTCCCACCTTCTGCCCCCCTCTGCCATCCCAGGTGATCTGGCAATGTAGCCCGAAGTTCTGGTCCAGTCCAAAAGCTCCTAAATGACCTGCAGCCTGGCGATCAGCGAGCTCCCAATGATCCAAATGCGTGGTAACGAATCGGTCATGATGCCGACAGGAATACAAAACTATAAATGGTGCAAATAGGCTACTTTATTTATAGACCTACTTAAGCATATTGTTTATACAAAAAATGCAACATTATTGGCAAATGATCCACCCCATGATTCTGCCCTCTAGTTGTGAATGGCCGACAGCATTTCACGAACAAAAGCCGATAGGATTGAATAAAATGTATTAAATACCCCCGACAATGTTAAAATAAGTGACAAGTATTAGCAATCGTGTAGTAAATACGATGGAATTTTGATGCCGTAAATATGTTCAGTATAGGCCTATTAGTTTTACTGTACGAATACCACAAAATATTGGTTCACGTTGTTGGATAAAAAAATATAACCCCACCCTCAACGTCGCACAGGCGATGATGCGTTTCCCACCAACGAAAGTGATTACACAGAAAAGGAAGCGGCTAATTTAAAAAAATCTTATTAAAGCAAACAACCGTTATTTTCTGGCAGGTTAGCGGTTTATATGTTGTTATTTCATTATGCGGTAGCACGTATGACCTTATATATGAAAAATAAACTGTCAAAACGTTTTTAGAAATTATAGCCAAAACAGGTTTGACCTCCCTAAAATAGTATAGATTTATGTGACACAAATACGGCAGTATGCTGTTTATGTCATACGTGTCTATAATGTGTGTATATAAGTTGACAGGTTGTATAGTTGATTTTTATTTTATTATTATTATTATTAATAATAATAATAATAATAATAATAATAATAATCTATTTTTGTTATTACTGTTGTTATTACTGTTAACAACTGCTTTGGCAACACTGCATGTCATGCCAATAAAGCACCTTCAAATTGAGAGAGAGAGTGTCCAACACTCTTCAATATTTACATCAATGAATTGGCCTTACAGCTGGAACAGTCTGCTGCTCCTGGACTCGCTCTACATGACACAGAAATTAAATTCTTACTCTATGCGGATGATCTGGTTCTGCTGTCACCCACAGTACAGGGGTTACAGCAGAGCCTATCATACCTACAGCAATTCTGTCTGACCTGGGCATTGACAGTAAATCTGGATAAAATGTTATGGTCTTCCAGAAAAAATCCAGATTTCAGGGAAACAGGTGCCACTTCACCCTTGGAGCGAATACCTATTGGGACCAAATAAATTAAAAATTCTTCTGAGGGAACAGGATACCGCATTAGAGGTGACAGTATGTCTCTGCCTGCCATAAATTGAGAGGGTGTGGACTAAATAGTACTGTCCCCTGCTCACTGACCTCCACTGGCTGCCTGTTATGGCTCGCATCATCAGACCCTACACACCAGCCAGACCTCTCCGTTCTGCCACCTCTGGACGCTTGGCACCTCCCCCTCTTCGCGTCTGCACTTCCCGCTCCCGTCTGCTGTCTGTCCTGGCCCCTCGCTGGTGGAATGACCTCCCCGTGACGGTCAGAACAGCAGAGAATCTCACCACTTTCAAACGCAGACTGAAGACTCATCTCTTCAGGCTGCACCTCTCCCCACCCCTCCCTAGCCTATAGTTCAGCTCACTGTACCTAGCTAGGATAATTTGATTATGTTAGTGTATCTGGCAGGATTGTTTTTGTATGATTAGGTGTGATTCCAGTGCTAGTTTGTACTTGGTAGGATTCTTGCTTGCTGAACAAGCTTACTCTACAGGGTTGGAGTCCTGATCGATGTGGTCACTTCTGGCACTACGATCCTTACTTCACTCTAGTGTTTCTTTTGCGCCTCTACATCATGAAACCTATGCACTTGTTGTACGTCGCTCTGGATAAGAGCGTCTGCTAAATGCCTATAATGTAATGTAATGTAATGTACACGATATAATCTGTGTTCATTATTAATACAAGTATATATATATATAGTTTAATAAATTGTTATATCACAAACTAAATATGTTTTAACGTGTGTGTTTGTGTGTGTGTATCTATACTTGCGTATGTGTATGGGGGGTTGTTACTCTTTTGTTTTTTCTTCTTTTTCCCCTCTTCTGGTTGTAGGGGTCTGTTTGTCATTTTGTATGTACCATTGATTTTCCAACACAAGTTTACTTGTCATGCAAATAAAGCACATTTGAATTTGAGACATTTGATGTTCTTTTTTTGAAACACTGAATCTTCCACAACTGCATTATATTACAGGCATTTTTAGCAGATGCTTTTATCCAGAGCGACTTACATTGTATCCAGTTATACAGCTGGATATATACAGGAGCAATGCAGGTTAAGTACCTTGCTCAAGAGTACAATGGCAGTGTCCTACCGGGGATTTGAACCTGCGACCTTCATGTTACAACACCAACTCCTTAGCCATTATACCACACTGCCGCTGTATACTACAACTACCTTAAAAACTATCCCTGCCCCTTATTTACAACACACCCCTTCCCCCCAAAAAAAATACAATACAAAAAGAGACACAATACAATGCCCAACCGTCACTGTTAATCTAAACATATCTCCATCTCCTCTTCATTTGCCACACAAACAGATCCCTCAATACACCAAATCCTTTTAAATGTTGGGACATCATGTACAATTTTTAAATACTCAAATTCTACTCTGAACACGCAGAGACATAACCCTTAAATACCTGCAGTACATCTGTGCATCTCCTGAAACTTTCCCAAACCTGGAAAAGTGAAGGATAAAAGCTTCCCCTCCCCCTCCTGCTACTCCTCTACTGCTGCTCTCACGGTAACTGTGGGGAAAAGGGGAGTCTCTCCTTCCATTGCCTGCTTAGTTGTTCCCATCCCAGCCCAAGCGCAGCCCGTCGTACATCTCACAGAATCCTCTCCAGGACCCTAATAGAGTGTACCCCGGTGCAATGTTGCAGTCTTTGGGCAGTAACTAAACTGCACCCCCCTGGTTGACGCAGGTGAGCTAGCTTGCATAGGCCTGCTGCCACAAAGGCTCTGACTTTATCATAGGGTTGTGTAGAATAGCCTCTTCCCAAACCCACAGTCCATTCTCAAGAGCATTCTCAGTAGCGTAAGTGGATGCCACAGGGAGGAAGGATGCCACCAGGTTATTAATGAGAGAGAGAGAGAGAAAGAGAGAGAGAATGCCCTAGGTTTTCTCTTAAAGGTGGGGTGTTACAACCCCTGTCGTAAGTTTGTTTACATTTGTCTGTGTTGCTTGTGTTTCGTCTTTCCTGTTCTTCATCTGATTGGCTGTTTCTGTCTCTGGTTACTCGGTTTGAAAAATATGCTGTTTTCCTCTTACCTGTGGAGACTAGCTCTTCAGACTTGTGCTTGTTGTGTCATGTATAGTGATTGCTTCATTTGGCTTGCGTTTTTAACTCTATTTTTGTTTGATTCCGATTCCCGGCTAGCCCTTATGGTTTGTTTGCTGATTAGATCACATGTATGATCATTGACTCGTTCCCTTCGACTCATATTCTTTCCTTAGCCATTCTAGTTTGTTTGTTTGTGTCTGACCATTCGCTCTCGTATTCAGTTCCAATTCTCACCTAGCCCCTTTGCTTTGTTTACTGATTGTATTTCGTATTTGACAATTTGCTCGTTCTCGACCTCGACTCTCATTTTGCCCTCTGCTCACCTTATAGTGCTCCGGTCAGTTAGTGAGTTCCCAGCTGGACTACAAATCCTTCGATCGGGACACAAGTTTGTTATTTTGCTTTGTTATTTTTCCTTTATTATTTAAGGTAATCTGGGTGGAGTTTTGAATCTCCATTGGGGGTATGTCATTCAGACTTTTGGTTTCTAGCTACCAACTAATTGTCCGAAGCTCAGCGTTTAAAGCCGCCTTATGCCCAGTACCCTTCGGAGAATAGCCAGCTTTCAGTTAGACTTCGATCGGCAAATAGGGACCAGAGTTACTGGTTGGTGTGAGATAATTTCCCTTACCCATTTTCCTTATCATTCATCCTGTTATGTCTGACCCTAGCAACAATGGGACATGCACAGCAGGGAAACATTTATATCCGCAACAACTTACAATCTGATTTTGAAAATTGCTGGAAAAATTTGTTCAAAGTTGTACCTCTTGCTCAGAGTTGTTTTTTTAATCCTGTAAAGCCCAAATATAGAAACAAATGAGCAAACATTTTTTCACCTTTTAGATGTTGTTGTAGGAGGCCTTTTTTTAGGAAGTTTTTAGGGAAATGATGTAATATTGCAATGTTGGCCCTAGTTGGGAGCAGAATTTGTACTCACATTGTCTGAACAAATATACTGAACAACTAAGGGTTCATTTGCAGGGTTGATTGCTTATTTAGCCCCATAACAGTATATATTTTATGGATAGTCATTTATTAATAAATAAAAAAAAACAGGATAAAATTGTATTTACTAAACTAAATTTCATTTTAGTCCCAGTGTTCAGCCATGTTCATTTGCAATGATAGTCCCAAAGACAGTTCTTTTCCTCTGAAAAGCAAAGACGAACATTACACTTGCTGCACAGCGTGTTGGTGTATCCTTTATTGCAGTGTCTGCAGCGTCCTCTCTTCGTCTTCACTGGGAAATGTGCGATTAAATCCTTGTGTACATCCAGTGGTGGGTGTACAGATGACCTCTTGGCTGGGACCCCATTTGGTGGACTCCCATCACCTGAGGATGGTCTGAGCATTCAAAGGGCTCCTTGATGTCACCGTCTGTGTTACTGGTCTCCCATTGCCTGAAGATGGTCGCCCTCGCTTTGGTGTGCTGAGAGTTGTGTTCACTTGAATTGGATTAGAACAGAATCAAGATAGATGTCAAAAATACATTAAGATACAAGTCAAAAATATTATAAACAGTGAAATATTAAAAATATTACAAATGGTAAATATCAGAAATGCATTCTCACCAGGATGAGAGAGAGGATGATAGCTGTACCTGAAACTATTCAGTATCTCTTTCCTAGAAATCTTGAGAGCTTTGCAGTCCCGCTTGTAGAGGAGCCAGGCATTGATCACAGTGAGGATAATGGTGTGCCAGAAGATGTAGATGTACCAACAGCGGGATTTCATGGGGAACTTGTATTTGGCTGCAAATGAGTCCAACAAATCCACATCTATTTGTTGTAGGTACCCACAATGTAGGGCCTCTCAACTTCAATGTAGGTTTGGTGGCTTTGTCCTAGCATTGAATCTTCTGCACAGGTTCTGGCCCAGCAAAGGATGACACAAGTGTGACCGCCCTGTTGTCATACTATTTGACAGCACAGATGTTGTGGTTCCTCTCCACTCTGATATCAAAGCTTCCTCTCCCCTTTTTCTTCAAGCTCTTCTCGTCTTCAAGGTTACAGTTGGGTAGGCGTACCTGCCTGGCTGTTCCCACGTAATGAATTCCAGGATCAAGGAGCTTAACTACCAATGGGACACAGGTGAAGTAGTTGTCTGCATAGATCTTGTAGTTCTGACCTTCTGGAAGCGTGGAGGCAAGCTTCATCACAACATTACCTGACAATCCAAGTTCAGATTTGGCTCATATTCCGTTGACACTGCCTTGGTACACATCAAGGTCACAGAGCATGCCAGAGATTCCAGTTCTTACCCACACTTTGAACCCCTATGGGTGTGGCCTGCCTCGCATATATTGCTTAATGCTGCTGAATTTCCCCTTGAAAGGAATCATCATCTCATCCACGGAGTTGTGCTCTTCCGGTACCACCTGCAGGCATTTCTCTCTGAATGAATCAAGCCATGGTCTGAGTTTCCAGAGTTTGTCTTTCTTTTCCGTCTCCGATATTGTCAAGTTGTTTACAAAATGTAATGATGTCAACAGAGATTGGAATCTGCTGCGTGGCATCACAGAAACAGAGGTGTACCGCGTGTCTGTCTCCCAATACATACGGACTCCAGACATTTGCATTAGGCCCATCTTCAGGTACATGCCAATCACTTTCTCAATTTCCTTTGTATTGGTGTTTATGGATTTTCCATTCTTTTGAAAGCTGTACTCATTTGTGTTTTTTGTCAGAGCCTGAATTATGTCTTCTGACACAAACTTCTGGAAGTACTCCAGTGGTTTTGTGGAGGGAAACGGCATCATCGGTGATATCTAGACCAGAAAAATCAGTATTGGGACTGATAAAATCCTTTTTCAGCCAGCGATACCTGTCACGGGGCATGGTGTGTTTGTTTGTTTGGGGCTCGATGTCCACATAATCACCGGCTGGGCAGTCAGTGGGTTGTTGGTTTTCTTTGCCCACTTCACCGGCGTCTTCATCTGCCTCTTCGTCACTCACATCAGTGTCGTCTGATTCCATTTTAAAATCTCTCTCTCCATTTTGGCATCAATCACATCCTGCACACTGTATAGAAGACCTCTCTTTGCTGGTGGCATTCTGAAATGGAAAAAGTAAAAAATAATAATAATAAATATGTATAAATAATACATATGAGTATTATATTGTAGTATTTTTTAAGTGTGCTAGCATTATTTCCAGAATGCTAGCAAAACATCATGTCATGATTAATGTTAGTACAACTAAATTGTTAAAATAATTTCAAAATAAACATTTAGACATATTAAAACCTTTACTTTACATGTTGTGTCCACTGTTCTGGGAAAAGCCAAAGATCCAGAGTATGCATCAGCTCTGAAATCCATTTTATTAGATGAAAGTGCTCCATTTACCTTTTTTTTTGGTAGTAAGAAACAACCTAGTTTGATATCTTGGTGAAAAAATGTTGAGTATTGCATGTTTTATTCTGGTAATGTAAGGCCTTTTTTAAAAATGTGGAAATGGAACATTCCCAGAATGCCCAACTATAGTTCTCATTCATTACTGGGGAGGGAAACAAGAGTTTCTCTGAATTCTGGCTTTATACTTGATGAAGACTGTCAGAGAGATGAAGGCTAGCAGAGAGAAAACAGTAAAAACTCTAACTCTAAAAATTCTAGCCAATCAGGGGATTTTATATAGCTCAGGCCTACATGCCTCCCTGTAACTTGATAGGTTCCACAGGTCAATTTTTGCTGTCCTTCACATGTCAGCCAATCATAATTATTAAGGTTGTGTATTTGTACTTTAGAGTGAATGTTTTTCCTTCAATTGTTATGTATAGCAGGCTTACTATGAAAATGTATATGCATTCAGTGGGCCTATATTAGTATTATGCTACAGTATCATAAACATTCAGATTTTTGTTTACTATTTTCTGCATAAATGGGCAGTTATTCCCAATGTTTTTTATAACTTTTTTTATAACTAATGGACAGCTTACTATTTAGTGTTTATATGCAGTATAAATTCTAGCAATGGTAATCTATCAACTAGTGTATAACTGAAGAATGTATTTCCTATTTCCTTTAAGTGTAGTAATATAGTCCCTTCATATTTTATGCACTAACATACATACCTGTGCAACTCAAGCTTGAACAAATACTGCCCTCTAATGGAGGTGTGCGGAATGCACAGAATTAAAAAATTAAAGGAATGAACTGTTCCAGAAAGTTGCCTATTCCAGTCTTTCATTGGGCATCCATGGCAATAGGCATTACAGAGCACCTCCACAGAGCCATGTTTTATGTATCAAACTGCTTGCGCAGTGGTCTTTCAGCAGAGGAGGCCAAGGTCTTTCAAGACTAAAGAGCAGGCAGATTTGAACAAGGGAACAGGCCAGCAGTATGTCGGAGGTCAGAAAGCACATTTCTCAAGTGGCACGGCCAGAAAGCAGCGAGCTTTGACTTATACATGATATGCAAGATTCTGGAGAGCTGGCCACTGCGTTGGTAATATCAGTCAGACAACCTTCACTACCAACACTGGCCAGTTGATTACACAGTGGCAGTAATGCAAAGCATCTCTAAAGTTCTCACAAGTGAATATGACCGGCGTTTCCCATCCCATTCACTACCAGAGCGAAGACAGTGGGCCAACGTTTTGGGACCAGAAGAGACCATGGGATGACCCCTGCTCATCAAAGACTTGCTCCATGCATTGTATGTGAGGAAAAGCAGCTGAAGGACCTTCATCATCTAACTTGCCTAGATGCTATGTAACGCCAAACATGGATGCCCCAGCTATTCCAAGAAATGTACATATTTTGTGATGCACCCGATGAAAAGGCCTATGGTTCAGTAGCTTTCATTGCTGAAGACCCTAAAGGTCAATTCCAGGTTGCCAGTTCCAGAATATCTTGTGGAATCCTGTCTTTCATTGGGTGGCAATGCCGCTCATCAAGCTGTTCCAACCAGTGTCATTCGGGGGGGAGCCTATAAGACATGACTGGTGGAATAATCAACTACAACTGGTGTTGAGTATAACTGGTGAAATGGGTCGTTAGTGGAAAGGGCAGTATTGAACTTAACTGTTGGAATGTCTTGAGCATAACTGCTGGAATATGTTGAGCATAACTGGTGAAACAAGTCAATGATAACTAGTGGACTGTGTGGTCAGTGACAAGGACAGATTCGAGCATAACAACTGGGATGTGTTTTTAGTGACAAGGACAGTTTCGAGCATAACTACTGGAATGTGTCTTTAGTGACAAGGACAGTTTCGAGCATAACAACTGGAATGTGTCTTCAGTGACAAGGACAGTTTCGAGCATAATTACTGGAATGTGTTGTTAGTGGCAAGGATGTAGCATTGGTTGTTACATTAATGAAACAAACATTATCACAAAGTATATACTTTATTCCACAATAAGCCAATTTTATTACATAGAGAGAGATACAATGTAACAGTTTATGCCAACATACATGCACATACATCCATTTTTATAAATTCAAAGATCATTATTGAATATAAATTCATTTTGTGTGCATTTATGAATATCTAAATATGAAACCTTTAAAATGTGTGATTAGTCCTACCACTACATACAGACAGCCAACAGTTACTATATATTCTGACAATGACAAACTATTACATATAAAGTCATGCTTAAGTGATAAAAATATAATTTAGTCTTGTGTAAGTTTTGTAGACATTTGCTAAAACATCACTGTACCATCAATTTTGAAAGTGATACTTTAGTTGCATTGTTCAGCTCCAACACTGACTGGTTGTTTAAACCTCATAGCCAACAAAGCTATGCTAAATATCAAATAAACCATGTCTGAATGCAAAGGTTTAATACAGAACACTACTCTAGATTGCTTCAGAAAATGGCATTCTTTTTGGTTTTCCCCAATATCCATACAATCAACCAAAATTAAAAATCAAAACCATTACATTCCATTCCATTCCATGTGGGAGGATGATCAAGTTTCACTGGGTGAATGCAAAAAGTATCACAGTGATGTATTAAAAGTAACACAATAAAGAAAATAGCTGTGGCTTTGAGGACACCTTAACAAATGTGTGGTGGTCTTTGTTCTTTTCATAGTGTTTTCACCGTGTAAACATCTGACTACAAATAAAGTACTTACTGTCAACAAAGGAAGTGTTTTTAAAGTCATCGTCCCTACACAGCCACAATAGTGTTGTCTTACTCTAGATTGTAAACAACATAAGACAAAGAATTATGGGTGGTGCACTTGTTTTCTCCAAACCCAAATCCTTATGACACAGGTTAAATGTTTAACAGCCATCTTGGCAAGAAAATATAACATCTTGTATTCAAAACTACTAATAAATCTCCCATCTAATAAACACAAATCCTTGAGTGTGTGTGTGTGTGTGTATGTATTTAGCTTATACAAAAATCAAGGTACGTAGAAAATAGTTTTGTTCTTTGCTCAAAAGGAAATAAAATACTCTTTGGAAGCCTTGAAAAAATAAAACAACGCTGATTCCATTGTACTGCTTGTTCACCATGAGAAAAATTACGATACGAATAATTCAGGATTACCACTAAATCCCATATGACTACTACTCTACAAGCCATTTTATACCTGATCCTCAAACCAGCTCACATGTATCTTGATCATATTTTCATATCTGGTTCACTTTCAGGACAGCTGTGGTCTGCCAAATACTGTTCTTGTTAACTGCTTGGTAGAAATGTCTTTTATGCCACAGGGGGTAGTTTTTATGTGGGGAAGTTCAGTAGCCATATTGTACATACTGTAAGTGGTGCCTGAAATTACAAAAAAATAAAAGCACACAGGTAAACAGCCTGTGACTTTTACAAGGTGCTTTCACGAGGAATTTTGGGAATTGAGATTCAACTAGTGTTGCTAACTTTTTTCACGTGACATCGCTACTGATTTTTTGATTTTTCACTCAATGACACAAACCATGATTGTGATCCTATATGTGCTGGCAGAACAGATCCATTTATGTAATCCAGAGGCTTCTTACATTTTCAAGTGTAAATGTTTCATTAGTACAGATGCTTCGGGAGGAAAGTACTATTCTAAGTAGAACTAACATTAGCTCTTTTGGAAATTACTATGTTGAAAAAATAGGCAGGTTATTCTGAAAGCCACTAAAGTTTGAACTGTCCTTTATGAAAAAGCCACAAGACAGCCCAAGGGTCACTAGATCTAAAGACAAAGTTATTCAATTTGCACACTGGAATCAAAAGTACAGAGACCCATGTGTAAGAGGGTAACAGCAAGGGGATTAAAGACAGCAGTACAATGCAGCTAACAATACGTCAATCCAATCAATGTCCCCCAGAATACTAAGATTTTAAAAGCACCATCAAGGCAGATGGAATATCATCTAAAAAAAGATGACATTTCTTTTTAAACATGAAATTAAATTTTAATTTTAGGATAGTTCTAGGTTTATCTCCAAGTTGAGACCATATCAGTTACAGACTGTGCTGAAAGTAAGCCTGTGCCACAACTCTCATTAAAATACACTTAAAACCCATCCACAAGATCAGCAACAGTAAAAACGTTACAGCAAGGTTGTTTTTTAATTGAAAACCCAAACTTAAAAGATAAGAACCAAAAAAAGGTTAAAAAAAAAAAAAAAAAAAAAAAAACAGGGACAAATCAGACTTAAACAAGACTGAATTATAATGTTAGGTTAATTAAAAAACCTACCCCTGTTATAATACAGTTTTTTTGGCAAAGCCATTTTATTTACAACAAAAATATGCTCATGATTACTGAATATAAATGCATAAAAGATTAAGGACAATTTCAGAACATCTTTCTGTATATAGAATGGTGTTGCAGAAACATATATGTGTAGCGTTCGTTTAACTTCTCAAAAACAATTGAAGGCACTTGGTTTAATAAAGTATACTTCGCTAATCACTGGCGCAGCCAAGCAGCAGCATTTGTAAAATGGGAGAACTCAGGCCTCCCCCACACCCAATCCAGAATCCTACAGCAACAAGCTCCACCCACGCTCGGCCTTCTGACACCCCGACTCCAAATCAGTACTGAGGATGGTCTTTTCACTTCAGCTACATCATTTTTGGATAGTCAGGTTCATAAAAATAAACAGATAAAAAATTGTATTTAAAAAAATGGATCCAAAAATGTTTTGGAATCTGTAGCTCTTTAAACGCTAATAAAATTCCAGCAGATTTGACAAAATAAGTAAAATAAGTCATTACTGTATTTTCACCAATATTCTGAATAATTTCTTCTTTCATATGATTGTACGTTCTCAGTTAGAAACAAATTAGAAATTTTGATTAGAAATTTCCTTGAAATTCTAATAGGATCTGCAGGTGTATTTTACATTTTCCCAGCATCTAAAGAGTCCATGTGTTTCAGATGTGACCCAAGTCTGATGATTGTAGTCAGGCTTCATGTGATTCACTTCTATTTGCATAAATTAGGTGACTGCTGTCACATGTATCTGTGCACACACACATACACAACCTTTTTGCATGCTCACTCGCAAACTGAGGCTGCTGCAGAAGGAACTGCGTGGAGGAAACAGGAGGTGGAGGGCTTCAAAGTCTGGGCTCTCGGGTCCCACCAAACCCCCAGGTCATGAGCCAGACTGGAGCGTGTGGCAGAAAAAGGGGTGTGAGAACCCTGCTGTGTGCCGCTCCTTCCACCGCCCATCCCGCCAAGAGGGTAACGCCCAGAAACATCCAGAAGGTAGTGCCTGAAAATGTCTGCTGGAAAAAGCAAGGCCATTTTACATCCTTTCAGAGGTGTACCTCAGTATCTGCATGGCAGCAGCAACCACTGTGAGAAAGTGGGAAGGGGGTCGGACGTGGATGTTGGTTGGTTGGTGGGAGTCTCCCTTGGCTCCACCCCTGTCCCACCCTCCTCCTCTATAACCATGTGAGGAAGCTCTCCTTGTCGATTTTGGTAGCTGCCAGCACAGACTCCATGTCATTGAGTATGTCGGAGCTGAGCGCCTCCTGAAGGCTGGGCATCAGCTCCTCCCCCTCCACTGCCATGCTTTCGCTCTCTAGAGTGCCCAGGTCTACGTGCGTGCCTGGGATGGTGTCCAGGTAGTCTGGGAAACGGCTGGGCTGGGTGGCCATGGGGGTGGGACCTACGGAATCACCTGCATGTGAAAAGGTCCATTTACAATGGAGTGGGAGAGTGACAACAAACATGCTTTTTTCACCAATTATTTACCAGCAGTTTCATATATATATATATATATATATATATATATAAAGCTGCTGAATTGATATGTACATATATGTGTGTATATGTACAGACACAAAAATATTTCCACTTTAAGATATTGCAATATAACATTATTTCTGTGAAATATATAAGTGCACATAATACATTGCACTATATTCAATTTCTGACTGCATAAAAGGTGGTCAAATGGCATAGCAAAATTTGAAAAAATTACATTTTTGTAGAACATTTTATTCTACTAATTTCCTCCATACTCTACAGGTTTTCATAGTCTATTAAAGCAAGCTTTGACACTCTTCTTTCTGATGACCTCAAAATTAAAAGGCACCAAAAGTTTTTCCCTGTAAAAAAACCGCAAGGGGAGCCATCTTCTCTATGACAAAAAACCTGGTTGAAAAGATAGTTGCCACCATGATAAAATTATTTTGTGATTTTAATTGATTAATTGGAAAATACATATTTTCAACTCTAAATGAGGACTTGGGTATGTCATAGGCACACACATCAGGACTGCTCTTAAGATAGCAATAAGCCAAATAATGTGCTCTATGGTAAGTCACTCTGGATAATATCATCAGCTACAGTGCCTTCAGAAAGCTTACTCCCAATTCATTAAAATATTTGAATCGTATTATTTTTTTTACTTCTGTATAATTAACTCTCTATAATGTCAAAATAAAGTATGTTGATATCCTCAGAATAATATTAACAATAAAAACTTATTAATTTACTTAATTTCTGTTTTCACTCCTTTTGTACTGGGCCAAGTGTATTCCATTTTGAGATCACACTGAATGCGTTAATGAGGTCCGCCTTTGTTGAAGTTGAATCCACCAGTGTCCAATTGCATTATTGCAGAATAAATATCACAGGCTATGTGAGGTCTCAGAAACAGCAGATCATACCAGTCACACTGTCACAAGCACTAAAGGGCTGCCCATGGAACTTTGGGTTAATTCCAATTGCTTATTTTCACTTATTGCATCTCTTCCTCGTGTCCTTTGCTCATTCCTTAGCTCCACCTAATGGTAGGACGCGAGGAAGAAATGCAAGGATAACATACGAGGACCGAGGAATCGAGGCAACATGTATTAGGCAAACAGAATGTCCTTGCTTCAAGTCAAGTGTCAGTTTGAAGCTACATCACAATTACAGACGTGGCAGATGTTGCGAGGTGGATCCTTTATATGTTACATGTCTCCTCCAGTAGCCTCTTCACTCGTCACTTCTCCAAGGAGCATTTAATGGATTGGAAGAAGAGCTGTTATATCTACTAAAAGCCTATCTACAGAGTATCAACTTGTTTGGGCTGAATACATTTTTAAATGAGAAAATGACAAAAAGTGTGTCATTTAAAAAATGTTGATTAAAAATATTTTTTCCATCATAAAAGTGTTCACTCGTGTTGGTGAAGGGGAAAATATTTCAATTTGGTGTACCGATAAGGCGTAAAACCTTCAAGGGAGTGAATATTTCTAAAGACACTAAATGCTTTAATATATTGTAAAAAAATACTATATATATATATATATATATATATATATATATATATATATATACAACAGCAAAAATACTGTTGAGCCATTGAGGTCTCAAAATCATAAATTCAAGATGAGGAAAAAATCACATCTCTGAGCATTGCATTTCAGAGTTTTTAAGTGTGGGCAGAAATCAGTGCCAGTAGAAATTAAGTGTGAATTGCATAACTTGAATTAGTATTGCAAAAATATGTGTCACTGTTTGAAATTAAATGTAATAACTTGAATTCAGTCTTAATTGCATTTTTAACTTAATTTAAATTAAAAACTCAAATTGAATACACTTTCAAAATTTATAAACCTCATGAATAAAATGAGTTGTTTTATTTATTTTACCTTTTATAATTAACTATTTAAAAAATCTGATATTCTGAGTTCTTTACACATTGTTTCAAGAAGAGCAGAAAACTGGCACAATATGGTAATATTTCTTACAATATGTAAATGATTTATGAAGTTGAGGTAGAATTAAACAGGAATAGTAAAATGTGAAATGATGCATTTTTCAATTTTGTACTTTTTTTTAGTACATTTTTTTTCTTGGAATTCAAACCACATTAATTTTTCATCATTAATCTCAAACAATGCAACAATAACTTTACTAATGGTAGAAAAAGTTTGCAAATACAAACCGGATGCCTAAAACCTGGCTTGTTCTGGCTAACTTCACAGAGCTTTACATTGCATAGTTGCAAGTTCTGTCCCTAGTCATCCATGGTTACAAACTTGGCATCAAGCTCCATTATGTTATGCATGTCACCCCAATACCAAAAAAAGTATTTAAAAAATATTGGCTCTGCCTAACGTTCTGATCACCGTTTGCAGTTCGACTGAATCATTGCCTGTTGCTTTTTTAAATACCCAGATGTGTTACCGAATACTTAAATTGAACTCTAAGATCTGAATTTTAAAGTGTATTGAATTGGAATTTCTATCTTGAAATTAAGTGAGAATTGCAATGAAAGGCAATGAAGACAAAATTCAATTTCAAATAAACACAAATTCCAAGTTATGCAATTTCAGCTGACACTAATTTCTCCCCATACCAGTCTTATCCCCAAAAGTGCCTTGAAATAAAGACCATTGGAGAAAAATTCCCGAACACCTGTGCCAAAGAGCCAGTCCAACAATTACATGTACGCATTCTGACATCGGCTGAAGCACAGACTTAATAATCTAAATTTGTTTGCTCACCAAAGCTGGGAGGTGTTTGCCAGTGACGCGTTTCCATGGCACCTACCTGTGTCCATCTCATCCACGCTGTTGAGGAAGTCATCGGGCGTGCGGGGGATGCTGTAGCTGCTCACGCTCAGTCCGCTGTCTGTGCTTTCGTCCCTGGAGTGGAAGTTACCGCTGGCACTGTAAATTATTTAAGAAATAAAATAAAATAAATAATCAACAGTCACACATATCTGCTTGAGTTCAGACACCTTACAGACTGTCTCCAGGACGATAACCAGAGATAAATATTTTCAGTCATACACTCAGTTTAGCTGTATATTCCCGCTCTATTGCTTTTATTTAAAGGTTTATAACCTCATATCTGCCTACAAATACAATCTGAATTGACGGTTGTGAATATTAAATGTTTCATGTCAAATCACCATCAGACCTGGGTTCATCTTAAATAGCTGAACCTTAAATACAAATTTTAAAAAAGACTTTCACCAATATTCAAAAGAGTCTGAAAGATATATTGGACAACTGATACATTGGATAAATATTTGCATTTTTGAACCATATCAGTATCAGTAGTCAAGGACAACGTGGCTGATATAGAGGACAGATATACATACACAGTGTCCTACATAATGTTTGGGGCTAAGAAATATTTTTCTCTGTACTCCACAATTTTAGATTAGTAATCAAACAATTCATATGTGGTTAAAGTGCATATTCTGAGAGTCCCTTAATATTTGTTTGAATAAGGTTTGTCAGGTATTTTAGAATAATTTTCTTTCTTTCAGCACATCTGCGCTTGTGAACCAACTTTCCACTGCTGCTGGAAATAGGATTCAGCACGTGGACCATAGAATAGCTGGCACCCAGTAACAGCAGATGTCATTTTCCATGATTTTGACCAAATCGGGGGGTAGTGTGGGCTTATGTTAATTGTTTGCTGAATGAAAAGCCATAATTTGGCTTTATAAGACCAGCAAAGTCAGGATGGTTGAGGCCACAGGGGGCTGTCTGCAGACAGTGCACATATAGCTGAATAATTTCTGTGTACAACCTGATAGGCTGAGAAAACCAGAGGAGTGGCTTAGCCTCGTAAGGGTTCACATCTACCCTCTTTCAGGAATTGGTGTAAAAAAAGAACCTAGCAATCAGGCATTCAATCACTTTCCCAAACTTTATTCATGTATAATAAATTGTGGGAAAAAATGTCATTTTGAGGAAAGAGTTTCTTGAGAAAGAACATCCATTAGACATCTGCAACTCACCAATATCTGCAAATGCAATCAGCATGGTCCAGAATGGAGTGAAAGGAATTGAAATAATAATAATTATATCTTCAAAATAAATTTAAAAGCTGCCGCTCTTGGCTTCAAACACAAACTTTGTTCAGAACGGTACTGTCTCCATGTGGTACACACAATTGAATCTCCAGCAGAGGGGGCTATTGCACAGCTCTAACAGGCCTACGATGAGTCACAGCCATGTGCTATGAGTTAGGATTAAACTGTTTACTTGTTTAGCAAAGAGCCCTCTATTTCGTCATGCAAGCTTCTGTGAATGCTTGTCACAAACTTTTATTACAATATCCTAGCATGCTGACCACTGACATCAACTTCCTGGAAATTTCAGACAAATCTACAGTGCTTTCCTCTAGTGATGGGGACTTCAAAAACGTGTGAGTGGGAGAGAAGAACAGAAAAGGCTCTGATTTATAATGAGTTCCTGCTTCACTAACTGGGGTCTACCATTTCTGTGAGGGAACTCTCACAATGGTTTCCTCTCCCTGTTCAATGTTTGGAGGCAAAGGCTTGGTGTGATGATTTGAAATTATCTAGATATTCCCCCAACCAAGCCAAACATAAATGCCTGAAAAAGCGTACATATGCTTCTCGTATGTCATCTCCGTAAAATTGACACCAGATTTGACATTTCTTTTCTGAACATGTGAATTAAACTAACCCAGTGGTTTCCCAAACTGTCTGTGCTCCTGACTCCAATTTTACATAATGTGTTACATTCAATTTTGTAGATGCTCTTACCAGAGCAATTTATGGTGTAGGAGAACATAACTAAATTCATACCTGATTTATTTGAGTAATAATGCCAGAACTGGCAAATTCGCAGACCAGCAAGTATACAGTGCAGTTTGTATTTGGACAATGATACAATTGTTGTTTTGGTTCTGTACTCCAGCACATTGAATTTGATATGAAACAACAATCACTTTTGGTCCCCTAAAATGGGGGACTGTGTATAAAAACGGTTATAATTCCTACATGGATCACTGGATATTGATATAAATACCCTTAAATTAAAGCCAACAGTCTTCACTTTTACCTCATATTTGTTGTTTCATATCAAATTCAATGTGCTGGAGTACAGAACCAAAACAACAATTGTATCATTGTTAAAATAATAAAAGACAAGTGAGCCAGTTCCAGTGGTACCCATATATGCCCAAGCCATAACACTACCACCACCATGTTTCAAAGAAGATGAGGGGTGCTTTAGATCACTTTTTCCATTAATTCCTTGTGGGTTAGCACCAGAGTTTCAAACTGGATGTGAGCTTGTACCAGGCAGCCAATGAGATGAGGAGAGGTATGACATAAGTAGGTTGGGGCACACATGTCATGTGGAAGCATTCTGTATTAGCTGAAGGAATTTAGTAGCACAGGCAGGAAGACCAACAAGAAGGAAATTATAATAGTTCAGGCATAGGAGTACTAGGACCTAGACCAAGAGCTGTGTAAAGAGGGTGCTAAGGAAAGGGAGGATTCTTTGGATATTGTATAAAAAGAATCTACACACCCAACTCACCGCTGCTGCATTGCAGGAGGAGAGTTGATTATTTAGGGTTACCACAAGACTTTTTACAGTGTAAGTGCTCAAAGTAAGCTCTCCTGTAGCATCAAAACTGAGGAAGAGGTCTTACATAAGGGCCTTGGAGGGCTGGGCTCACCTGTTAAGGAATGGGTCTGAGCTGTTGGAGGTCATGGTCCGGATGTCCTGAGACATGCCTGGTGAGGATACAGGGTTGGGGGTCCCTCCATCCTGCTCCATGCTGGTGGGCAGCTGGTTCCTCAGGGCCAGTTCCTGTAAGTGGGAATCCACATCATTTGAGCAAATGGGGCCAAATAACCTCATCTTTGCTAAATTGCATCTTTCCTTGTTTGGGGTAAAATTCAGCCATTTCAACCAGCCGATTCAAAATATCAGTTGGATTCAAATCGGCTAGTTCAGGATGCCTGTTCCATTTCAATCCAGCCAATTCAGGTGGTCAATGCAATTTTAGTAGAAAGCAACTGATTTCAGTTCATGAATTGAAAATCTCCCACAATGTTCTTATGGAAATTAAATAGAACCAACCTCCAACACTGATCATGAGTTTCACGAGTTTCCAAACCAGATCTGGGTAAAATGTATATTTCAAAAACTTCAACTCTATAGATGCTGGTAAAATTAGGCAAACTTTAACTGGTAAGAAGTTTCAACAAAAACATGATACATTCTTAAATGTTATTTGTAAACTTTATTAGTGAAGTGAAAAAAAACTTTTCATCAACATCAACATTCCAATATTGTGTAATTGGTACAGCACAACCACACATTTATTTCAGGTAAAGATGTCATATGATAACTGCAAGGTGAACTACAGATTTTTTTTTCTTCTAAATAACATCTAAGGTTGCCCTTTCAAGAACCACAATTTTGAGTATTTTGACATGCAGTTGTGAGTACCAGTGAGCATGGATAATTGCCGCCCAGGCCCAGCCAGGCTTCGATTCTGAACACTCTGGCTGGACCCTCCACTATTACTACCTTTTAGAAGAATGGCTACATATAAAATACTGGCACTTACAGCCTTTTACCCTCCATTTTGTTTTTCACAAAAGTAGAATATTACGCATTTTATTAAGAATGCTAAATTGAACCAGAAGACCCGAGTCTGTTGGGGTTGGAACAAATGGACACGATGTTCCAGTCTGGAGGTTCCCCCCCCCCCCCCAACATTGGCTGTTCAAAATTTATGCTGCTTTTTGGCTGTTAAGATGAATGTTGAAAAAGAAAAATCCTCTGCACTCTTACATCCAAGTAGTGCTGTGTGTTTTGGCTATAGCCACACTTTAACTTGGCTCTAAGAAACCCTGCACATTTTTGTAAGCCGGAGAGATCTGAGCTCAAATAAACGAAAACCAAAGAGACTAAAAATATCTCATAAAAGAGTTCCTTGTATTATACTGTTGAACAATAAGGCCAAACACATTTATAGCCTCAGACTTACCCTTCAGAGTTAAATTAAAATTCCAACTGTTGCCGAAAGGTTGAGTAATAACACACTTTTCTGCAAAAGGCAGTTTTGTGGCATTTTCTCAAGAAATCTGCTTCCTTATGAATGATTCCTAACCCCTCCCAACAGGGTTGCATAAGGACATGTTACTTAAGTGTATATTTGGGCTTAGCAGAGGACAAATCAAACTGAAAATGTCTTGTACACTTAAAAAAATTAAATAAAATTGGATTGTGACAATACCTCCATTGACTCCTGCTACTCGTGGGTGTACGGCAACCCCTGAAATTGTGACATCTTGTTTCTATGGAAACTAATACCTCTTTTCAGACATAGCTGGAAGCGGGCCAACTTGCTTAGCAGAGGCTCTGCATGTTTTATCACTATCACTTTTTTTTTTAAACCTATATTCCCTTATTGAAATGGTATGTACAGAAAATATATTGCAATAAAATGTATGATCCACACATTGAAACACTTCACAATATGTCAGGATCGGTAAATAATAAAAAAATAAGCAGGGTTTCTGACCTGGGGTCTCACCTGCCGAAGCAGATCCTGGTGCTTCAGCCTCAGTCTCTCCTTCTCCATCTGCAGCTGCTGGAGTCTCATCTGGCTCACTCTTGCCTGGGGGCTGGAGGGCAGGGGCGGGGCTTGCTTCACCGGGCCGCTCTGGTTCATCCGCTGCTGATTCAGAGCTGGGTGGAGCAAGAGGAGGTCGGGGCACATACATTATCGGACCCTTGTGTGAAAGCTTTGGGTCTGACAAGCACGAGTTTTGGCAACCTCATGTGCATGCTCTGGCCATATCACATATATATATATCAGGGGTGCACAACAAGGGCCGATCCGTTTCAGGATTTAGTGACAAATTCTCTTCTTAATTATTCAATTAGCTCAATCATATCTTGATCTTAAAATTGCATAAGCACCAGCTACAGCTGCACACTACAAGCACACCCTGAATAGTTTACTGTGCTCAAGTCCAGGAGTTAACCAGCCTAGTTTATAGAGCTGTCAAAAAACTAAAACTAAGGTAATCGGTTGGAACAAAAACCAGCATGAACCCCCCAGGACAAGAGTTGTGCACCCCTGATATATATACAGGTGGTAAATTAAAGAAAAACCCTGAATGAATGAGTGGAGAAACATAATGATAATGCTTCCAAGCAGGTGTATTGCATGATACAATTAACCTATAATGCTCTGTGGCAACAGTACAAAATTAGTATTGTACCTTATCGGACCTGTTTTTTGTAGTTGTTTCAATTACCTTTGGTATGCACTTATTGTAAGTCGCTTTGGAAAAGCACCTGCCAAATAAACGTAATGTAATGTGTTGGCATGTATAAAAAAAGAGGAATATATCAAAGTGAAAGAGGGATCATTATTGGGGCACAGATGGCAGGAGCTTCAGTCACAAAGACTGCTCAACTGGCTAGTGTTTCAATAGGAACAGTGACTAAAGTGACATCTGCATCTTTAGCCGCGTTTCCACCGCAGGAACTTTACCCCGGAACTAGGAACCTTTTGAGGAACTCAGTGCGTTTCCACCACAGGAACTAGTTCCGGGGGCTTCATTTTACCCCCAAAAAGGTTCCTGCTCCGGGGGTAGTACTTTCCAAAAGTACAGGAACCTTTGGGGTGGGGCGCAAGCATTGAAAATTTCTGATTGGTCGACTACTTGCAGTGTTATTTTTTTTTACTTTCAGCCGCCATGTTTAAAAATCTCCAGCCGCAAACGGATTTATTTTCATAATAACTTAAAATCAAACTTGTATGTTATGCGGCGCAGTAGCCTAGTTTTGGTTATAGCCTGCCAATGTCTTGGAATTATAACGTGTGCTCTTCTGTTATTTTCTTGCTTTACTATTCGTTTTATAAAATGCTAAGCATTCGTGCTGGGACAGCATATTACGTACCAAAACATTCAAACGGATTAATTCGGTTGCTGAATATTTTCTTCCGGATTTTCTTTGTTAGCCCGTTGTAATTGACTCAAAACGTTTGATACAGTTATGTGAGGTATGCGGTAGTTCTGCGTAATTCACATTGGTGATAGCCTACAGTAAAAGCAAATTGGAAATCACCTTCCGCACTTTTTGTCAGGGTACAATAACAGGTTAATTCTAGTAATCGTCCCTTTAGCTTTTTCAGACTGCCGTAATTTTACTCTGCCATTCTTCAATTCCACAAAAAGACCAGGAAGACTATGGACTAATTCATCGTGCATGGTTCGCATCTGGAGGGCACACTTCGCTGCTCGGCTAGCAGTAACTTCGAAGGAAAGCAAACGGTGGCTGTACCACTGCTAATTTATATTTTCACGCAAGTCCGAGTTTTCATTCTATTCTTGTCATTTTTGCGATTAGCCTATATGGAATTGACGATGAGAAAGTAATCAAACAGCAAATTGTTTACAACGTGTGCATGTTTTCTGCTGTTGCTGCCAGTTATATTGGAAATGTGAATGCATTCTGTCGCCTCGGATGTCAAGACATGAAAGTGAATGTTCACATAAAAACATAATGAATGTGTTTGAGAGGATATATAAAACAGTTACAATCTGACTATTGACCTGTTATATCCTATTTGTTGCATAACAATGGTCCAAGTTCAACTACCAACGACAGTTTTGCTTGACAACGGTAAAATATGCCCAAGCGGCTGCAGAAGAATATTTCAATTCCAGGTGATTAAATCGATAAAAATCAATAAATACAAAAGTAACCATATACAGTCATTGTTGGTAGCCCGTTGTATATAAGTGGAATAAACCCCTCCGGACTGTCCCGGTTATTAGAAAATAATGTAGGCTACTTCGGTGGTAGTATGGGGTTACAGAAGAAATCATAGGACAGATGGACCGACGACAACGTCGCTTCTTGGTAAATGGTAAATGGACTGCATTTATATAGCGCTTTTATTCAAAGCGCTTTACAATTGATGCCTCTCATTCGCCAGAGCAGTTAGGGGTTAGGGGTTAGGTGTCTTGCTCAAGGACACTTCGACACGCCCAGGGCGGGGTTTGAACCGGCAACCCTCCGACTGCCAGACAATCGGTCTTACCTCCTGAGCTATGTCGCCCCTCCTGAGCTATGTCGCCCCATTTTTCATACGTCAGTGGGCTAATTTGCCTAATCTTCGTGGGACTTTAGACCGCGGTGGAAACGCAGACAACCATGGGCTGAAGGAACCTTTTAGTTCCTTGAAAAGTAGTTCCTGGGACTAAAAGTTCCGGGTACTTTTGGTGGAAACGTGGCTTATGGGAAAAACATCATTAAATAGAGTCGTAAATTGTGGTCGAAAGCGCACATTCGATGACCGTGATGCTTGTGCATTAGTTCGATATGTAAGGAAAACAACATAGGGTGGAATATTATAGTAGTATTGCATAACCCCTCATTACGGAGACAAATGCACATCTGAGAGTTCAGTGGTGAAAAAACTATAGGCACTGGTCTACAGAGATGTGGAAAAAAGTGATGAGATCAGATGAGTCATCCCCCATCATATTCTCAAAAAGGGTACAAGTGCATGTGTGGCATACAACAAGAGAATGGTACAGGCCTGAATGCTTGACCCCTATACTGAGGGGGTCCGGCGGCTCTGTTACGCCCTGGGGGGAATTTTTATGGCATAGTTTGGGTCCCCTTGTCCCCTTAGAGGGGGGACATTTCTTTCAAATTTGTCAAACTAATTTGTAGTGACCTGGTATTTAAGAAAGGATTGGGAGTTGGTTTGCTCGGATTCACAGGAGGTTTGTGTTAGACCAATCGGTGATTACCGGAACTGCTAGTTCCTGGGACCTTTTTTAGGTACCGCATTGGAGGGATGGCAAAATCTAGTTGCAAGAACTATTCACAGTATGCTTCTGTGGGTGATGGAGACACATCCAGAACCTGTAAGCATGGTTTCACGGCACGGTACGGTACAGCAATGAAAAAGGGCCATCACACACACTCCTTTACTGGAGCACGTTCCCCTACACAGACCATGTGCCCTCACACACACTCCTCTACTGGAGCACGTTCCCCTGCACAGACCACAGACCATGTGCCCTCACACACACTCCTCTACTGGAGCACGTTCCCCTGCACAGACCACAGACCATGTGCCCTCACACACAGTCCTCTGCTGGAGCACGTTCTCTCACATACACTCCTCTACTGGAGCATGTTCCCCTGCACAGACCATGTGCCCTCACACACACTCATCTACTGGAGCATGTTCCCCTGTACAGCAGCTTGGAAAACAAACACGGTCGGGCCTGCCTGCCAGCCAGCCTCCAAGGCTCACATGCACCTCCCTTCCGTGTGGCCTCACACCTCGATCTCCTCCTCAGTTTCTCTCCCTCCATCTCCTCCTCCTGCTTCCCCCCTCCCACCACCAAAGGTCTGGAACAAATTAGCAGCTCTGGAGCAGGGAGTAAAAGGACTCTGGCACAGGCTCAAGTCTGTCTGGATGAGTCGGCGGCCCTGCCTTGGGCCTCACGCAGCCAGCAAAGGCCCTGCCCACCGTTAAAGGAGCTCCGCTCCCTTTTCCAGCAGCCCACATGCTACAGTAAGGCTAAGTATGGGGGGACCCTTCCCAGAGTGGCCCCACCTCTGCAACAGGCTGTTGTAGGAGCTCTGCCTATCAGACTGCAGGCAAACCAGAGTATGAGGGGACCCCCACCCACCCCCCGACAAAAAAGAAAAGTGTGTTGTTATGCATATATATTACAGTCTGGCACAGTAAAGCATACCTATGGGAGCATCACAGAAGAAAAACAATGTGCGTTAATGGGGGCATGTATGAGGGCTGCAGAGTGTGCATTGATTAATTGAAAAAAAAAGTGAAAATTGACACAAATTTATGCCACTGAGAGGAAGTGGAGAGAATGTGCTGCCCAGAGGGGGCTGGGGGGGTTGGGGGTGGTGATCGCTAAATCAGTGAATGATGAACTGAGCTTTCTTTCAACCCCCAACAGCAGACAAATGCGTAAATAAACAGGTTTGAAACCCTAAAAACACTGCCCACTCCCCCTTTATTGTGTTGCATCTGACAGAGAGGCCAGCTAGAACCTCATTTCCCATCATTCTGCCTGCTGGTTCCACACTGCTGGTTTTTATATATATTTTTTTAAACACTGGATGAAGTACTTGTAAAGGCGAAAGCAGGTCATTCAGCCTATCCACACTCACCATTTACCTACAGACTACAGAGTACGCAGCAGTGCGTCAAGCCCGGACTAGAACACCCTGAGGGTCTCTGCCTATACTACGTGGCCTGAAAAGCTGTTCCACACACTGAGGGCTTATGGTGCAGGAAAAATAATTCCTGCTATTTGGATAGAATTTCGGAATTTCAGTGGTCCAAGCTCACCAAAACGCGAGTCGAGGCGGGGGTCCAGCCAGGAGGTGGTTTTGTTCTTGTGGTTGATGTAGTAGATCTCCCCCTCAGAGGTGATGGCTTGCTCCCAGCCATCAGGGAGAGGCCCTGGGACAGGAGAGATGGGCGGGATGTTCAACACTTATTCCAAACAGGGGGAGGTTTTGGTTTCCACCTCTGCTGACCTTGAACTGTTTAGATTTTCTGGCTCTTTTCAAATATCAACTAAGAGTTACAGACCATTTCCCACAAAGAACATCAATATCTTGCACGCAAGGAACAAAGGACTAGAAGCTTCTGTTACCAGCAGAACCTCCTAGAATAGTCACATGCATAGGAGTGAAGGAATGCCAGTGCAGACTATCCGACTTCCTCATCAAATCTACGGTTGCTAATCCCTTGTTTAGTCACTCAGTAAAGGCCAACGATTTTTTGGGTGTAGATATTTAGTCACTAAAATCTCTGGGAAATTGAAGTTGCACTGCTGTAACATAAATTGTGATGGAGCCTATTGCTTGTTGAAGTAAAATCCAGTATCTCAAATATAAAATATATTCTATATCAATAACTACAGACAATTTACTCCTGCCACTTGAAGGGAACTTTAGAGCAATTTGAAGGGCAATTTATCCATTAAGTTGCATTTACGATTTCACATGCCTAAAATCATTTAAAAATTATAAATAGGAAAAAAAGTGTATGAAAACCCCAGGAAATGCAAAGTACAACGCATGTGCAATGCACACGGCACTTCTGAAAGGCTGGGGATACCCACCTGAACAGCTTTACTTTTGGCACGACTGCCTTTAAAGAGGAGGGCCTTCATTATGGTATGTTACCTGTTGCGGTGCAGGTGAATGATCTATTCCCTCCCCCACTCCCCAGACAGGGATATACTGTGTTGTAACATTTGCCAGGACACACCCTCAGGGTGTGGAGGGGAGAGGCAAAGGGGTTACCCAGCCATGCCAGTTTCCCCAAACACCCCAGCACGTTAGACAAGACCAGACATGTTCTGCGACAAACATACCTTTGCCTGGGGAAGGTTCTCACACAACAAAGCCGTCTAAAGAGGTTTCTCTGAAGACACAGAGCTGAGGTGGCAAGTGCCAATACAAGTGGTAAAAGTTGTAAAGATACCTTAAATGTGTCCAATTTTGCACATGTGGGACTGCATTTTGCACATGCATGACGACATTTTACTGATTCCTCCCCTCTGCAAAAGTGAGGTAAAGGTACTCCAATTTGCTGCAATGATGATTCATATTGACCATACATCCATACTGACCATAAATCCATATCAGAATACCTAATTTCTCAAAGTAAGAATATTAATTTAATTTTTACTTGTTGGCAATTCTTGAGACTTATTATGGCCTTGGATAGCTATTACAAAAGATGTAATATAACTTACTGCGCTAGACAAAGTAAAAGATTAGTTGGAACATACAACCAGTGGCTGCATAAAACCCCATGTAATTTCACCTAACAAATCCACAATCTACAGTCGCCTTTAAATGCAAACAACAGTCATCATCCCCAGTTTCTGAAACAGAAAAATGATAAGAACATGTCTTGCATGTTTTGACATGCAACTGGAAGGAAGAAGTCAAAACAAAAGTAACTCTGGCACTCGTGCAAGAACCTGCTAAATACTCACAGAAGATGTTCAAAGACAGCTCTTTCTGACTCAGTTTTTTCTCCTTATTAAAACATTTATAGACATGACTCATTAAGTACACGTACCAGGAGGTTTTTAAGTACACCTACTTTAAGCATTAGAGATACTGACAAGGTAAAAATGAAGATCTGACCAAAGAAAGGTTCATACTTCCAACAGACTTTTAGGCTTTAAGCATAAAGAGAAGGGTTTGGACAAGGCTGCAAGCATGCATGCATGTTATATTCCATTGAAGAAGATACCAGAAGACACCTTGATGACCAAAGCACAACAAAAGAACTCAAAGGCCGCATTTCTTGGACATGAGTATATTACATTACAGGCATTTGGCAGACGCTCTTATCCAGAGCGACGTACAACAAAGTGTATAACCATAACCAGGAACAAGCATGACGAAAACCCTAGAGAGAAGTACCGGTCCAAGTGCAGGGAACAACCGCATAGTTCAACTTGGACCCTGAAGGTTAAACTGATTAACATTAACACAAACGAGAACAGCAACAACGCAGTCTATGGAAAAATACAAGCAGTAGTTAAGACAGGTGCATTAACTAAAGCCGCGTTTCCACCAAAAGTACCCGGAACTTTCAGTCCCAGGAACTACTTTTCAAGGAACTAAAAGGTTCCTTCAGCCAATGGTTGTCTGCGTTTCCACCGCGGTCTAAAGTCCTGCGAAGATTAGGCAAATTAGCCCACTGACGTATGAAAAAGCGACGTTGTCGTCGGTCCATCTGTCCTATGATTTCTTCTGTAACCCCATACTACCACCGAAGTAGCCCACATTATTTTCTAATAACCGGGACAGCCCGGAGGGGTTTATTCCACTTATATACAACGGGCTACCAACAATGACTATATATGGTTACTTTTGTATTTATTGATTTTTATCTATTTAATCACTTGGAATTGAAATATTCTTCTGCAGCCGTTTGGGCATATTTTACCGTTGTCAAGCAAAACTGTCGTTGGTAGTTGAACTTGGACCGTTGTTATGCAACAAATAGGATATAACAGGCCAATAGTCAGATTGTAACTGTTTCCTCTCAAACACATTCATTATGTTTTTATGCGAACATTCACTTTCATGTCTTGACATCCGAGGCGACAGAATGCATTCACATTTCCAATATAACTGGCAACAACAGCAGAAAACATGCACACTTTGTAAACAATTAGCTGTTTGATTACTTTCTCATCGTCAATTACATATAGGCTAATCGCAAAATGACAAGAATAGAACGAAAACTCGGACTTGCGTGAAAATTTAAATTAGTAGTGGTACAGCCATTTCCTTCGAAATTACTGCTAGCCGAGCAGCGAAGTGTGCCCTCCAGATGCGAACCATGCACCATAAATTAGTCCATAGTCTTCCTGGTCTTTTCGTGGAATTGAAGAATGGCAGTAAAATGGAGTAAAATTACGGCAGTCAGAAAAAGCTGCGAGTAAAATGCTGCGAGTACCCGACCAATCAGAAATGTTCAGCGCTGCAAGCTCCACCCAAAAGGTTCCTGTACTTTCGGAAAGTACTACCCCCCGAGCAGGAACTTTTTGGGGGTAAAATAAAGCCCCCGGAACTAAATTTAGACCCTAGTTCCTGCGGTGGAAACGCACTGAGTTCCTCAAAAGGTTCCTAGTTCCGGGGTAAAGTTCCTGCGGTGGAAACGCGGCTTAAGTCACCGACGAAACAGCTACCAAGTTACAACCCTAAGCTTACAGTCATTTAAGAGATTACAGGGAGGTAGGGAGGGATGAGGAGAGGTGCAGCCTGAAGAGGTGAGTCTTCAGTCGTCGCTTGAAATGGGTCAGTGTCTCAGCTGTTCTGACCTCCACGGGGAGGTCATTCCACCATCGTGGGGCCAGAACAGACAGGAGACGTGTTCTGGAAGCGCAGGTGCGAAGAGGGGGAGGTGCCAGGCGTCCTGAGGTAGCAGAACGGAGGGATCTGGCTGGCATGTAGGGTTTGAATATCTTGTGGAGGTATGCTGGGGCTGATCCCTTGACTGCCTGGTATGCTAGGACCAATGTTTTAAATTTGATGTATATATGTGTATATGATGTATTGATGTATATATAGATGGATGTTCTTTATATTTATAAAACATTTACAAAAAGGCCATTCGCTTGGTATTTGGCACATTAAAAAAAAACACACTTTCCATGGGATTAAAGCGAATACATTAACCCCAAAAGACAAAATTTCAAAACAATACCAACAAACAATTTGTACGACCACAAAAACCCTAACAGCAGAGTCTACTGGTTAGACCCTGCTGGTTTGTTTTGTAAGAATATACCAGGGGAGCATACAGACTTGGCTTGGATTCTGTCTGGCCAGGGCTGGGTGCTGGGTCAGTTGCTCACCGGAGGCAGGGCTTATGATGTTCTGCTGCATGGGCACAGGGCTGGAAGGGGCATTCTGGTTCATCTGCAAGAGGGCCTTGCGTGGGTCCTGCCAGGTGGTTGTCTGGTCCAGGTGGCTAAGGCGAGAGAGCAAGAGAAAGGGAGAGAGAGTGGAGGAGGGGGGGAGCATACCAGAATTAGAACAACTGACATATGCCACTTATTATTGCTTTCAGATATTACATTTTTTTCCAATGCCCTGTTACGAAATATATATATGTAATTATTATATTTATTTATGGCCGTACATTCAATTTCTATAGGGGTGTGGAGATGGAGGCCAGCTCTACACCAAATATGGAAGCCAGTTTTTCATGAAGACAAATCCCATACTAAATATATGCAACGCATACTAGCAATTGTGGTGGCAAATGTGGCAAAACATAATTTGCTATAGTATGAATCACTAAGCCCATTTTCCAGCCCAGACGAGAGATGGACAAAAGACTGACGGCTTTGAGAGCCAAAAACTGCCCCTCTGTCAGACACGCTGCTAACACCCACTCAGCTTTCCACAAATGATGGTATGCACCCCTTAAACTCTCATTCATGTTTGGTTGTAGTTTGGGAAATATAAAATTTTCCAGAGGCAAAAGTTCACCAAATTTGCATCCACCACCCTACTCTGAGGCTGCTTGCTTTTGCAGATGGGAACAAACTGTGGAACTCTCAGTCTCAGCCCTGCAGCACTGCAAGGACTGTACAATAGCAAGCTCAGGGATAAATATTTGGATTCCTGCAATGATACCCAGAGTAATTTCATAGGCTTCACAGAAGCAGACATCAACAATGTTCAGCCAAGAACTGCAAGAGCTATTGAGACCCCTGGTGTTCAGGGGTCCAATTGAAGAAAACACAGACAATCTCATGCCCCCAGAGGAACTCCAGATTTACCAAGCATACACACATGCACATGCACGCACACACATAATGTACACGCATAGATGTACACATATGTAGACATATGTTCGGGGTGACATAGCTCAGGAGGTAAGAGCGGTTGTCTGGCAGTCGGAGGGTTGCCGGTTCGATCCCCGCCCTGGGCGTGTCGTAGCGTCCCTGAGCAAGACACCTAACCCCTAACTGCTCTGGTGAATGCGAGGCATCAATTGTAAAGTGCTTTGGATAAAAGCGCTATATAAATGCAGTCCATTTACCATTTACCATTCATCCACATACAGGTGTGCACACATGCGAATGCACAATCATTCACTCACAAACACCCGCACAAATACGCACACAGTGATGAAGACCCTCCTATGTCAGCATTCACAGCATTATTGTTTACTGTTTTCCAGTTGGACTAACACAGGCAAGCTAGCTAGCAGCCTGACTTACAGAAAACCAGGTGAACACCAACCAACTTCTACTGACATCCTGACTCAAAACCAGGCTAAGACCAACAAACTTCAGCTGACTGATGGAAAACTGGACTAACAGAGGTAAACTTTGGCAGACTGACTGACAGAAAGCTAGGCTGACACCAACATATCCACTGATATTCAGAGTAAAACACGTTCTTTCAAATGATTCCACGTTAAGTTTATGACGTGTGTCTTTGAAAATCAAAGGGACCAACAGGAGCATTTTCAAATTCTATCAGACGGTATCAAAATACAAACATTTTTGACCTTTGACCCATGTCTGGCAACATACTCCTCATAAATCAATATTATTATTTTACACTTAATGTTTTCATAATAAAAATGACACGTGCATACTTCAATTGCCAACGTCTCATTTTGTCTCCACGCTTGAGTACCATTGTATGCTAAAGCCATGAAACTCAGAGGCTCCAAGTATGAGCATATATTATATTGTGCAGTGTCTGCCTTATAAGTATGTGTGAGTTTGGATGTATGGCTGAGTGAACACCCACAAACACACACACACATTCATTAGCATACAGCCTCTTGATTTTCTTTTCTCTGATCAAAGGAACTGCCAAGTTCTCCCCCTGCCTTGACCGCACACCGCCACTGCCCCACCTTCATACCCGTCAGTGAAAGCAAGGGAGTACAGCTCTGACACAGACTGAAGGGGCCCCTTCAGGAGGAAAGGAGAGAGGAAGGGAGAACAGGAGGGGGGAAACTACGGAAGCAATCCCTCTGAACATGACTGGCTGACTGAGCTACTGTTCTCCAATTTCATTCCATGATCCCCCCTCTCCTCCTGTCCTCCGTACTGCCCTGCCCCTCTCCACACTGGAAACTTAGATGTTTACAATAGTGCTGACCGTAATATTGGGGGGGGGGGGGGTCTCATCACAGCTCAAGTTTGTCCACATGGCACAAGCTGTTGCTAGTTTGGGAGTGTGGGCAGAGGGGGACAGTGGTGGGATCTTGGAAAGTACACTTTAATTACAGCACAGGAAGTCTGAGGAGGAAATCTCTGCTTAGTGTTCGTTTCACTGTGGGCGGCTGCAATTTACAGTGGCCAGAGCAAGGGAAGTGCAGAGCCACACTGTATTCCAGTCTACTGTGAAGTCAGTTAGCGGCGCAGGCATGCATGCATATGTACATAAATACGTACACGCATACATGCATGCATCCATACGTACGTACACACATACATACATGTATGCATGCATGAAACCACACAGACATGCGGTCATAACTTTGCACATGCTTACACACATGACTATATACGCTTTCATGCATGCGTGCATACACAGAAAACAGAAAGACATACAGGCCTAGATACTTTATCTCCTACGGGAAAAAAATCAGTTTTTCGCACAAAGCCAGCAGAGGAACAATAGACAATAGTTGTAAATTTCAATGTGACATCCCTGGTAAAATAAAATATTACTGGGTCAGTCTTTCGGTGTTCAGTGACCTCCTATGTATTCAACAACAGCAGAATGTGATTGAAATGCACACCCTGGGATGATCGTTTTTTCATGTTTTTCCTAAAGGCGTGTGGTGCCTTGACTGATGTGGTGGTGTACTGTTTTTGGGCTTCCACATTCTCCAATCCCAGAACTCCGTTGCACGGGGGAACAAAATTTGTATACCGACTCCAGCACATACAAACCGAAAGTGCTGCTTTGAAGTCCACTCTAGGCACACTATTTTATAATACTTATGTTTCTTACTTTCTTACTATAATACTCTGTTTCTTATGCAGCTTATCTGAAATTCATGTGAAATCTTATAGATCAAAAATACAGCACCAGAGCCTCCTAAAATATTCCATTTATCAGAAGAGTTTGCTATCAGGGTTGGGGTCAATTCCATTTGAGTTCAGGAAATAAAATTCAAATCATGGACAGAAAAATGGCCATTCAATGAATTAACTAAATGCCCACTCATTACTTGTCTTGAATTGAATGATATTATTTGAATTGAAATTCCCTCTGGAAAATGTACTTTGTTTTGCACTGTTTGACAACCAGACCTTTTCCAGCTGTGAGCCATCAGATGGGCTATGCTAAAGGGTAGACATAAATATGCTTCTTTCATTCAATTCTAAAATTTAAGAAATACTGTGCATTTAGGATGGTTAAAAAAAAATCACATGCATATATGTGTGCACACAAGCACAGTTGAAAACAATCTTCCAGGTGAATGTGTTTGTGAAGTCTGAGTGGTTCTTGAAGTGCATGCCAAATAATTTTAATTAATTTTTCCAAATCCCTTTCATTTGTCCAATGTCAAGAAGACATGTATACGTATAGAGGGTATGCATTGACGTCACTTTCCCACCAGAACACGCCCCCTCAGTCAGGACTGAGTGGCAAAACATGCTGCGACATGGCTGTCTTTAGTATAGGAAACAGCAAAACCGGGAGTAAAACAAACGATTATCTGCTTAAACTGAAGGCAGTTGGACTCGACAGCGATGCTTACAACTTACCAAAGAACCAGTGATCCGTGGACATTCAACAAGAAATCGGAGCTATCTTTTGCCGAAAGCCAAAGAAAAGAGAAGCAAATGCATTGCTGCTATTCGCAGAAGCAACTCAAATCCAGGCACTGAAACGTGGATTTGCGGTTGTTATTTTGTGTCAGGTATGTTGGATTTTTGGGTAAAATCATACCTTAATAATTTATATGTTTGGCTAGCTAATACGATCTAACCATCCCCCATTTGTTTGTAGAACACAAGGCTCATCATCATGAATGTTTTTTAATAAATGCTGACAAAAACTTTACAGTTACACAGAATATAAATGAAAGATGCTAAATATTTAATTGATGAGTAGTCAATACAGTACATAACTTAAGGTATGATTTTACCCAAAAATCCAACATAGCCTACCTGACACAAAATGACAACCGCAAATCCACGTTTCAGTGCCTGGATTCCAATTGTTTCTGCGAATTGCAGCGATCCATCTGCTTCTCTTTTCTTTAGCTTTCGGCAGTCTGTAAAAAGATAGCTCTGATTTCTTATTGAATCTATTTGTACAATCAATCGCACAACAGCTCTTTCCCATTCTAGGTGTTTTTTGTGTATTCGCAGCATTCAAGCTGAATGCTAACGCTGTCACTCATAGTCTTTCTGCCACTCAGTGGGTGTAACCGCAGCACTTTTGCCCGTGGTGACGTCATGTGCATACCCTCTATAAAATAAAGTATTACAAATAATAGCTCCATCAGTTAGTCACTGTATTGCTTAGGTAACTGAAAGCAACTGCAGCTCATAATACAACAAGAACTTATTGGGCTTCCTTCAAATGCATGTGCTTTGAAATTCCCACCAGCCTGTATGCTTCAGAACACAGCCCAGTGCGAACCCAGTTAAACTCCTTCAGTCTGGCTGCAATGCTATCAAATAGATACTTTCTCACCCAAAACAAATTGATTTATTAAAATGGCACATGGCTCTGTATAACGTGTTGTGTCATCCTTGTTGTTTGTAGATAGCTTTGCAAAGGTACATTTCCAGTTTTTCATGTCCCTGGGCAGTTAAAAACCAAATTAGTCTTTTGCCCACCCAAGTGAAAATATATACTTCAGCAAATGAGCACCCCTCTGAAATGATCTTTTTATATTTCTTATGCAGAAGAACTTGCTTGTAAACAGCAGAGAGTGCCTTCATCCCAAGCCAAATTTAGTCTGCAAGTCCCATGTCCACGTAATTTCTTTTTCTCCCACACACCAAATCGGAAATACTCTATATTCAGAAAACCAGGGCTATGACCTTGCATGTATTCCTTAATAACAGTTGCAACATTAGCTAATAGTACATTAGCTTAGTAGCACAATGCCTTCTGACAAAATAAAAATAAAAATGAAGGGTGGACAAGCAGCTTTCAGTTCTGAGGCAGTCTGCTGTTGATATAAGGTTTTTCACCCCATGCAGGTTGAAACTACTTAGGTTTTCAGACAGAGACTGAAAGGCCTGGGTGAACAATGTGGAAGCTGATCTAACTTAAGAGAGAAAATATTAACTTTTTCACGGTTAAAGAGGGAAAGCTGTAGCAACCACAAATGTGTAACACCTACATGGCTGATGCCTGGCAGCCATTTTGTGCCAGAGTGCTCTGCCTACCAACTGAGGTGGAGAGGGAGGGGATTGTAGAACTAGCAAAACTAGTAGGTGACCAGGTTGAGAAAGCCAGGTTGGAAATTTTGCCAGGACACCCCTTATGACCCACTATGAAGCACACTAAGATTGTGATGCAATGAAAGTGCTCTAAAAATCAAAGGTATCATTACATTTTTTTTTATTACTCATGTACTAAAGCGCCATGGGATCTTCAATGACAACCAGTCATTACATTCATTTGGCAGACGCTTTTATCCAAAGTGACGTACAATAAATAAGACAGAAACTTGATTTAATGTCTCACCTGAAAAATGTACATAGCATCTTGGGGGTGGAAAAGAAGTAAATGTGCATTTTTGAACAGATCAAGATAAACTGAATTTCGTTCAGTGCATTTGTAAGCACACTGAGGTAATTCCAAGCACTTGGGCTGAGGATCATGGAGTTGCACACACAAATCGAGCCAATCCAGAGAGGTGGGAAAGCGAGCACCAATTTGTGGTCATTCACCATCACCAACATATAAAACATCACACCAGAGGCCTTGGTCTATAGCAGGGGTGTGAAAACTTGGGGGCACAGCAGGTATTTTTGTGGGTTTTGATTCCATTAGCAATGGGTTCAATTCTTTGAAACCAAGCGTTTAAATTTAGCACTGTAATGTTGAAGCACACCCAGAAACGGACACTGCTGTTCTCCACAGCTCTCCACTTGAACAGTCCACCATGTTAGTGTATTGGAAATTTATTTATAGACTTTTCTGTTTTAGCTTTTGCTGGTGTTCCACTAGAAACAATTGTTTTTGAACATCAGCTTTCATGTCTGGATTTCCAAGCACTTGAAGAGTGGGGAAAACTAATTTCAACCATCAGTGTACAGCACCCACCTGGCAGATGCATGTCAGCCATTTTGTGCCAGAATGCTCACTTGCACAGTTGCACAAAACTGTTTAAACCTAACTGCTTTGCACACAATGCCTTACTGTCCATCGAATCACAGTGCTTACAGAACTTAGATAGACCCTCCTCCCTCTACCTTAAGTTCCCCCTGAGAAAAATAGGCAAGGTTTACTTTTTAACCAAAACACAAAAGTTCTATTTTCAGGAGAGTCTGGGTTACCCATCTTGAGGTAAGTGTTTGACCTCGCACTGAAAACACG
Source organism: Anguilla rostrata (assembly GCF_018555375.3). Classification (NCBI taxonomy): domain Eukaryota; kingdom Metazoa; phylum Chordata; class Actinopteri; order Anguilliformes; family Anguillidae; genus Anguilla; species Anguilla rostrata. Next base: position 40,099,694 of record NC_057941.1, on the reverse strand, counting down.
CACACGCACGCACATACCTCTGTTCAGCCTTGGGCTCAAAAAACCTGCATTTATCACTTATCTACAGATAACCTTCATGCCATGATTAATATATTGCGGTATTATTATTAGAAATCTTGTCAAAGGTGCAATTATATTTCCCATAAATTGTTTAATATAAATAAATAAGTAAATAAATAAAACAAACCTTCCAAGAATGTATGATGGGACACAGCAATTTCCTTAACCATTTTGAGGATAATGTTTTGCTAAAATAAGAAGAAAAATGCCCTTGGGACCTGCGTTTCATTCAAGTTTGCTGACAAAGGTTAAAAATGGAAATTTTTAAGGGACAAAAGTTCTGAACACATTACCACCTACAATACTCATTTACCCTATAGTACCTTAAGATAACCAGTACAGTATTTTTGTAACATTGACATTCCATAAGTTAACCCTGTTAGTGCTTCTAGTAAAAGATTAGACAAGCATAGAGCTCAATGGAAGAGGAAAACATTTTTAAAAGCCCTTAAAAAAGGTTCCCTAAAAAAGACTGGATTAGCCTGTGTGGAAGTTTAAGTAAGCTCTGTGTACATGGAATAGCATGTCCTTGCTGCAGTGTAAATGCAATGGCATATAGTTACAGGCCTAATGATTATTTTGACAAAAACAAAGCACATTTTTCTCTGCAACTTCCTATTCAGCTTACCAAAACCATAACCTCTCACGATGAAATTCGTGCTCTCCTTCCGCCGACAAAAAGAACACGCAATGCAGAAAAGTAAGGCTGTTGATAGGGGGGCACAAAATACCAGATCTGTGTCCATCTAGTCTAAAACATGAATGCTGTCACTGATGTAAATGGCCTTAATACATCCGCGACAGCAGTGTGCAACAGGCACGAGACTGCACATGGCGAACAAAAATACCGATTCTAAAAATAGAAAGAGAATGCAGCCATCCCGTGCATTTACATAGCTCTTCCCTCCATCTTTCCCAAATGACTTTACCATATTTCCCACTATAACTGTAAAACAACAATCAATCCTGGTTTGAACTTTTGTCTATAGTGATTTTTCTGGTCATGTTTAGATTGTGGAAAGTGGAAAAGTATAAAATAGTGATTTATGGACCTTTAGCCATGTTACAGAGGGAAGGCCTGCTACCTTGGTGCCGATTCCCCTGGTGGGAGTGCTGGGACCAAATGACACTGACCACTCCTCTATCAGCAGGACATCATCAAACAAGATTGCTGGACAACCTCTCGGGCCCCTCCATAGATGATGGGGTTACTTTGAAGTATGTTTCATATTAACAGGTTGACTGCTAAAGTTACAAATGGCCGCAATTCGAGTGCTGGTTTGGGGGGAGGATAGTTGAGGATGCTGCCAATAAGCACACCACCCGCCAATTCAGAAAACTTCCCTGCATGGCTTTGCGGGGCCAGACAAGATGGTCCATGAAGCTGCAGAAAACTTCCTGCCTGGGTGCTTGGAGTGGGAAGAATGAAACTGCTCCCACCAAATCACACATATCCAATGTATGCACACATGCTCAAGCATCTTCATTCAGTTCATGGATCTTGCAACCAATCAGGTGCGCGAGTTATATTGTGGGACAAAAAAATAAAATAAAAAAAATAAATAAAAAAAAGTTCTTGGCATTCAGTTTAGAAACAGTGAAGAGCTCTTCAGCACTAAGAACTGTAAACAACCTTTGATAAGTCATTATCCTGTATTTCACTGGAGTGGCTCTCCAGTTACAGGGAAGGCACTGAAGTCTCGCGCCGAGGTGCTACAGAGAGACTTCAGCAAACAGCAAGCTGGTTTCCTCACAGTAACATCTGTGTACTGAGCTGACAGTCTGCAACTGAAAGGGGAAGAGGCTCGTCTGTCTGTGATCAACACAACGCAAGAGTAGCAAACACAAAAATACTCTCCTAATAAATGTATCACACATACCATGTGTCAGATGTAGGACCCATAAGTATGTAAGAAAAGCAAAAGAGGGAAAACAGGGTGAATTATTAGCAAAGAGGTGATATTCACACACCAGAAATCTTGAAGCAAAGTTATTTATTTTTGTGAGGTCTTAGGTTGGAAGTACAATACAGTTCAGTGAAAAAGGCCACTCTCCATTCAAAATACACTATACAAGAACAATAAAGACAACATGGACACTTTTGCTTTAAAAATAGAACAAAATCACTGAACATTAATGTTAGTAACTCATAGGATATATATTTTTAAGGACCGTCAAGCGCTAATATACAGACTGTGCTTTCTGGTGGTTTAGTTGGTAGATATCCCACCACTTAAGATGATTATGTAAGTTTTCAAACGTGTCATTCACACATTTACATGTACAATGATTTGTATTTTCATTAAGATTTTTTAAAAATAACATTCAATCTAAAGATTGTATCAAACTAGTAAATTTCATTTAAATTCAGGGGACATTTAACATGCATTGCACACTGAAAGCTCAACTATTTAAGAAATGAATTAGCTTCACTTCACCTAATAAATAGGACTGGTATTTAACCAGATTTATTTTTTAATTTCATAATGCAAAACAGGCGCACTGTCGTTACTGGGCGAGTATGTTGCTGTGAGAGTAGCAAAGACAATTACAAAAAATATTTATAGGGTATATATTACACAACTTGGTATTAACAGTGGACACAGTGCACATGCATTTCACTGTGATGGAATACTAGGATCAAAGCAAACTACTTTTTCCACTGCTTTTTAATACATACGCTAGCTGTATTGGGCAGGAATATGTTGTACCTTTATTAAAAAAAAAAAAAATTTAAACTCAAACCTGGGCCTTAAAAAAATAAATGCTTACTTAAGTCAGTTCTGGGGTTAAAAGTGCTAGTCACCATCAGCACAGTGCACCTCTGAATTAATGTGCAAATGGCTATCATCAGCACCCCTAATTCTCCCACCCACACCCCCACCCGCAACTCAAAATTGTAGAAGGAAATATCTCCTTGTGCAGCATTGAGGAAGCTTAAAAGCACACGGTAGCCATCTTTGAGAGCTGCTTTGTAAAGATGCCAGGAGATGGAAAGGCAGGCGGAGTCATAACTTGTCAACAGTGTCGGTCCTGTGTTGCTACCTGGCGCCGTCAATCGCTGTTGACAAAGGGGAGAGGGGATTAACGGGTGCTGAGGATCACCTTGGCTAGTACAGGGGTAGGGGAAGGGATTATTTGCAAAGATCTGGCAACCCTTCAAAGGAAGCGCGCAGCAAATGGGACAACGCCGGGTGCCCGGAGGCATAATCCAGATGGAGAAACACTTTGGAGATGCTCAAATTTCCCAGTCAGGGGGGCGGGGGGTCCATTTTTTTGTGTCCTGACAGACTCTCTGAGGTCATCTTGAATCGTAGCCTGCTGCTGCCTCTACAACACGAATAGTAGAAAGCTCTGCCTTCTCCAATTACAGTAGGTGGCTTTTGTTGCAAAATGATGAAAGCACCATAGCTAACAACAACACTGCAAAAAACAAAAAAATAAGCCAATCAACAGTATTTTTGTCTTATATTCAGACTTAATTATATTACTTTTTTGCTAAATAGGACAATAATAAAACCATTGAGGTGGTTTTATTATTGTCAAGACAATTCCATTTGTCAAGCAAACAAACTTAAAACAAGCTAATATTTTCTACTTGAGAGAAAAAGATTTTAAGTCTCATTTCAAGACTAAAACACTTGTCATGACAGACATTTTTTGCAGTGAGTATCAGACTATGGAATTGCATCTTCTGTCCAGACATCGGAATAAGGAAGACGGTGGAGAAGACGCGGTGGGGGGCGTGGTAAAACTTGAGAACACTCCTGCAGATCCTTAAGAGTTTCCAATAAAACATGTATTTTGTGGAAGACCAAATGTGACAATATTAAATAAATGTAAATAATAATTAACTAATAATGAAATAAAAAGGCAATTAAATAGATAATGCAATAAATACCTAAACAATGAAAATATATCTATTCATTATGTTATGTCTCATTCATGGCATTTTTATTTCCAAAGGACATTATGCTCTCTGACTCTTTTATTAATTTCCTTGCGTATTTATGTCTACTCGTATTTATTTCAAAAACGACTCAGCCTGTCAGTCAACATGAAAGAGGCAAGCCCCAACACTGGATTGGATAATCCTCAACAATCCACCATCTTTAGCTAGCGCTGAGCGTCCTTGTATACCAGGAAACATGACAGACTTGGTAGAGTTAAGGGATGCTGTATTAAGTTCAGCAGATCACACAGGACATTTATCCTTTCCTGTAATTCTTAGCCACATTGAGGACATAAGTGACACTACTGGGAGCAAGTGCCCTTGACAACACAAACATCCCTGTCGATTTTTCAGTAACATAGAGATGAATAAATAGGCCACACCCCCACAGTGTGGGGAAAAAAATACCAGTTGCGCCCCAACGTTAGTAATAGCAGTCAGTGGATTATCAAGATTATAAAAATGTTGGAAAGTTGTGTGGTGGGCTGTACAATTAACAAAGCCAAGAACCCCAATTTTCCCCCAAGTGGGTGAAACAGGTAGGAATCCAAAGCTCTCTAGATGGTTAAGTTGAAAGCCTTTCTTGACACATGGCAAGAAAAATTTAAACGTGCTGGACCTACGCATTGCGGCCTCGCGCACCTTCACCAGGCTTACCTGATGAAGTCAAAGGCTTTTAAATTTTACCATCAAGAGTGACTTGGATCCCTACCCGTTTACCACTTGTATTTTTTTGTAATTTTGTTGGCAAACTAAACCCTTTTTGATGCATTGATAATTTCCTCCTTTTTCCAAAGAGAAACTTTTTGGCCATTAACTTAGTCCATGTAGTCCTCCTTCTCTAACCTTTTTGAACCCCAATTGTAAAAATATGTCCTCCTGTGCAAAAAGACCTAGCCAATGAGGAGGGGAAAAAAGCAGAGTTACACCTGTCAGGCCATTAGACCTGAGGAGAAAGGAAAAATCTGGAATGCAGAATCAAGGAATATCTATATTTGTAATTAGTTAGTCATTTTGTCACCAATAAATGCTTTCTTTAATTAGCTGTAAATAACTTTAGTTATCTGTTGTGTCAGAAATGGTCATTTGTATACAAGTGGAACTAAACATGCCTAGAAATAACTAAGTTTAGAATTGCATAAAGAACGGACTGTGCAACCAATGTGCAAAGTGTTTTTCGGAAATAAAAACACCATGAAATAGATAAGCGACATTAAATAATTACTAGATATTTATTTAATTGATTATTTATTTCATTATCTATTTCATTGCTTATTTATTTCAGTATCAATTATTGCTTATTATTGTTAGTTATTTAATGTAGTCACATTTGGTCTTCCGTAGTTATTAACCATATTGTATAATCAACCATCAATTTTGTTTTGAATATTGGTGAAAACAGAATGCATGGCTTTTAAAACAGTCAGTAATCTGCAGGAACTTCACTTGTGTCTAAAAGGTAAATAGCAATATTTAAAATAGAGTAGGCATATATTACACAGGTCTGGTTGGGTTGAACAGAACATTGTCCCATCTGTGCCAAGGTGAAAGATCTTGCTAAACAGCCCCAGAAACATCACTTTCCCATTCCCGTCCTCATAAACAAACACCAAATCATAAATATTATCCACTGGCCATGTATGCTGACAGTTTTGTTCAGCAAGAAACTAAAAACAATTCATGTGTAATTGTAAATGCAGAGGACTGGAAAGGGAAGTTTGCACATACTAAGCATTTTGAGACCTTGACAGTAACTGACAGAAACAAAAAATACATGCACATGAAATTATATTTCAAATTAACCTTGACCACTAAACAGAAACATGATCCCTCTGTCTATAGCTAATGTTGCCTGTACACCTACATAATGCCCCAAAGTCAACATGCAGTAGAATATGGGTTATCTGTAACACAATTCTACAACTTGCATAAGTTAGTGGTTTTAGTTGCATCCTCAACATCCTTCTGCAGCAGTTGACAGTACCTCCATTTGAAGTTATAGGCAAAAAACAAGGCTGTTTATCTTCAGCAGGGTATTTGAGGCCCACTGCTTTACAGCTTTATTACCCTGTGCATCAGGGTTTATACCACAGCTGGAGCCAAAAGAAGACACTTCCTTTTTGATGAGAAAAAGCCCCCACAAAAATTAAAAACTATATTGAACTGCAAAAAGAGAGTTGTATCCCCTAGGTTCAGGTAAATACCACAGGGAATTTCTCCCCCTCCCCCCAAAACACGCAAGGAGTCGACCACTACAAATAAATTCTCAACCAGCGGGAAAAACTGGGGGTGCAAATGAAAGGAAGTCCTTTTGTGTCAGGAGTCCTTTTCCCTGGGTAATGACCAAATACAACATAGTTTTAGGAAGGCCTGGCTGAGAAGGCCTGGTTAAAAGACAAGGTAGGCGGGGTTGGTATCAAAAAGCAATGGCCAGACAACTCCACCAGAGCCCCTTGAGCACAGCCCTATATTGGCTTTCCAATGAGAAGCTCATGCATGGCTGTACTTAATGAGTAAACACAAGCCCCTATTAGCCCCACTCTCTCACTAGAGGCTCTAAATGAGAATTCTTTCATTCATTCATGACCCTCCCCTAGTCACCACCATTCCCCTTTCCCCATTTCTCCCAACCCCCGGACAGCACCCGTCGCACAGACAGAAAAGAACTTAAGGTGAAGACCCCCACTTTTCTGTCATGTAAACAAAAAAATTCCTAACAAGGCAAAGATTAGGGATGGAAATTTTCAGTGATTTCACAGATCCAGTGACCACATAATGTGCTCAATTCCAAAATGATTCCTATCATAGGGAGGAATCTATTTTTAGAATGCATCTTGGCTGGGCAGCACCACTCGTATAAATGCATGCACATAAAGCACATCAGTACCCAAGTTTTTCCATCATAATAAAGTCTTAATGCTTAGTCTATTGTGTCAATAAACAGTCTGTGTTAAGATATGATAAAGAATTTTATTCTCAACTCACCAAGGTTTCGCACCCACAAAAACAATATACAACTGGTTGGCTGAATATTCAATTCTGTTTGGCTGTGATGAGTGCATTATTTTCCCATATATGCCTCACTATGAAGTATCAGTTACTATATATAGATGTTTTATTTTTATATTTTAAATTTCCTGTATGAAATGTATGAAATATGAATATGGAACTTTTATCCTTCACGGCAAGCATAGCGCAGGGGGTGTTGCTTTACCCATTTCCAAAATCCAAAATTTGTCTGTCAAAGAACTCACCATTAGTTGAACACAAACATTACCAGACACCTACAGATGGGTGACAAGTTAAAGGAAAAACCAGTGGACCAGTAAATGAGTGGACAAACATAACGAATGCAGATGCTTCCATACTGTTGTGCTGCATGGTACAATTAAGCAATTAACATTCTATCATGCTTTGTGGCATGTATAAAAAAAATGCTAACCTCGATTTTGGATCAAGATGGCAAAAGGAAAAGAAAGGAAGTGACATTAAAAAAGGGATCATTATTGGGGCACCGATGGCAGGAGCTTCAGTCACAAAGACTGGCTAATGTTTCAATAGGAACAGTGACTAAAGTGATATCTGCATTAGATCAATGTGAAAGACATCGGTAAATAGGGTCATAAATTGTTGTCAAAAGCACACATTTGATGACTGTCATGATTGCGCATTAGTGCGATATGTAAGGAAAAAGAGCAACTCTTCCTCAGGTGACTGAGAATGTCAATACAGGACACGATCAGATTGTGTCAGCAAGAACAGTCCGTCGACAAGTACATACATAGAGAGGGTTGCAGTTCATAAACCCCTCAGTACAAAGATGAATCCACATTTGAGAGTACAGTGGTGCAAAAAACCATAGACACTGGTCTACAGGGACGTGGAAAAAAGTGATATGGCCAGAGGACTCATTCTACACCATATTCTGGACAAGTGGGCAAGTGTATGTGTGGCATACACCAAGAGAATGGTACAGGACTGAATGCTTGACCTCTACAGTAAGGGGGTCTGGTGACTCAGTTTTGCTGTGAGGGGCATTTTCCTATCATGGTTTGGGTCCACTTGTCCCCTCGGAGGAAAGGGTCACTGCAAACCAATACAAAGTTATTTTGAGTGATCATCTTTATCCTAGGATGAAACATTTCTATCCTGATGGGAGTTGTCTCTACCAGAATGACAATGACCCCATCCACAGGGGTCCCTGAATGGTTTGACAAGTATGAAAGTGATGTGAATCATATGCTATGGCCTTCGCAGTCACCAGATCTCAACCCAATTAAACACCTACAGTACGGGAGATTTTGGACAAACGTGTTCGACAGCGCACTCCATCATCAAAACACCAAATAAGGAAATATCTTTTGGAAGAATGGTGTTCTATCCCTCCAGTAGAATTCCAGAGACTTGCAGAATCTATGCAAAGGTGCATTGAAGCTGTTCTGGTGGCTTGTAGTTGCCCAACACCTTACTAAGACACTTTTGTTTCTTTTTCCTTTTGTCACCTATCTGTATGTGTGCTCAAACTAAAATGATCTGTTTATTTGGTAATATTAGCTACTTTGAATAAATAAGTAGCAAGTACTAAAACACTTAAATAAAAAGCCACAGCCTTCAATAACCCAAATGTAAAGTTAGCTAATAAGTCAATAGTTACCGTCTCGGTGACGATGTATGGGTAGTTTAGAACCTACCTAGCTACTACAAGTTGGCATGGTAAAGGTAATACGAGTATGAATACAAGTAATTTAACCTAACAGACAGAGAGACAGATGGAAAAAACATAACTCCTGTCAACTCTGTTGGCTGGAGGTAATAATAATGAAGAATGCGCCAAGCGATTATTACATTTTCGTCAAGCAATTATTGTGTTTATTATACTGCAGTTGGCCGAAATGCACTGCTGCATTACAAGCTGCAGCCAAGCAGCTATAGCCATTTATTGATCATTCCTGTGCTGTGCAGAAGGCTACACACACATTCAATGTCATGCCCAGCATAATGATAAATGGACACAATCTTTGTTTTGCTTCGTTTTTTACCATTTGATGATTTCTTCCGTATTTAGTGTTTTCTTTTTATATATATTTTTTGGCACCATATCAAAGATCCAAACCTTGCAATGTAAAACATGTTGTACCAAAAAAAACTTTAAAGAAATAAAAACAAAATACAAAATACAAAAGGGCAAGCCATTAAAGGCAAAAAAGCTTTATGTTCAGTCTGTCCATAATCAGCCAAAGCCATTAAATGCACCAGCTTATCAGTGGGTTTTACTGGTATTTGTTCATAGCAGCAATTGTCCATTTATTATTTGTGTCAAGCACGAGTTACAGTTGCTACAACTGCACATGTTATTTTAATCGTTTCCCACTGCTGCACACGAGATCTATTAATTTAGCCTAATTGATTATTGTTTTTAATACACTCAGATTTCTGCAGCTTTTTTCAGTCTTCCATGATTTTCAATAACTTTGCCGTAACTGCTCCATGACTTTACCAATATTTCCCATGACAAATATACAGCCTTAATAATAATTACCCTCTCTAAGACATCTGACCCAAATTAACCTGAGTTGCCCCTAGGTTCCTGCAGCACTGGTTAGTGCTACCTAACTGGCTTATTGTCACCGCCGTTGAAACATCTTACCTTCCGGGCGTGGAAGAGAAACCAGTTCCACAAACCACCATAACCTGTGCTACCACTATGCTGTGATTCAGCCATCACCACACGTACTGAGAAACTGAGGGGACGGCAGGAGTGGTTCTCGTATTCTACCTAGCACACTGACTGGTTTTTTTTTTTTTTTTAATAGTGAACTGTGTACAGGAGAGGAAGATGCGTGGCTGTCCACGTCTGACAGTTACTACACACATCAAAACAAAACTGAGTGCAGGGGGATGACCAGCCAACTGAACAGTGAGCCTACCTCCCCCTGGCACTGATTCATTCACTCAGCACCCCACCCCCTTCTCCTCTCTCTCCAAAGGCTGCAGACCTTGTTTATTAATAGATGCTCCAGCCATGGTTGTGCTGATACTGCACAGGCTGCCTTCAACACCAGATCAGGTGTCTGAGCTTTGATCTGGAGCAGGTAGGAGTCCAGCTTCACTCTTGCTGTCCCAGGTTCACTTCCTAGAGACTGTGTGGCATAAGACGCTCACCATTTCAACAGACCGAAATTGACAAAATTTCTCCCACTTGCTACAAATACTGCCAGCAAACAATTATAATTTTTTTACAGTGGCAAAACTGGTCACAGGATTATGTGACATTACGTTAATTCAATAAGCTGTGCAGACAGAAAAAAACAGATATAATAAGAATTTACAAGACTTTAGGCACTCTTATTTATAAAATGAAGAGCACAGTTTTGCACACAGACAGCCGGACTTAGCAAAATCAGTGCAAATTCAATGCAACTGAAAAGGGCTGATGAGGTTAAAACAAGCCATGCAGTGAAAACTAAGGCTGCTGAACGAGCACACTGTGAAAAAAGATTTTTAATCGTTTTAAATTAAGACCGTACATCTTGGCTAAGAGAGATTACAAATCAAAATATCCGCAAAAATTATGAGCAGGTTTTGTAATGCACGTTGACCTTTCTTATTCTGACGTGCTGCAGATTTTTGCATAGTCCAAATATCAAATGTTGCTCCTGAATAATCCACCGTTGTCAAATTCTATTGCAGCAGTGTTTTTTCCCCCACATCAAACTGCTTACTGTTACATTCTTCACCTTCCTCATTGGTAAGACAGACTAAAAAGATGAAAGTTGTTGACAAAACCACATCCTGTGGGAAAAGCAACCGCAGACACAGTCGAGGTCAATGACAACAGAAAACCAGCAAAGTGGATTCTGTGCTCCCATTTGATGCCAAGGCAAACATGGGGGCGGGGGGGGAGAGAGAAGGGTAAGGATTCAGGACTGGGGGGTGGGGAGGGAGGTAATTTCAAACACCCTGCCAGTTTCTGATTTTAAATGGGCCATGACACAGTTAAGGTTGGTCAAAAGTAATATGTACAAGCCTCTCCCAAATACTATTAGCAATGAGCCCCTTTTTTTTTTACTTTTAAGAGAGGACTCATTTTAAGCTTTTAAATCAATCAAGTCTTGCCACTGTGTGTAGCTGATGTTTCAATGGATCACTTACAACACTCAACAGAAATGAGAAACTGGTTTAGTCTAGACTTTCAATTTCCAAACAAACCATCAGTATTTTATCGTTGCACTGGTCTAGATACCACGGTTACTGGGCTTCCAAGTGTTGTTCTCTCAAAAACACTTTCGTTTCTTTTGTCTATTACCATACAGTTAAATGCGAAAGTATTGGGACCGTGACACTGTTGTTGTTTTGGCTCTGTATTTCAGCATATTGGATTTAAAGGAGTACCATGGTGATTTTCACACTTTCTCGGTTTTATGTGCTATTTGCACAAGAGGCATTGAAGAAACACAATGAGCAAAGTATTAAATATGTCCGTTCTGTATTTTTGGAGAAATATGCGTTTTAAATTCATCGTCCTATTTTCAACCGGTTGAGAAAGTTGTCATTTTGCTGCGTCACAAATACAGTAACCACTCCCATTTCCACGCTCCGTAAAGAAATCTGACAGGACACATCGTCCTGCTGTTCAGACAATGCAAATATTTGACTAACGTTAGGTTCACTTAAATTAGAGTGCCTTTAGATTATTTCTGGTTATATTCATTTAGCTAGCTAGCTAACGTTAGCTAGCTAGGAGGTTTGCTTTCATAAGGCAATGTTATCGATAACGTTAGCTTGCTAGTTTGCTTTTATGAGGACGTTATAGTTGTGCTTTTATCTTAACTTGGCTGGCTAGATAGCAAAAATTATAATTTGATGTAAGTCAACGTCCTTACCTTAGCTATCTATCGATACTTGATATACTACTAAGCTAGCTAGCTTGTGAAAATTCAGTCTCCCAAAGAGAGCGCGTAACATGGGGGTAGCTATGGTAACGGGGCACGGTCTGTCAATCATAGCTAACTGACAGTTCTCATTACCACGCCCAGACGGTTCGGGTGAATTTTTATAGTGGGAAATTTAGGCTTAGAAAAATATGTTTTAAAGTACATTGAAATGACTGAAGAATAAAAAAATGATGCACATTTGTTTTGTTGTTGCCTAAAGACAACTGGGAAGTGTCACGTTCAACCACCATGGTACTCCTTTAAGAACAATGAATATGAGCAGATTGTCAGCTTTAACTTGAGGGTATTTGCATCCACATCGGCTGCAGAACAGGCGCAGGGGTGGGGGGGAGGGGGCATGTATAAAAAGGGCTGTATTCCTACACTGATCACCTGACATGGATGCAAATAACCTCAAATTAAAGATGCCAATCTGCACTTTAACCTCATGATTCACCATTTTATTTCAAATCCAATATGCTGGACTACAGAGCCAAAACAACAAAAATAGTCTCACTGTCCCAATACTTCTTCAGTTAACCGTAGCTTTAGCAAATATTTTAATAACTTCATTTTTTTGCCTCATTAAAGAGAAGGATTGCATCTAGCCTAACATATGGTTCCAAGACAGAAGAAGTCTTGTTTACGGCAGAATAACATAATTCCTCATTGATCCCTTTCAGAAAATCCATCTACATTTTAACATATGCAGTGCATTATGTAGCGAAGAATCTAAATGCAATGATCAGACTTAAAAATAATCTTAGTGGCTTTAAAATAATGTTGGGGTACCATAGTAGCAACAAAGGTGGAGGGAGTGGAAAGTGATTTTCAGTTACTTTGGAAACAAGATGTGAGATGTATATGATGGGTGAGAATCAAAAGGCTTCTTTCTTTAAACAGAGTCTTTGGTTCAATTTCAAGGCAGTCTCATACAAAGACCTTTAATCTCACATTTCCAAGGTTCATCATGTTCAGGGAGGCCTGAGAACTAGCAAATGTGCCAAGAGATCACTGCATATTATCAAACTGTGTGCACCCCCACCATTTACTTGAGCAGAACAACCCAAATGCACCAGATGTCCTACAGATGTTTCATTTAAAATACAAAGAAACCATGTGGTTCTGAACACCTTTCATCCAAGTAAATTTGCAGAGTAATAATATGTGCCTGTAACCAATTGGTCAAAAGATTGCCAATATTGGACAACTACCGAGACAATGTGGGGAAAAAAGAGAAAAAAAAGAACAGAAGGCATTCTGTAGAAGTCAGAGCAGGTCACAGACTGCACGCTACCATGCCCACAACCAGGCAGAGGGAGTGCGACACAAGAACTTGCGCACAACTGAAACTGTTAAGACAAGCTTTCCCAGTGATGTAAATAAACAATACTTTGTTGCACTCAAGACCAGCTTTTCCAGACCTCCAGACATCCAACATCAGTATTTCCCTTTAAAATTCACACTGTCAAGAGCCAAACTGGAGCAACCAACAAACAAGAATAAAAACTGTTGGAACAAAATATCCAATTACAGAAAATGTTGTTAGCTCATTATCTAATAAGAAGTACCCTGTGATAGATGGCAAAAATGTACCTGTTATCAACATGAGTAAAAACTGTTTTTTTTTTTTAAAAAAGACATTCCAAAATGAACTCATAATCACAACGGACAGATAAAGAGCAAATAAACCAGAATGCTAAAGATTAAAATGCTAAAAGATAAAAATATCTCATGCTACTTCACAAAATCACTGCAAATGGAGGGAGTGTGAAAGGAATGAAGCCTCCTCAACTCCAATCTAGTTTTCCAGATACATCTCTGGTATTAAGCCCGTCAATCCTACACAATTATTGGAGGCTTTTAAAGAAACTATACTCAAAACTCACTAAACTTGGGCCATGATCATAGAGAATATGCAGCCCATACTCTAAATGGAATGATTGCTCATTTTCACCCTTATTTTCACCCCATAGAAAATGATGTGCTCACTGTAAACATTGCCTACAGAATCTATTAAATATCACCTGCAAGGCAGCAAAAACAGCATTTAAGGCAAAGATACAAAACACAAGTGCACCTTTCATTCAACTTGAGTCGCCCAGCCAGATTACAAATACAACAAAGAATGTTTTTCACCAATAATTCTGTTCCCAATTACTCTAGATATAAACAGTAACTGAAAGTAACCAAATAGTGATATATAATTTTGATAAAGGCACCAACCTTACAGTTACCCAATCGGTACTTTGCACTGATCAATTATTACAAGAGACCAACAAAGAGTACATTAAGCAAAGAAAAGCACCTGCAAAATGAACACTCCTGAGAACTTTCATAGTTCCCCTTTAGGAAAATGTGTCCCTGTAGTAGGTCATTCTGGGAACTAAGCATGAGCAGCATGCCTGGACAACTGCCTCAAGAGATTATCGCAAATGGCAAATGAGGCCCCATCATCTGGCAGAAAGTTCTGTATGTGCTTAGTTGGAACGTTAGCATGAAATGAAGCCTTAAAGGTCCAGGAAACAGAAATCAGTGAATTCTTTGCTGATATGTTGTTTTAATACTTTTTTGCATTCAGAAATGGCTAAAAAATATTTTTTAAATGATCCTTGCAAAGCCTGTGCCAAAATTGGCTTGCTTTCCCCCATGGCTAAATGGTTTTCAGTGGGTGGGATTAACTAGGTGTTAGTTACGTAACGAAAAAAAAGGCCAGCAAAATCCCTTCTATGTAATATGTAAATGCGCTCTTGCCACTTTTGTGCGGGTAAGGCAAGCGAAGTTGAAAATGACCCTTTTGTGGAGAAAGCACTATGCTTTTTTCTTTTCACAAAAATGGAGACCTACAAGAAATGGGTTTTATTATTGGAGCTCACGGGCACTGTAATATCGTAATAACCCCTACAGTTAGTATTTGTATTGCCCATTTTTACCAAGTAAGTTGGTAAGTAAGCCAAACGTTAGCTAGCAACAATTAAATGGCTTTCAAGCTTAGACGTGTGGAGACTTTATTCGGGTGCAATGTCCGTAGTTTGAGAATGCTGTAGAGTCTAATGTTAGTGTACACAATAATCTAATAGTGTTTATTACAATTTAATGGTTAAATTTTGGTTAAAAACTTGAAATATTAAGACAATTGTACTTCTGGGGAATATAACCACAATGCCTGGACCTTTAACAACGAAGAAGAGCATCTGGCAATATGTCTGAATGGCATCACATTGAAGAATATATCGCATATCGAATATATAACATGTGTATCCCTCGATATATGTGTATCGAGGGATACTCATGTTAGGATGACGTCCCATATTGGAAAGTTTTTCCTTTTGTTGTTGTTTTTTTTTTTTTTACAAATAAATACTTTACCCCAATTAAAGGGCTAGTTCACTTTTCGGGTTCATTTCAGTTTTAGGACAGAAATGTTTTTCCATTTACCTGTTTCTTTATGTGCAAAGAAGGCTATTTTCAATATTTAATTAAGTTTTGGATGATCTGCCAGCTTTATAATGGCTGACATGGGCAATAAAGGGGTTTGTGGAAAATGCACTACTGGGTCCATCACATTTACAGAAAAGTTTGCTTCGCTCTTCGTGGCGATAAAGGACATGATGTCATGTAGTTTGCGCAAAATGAAGCCATTTTTCAGAGGTTGAATAACCTAAAAAATGGCTGTGTTTGTATGTTCCACTCGACTGCTGAATTTAACTACTATTTTACATTTTGAAATTAGTTTATAGCAACTACCGAACATATCTGTAGAGGTTATACAGTTACCTTACCATTCCAGCAAATAGCTCTATTCAACTTTTTTATAACTCCTCCCACAAATTTTGTGCAATTTTCACCAAATTTGGCTCAAACAATATTGTAAGCATCCTGACAAGGACTATTCAACAGCTTTTTGATATTTCAAACTGTTCTCCTGTAAAAAGCTAATTAAGCCTTTGGGTGGGGCCTGGGTGGGACATTTCCAACTCACAACTCACAACTACAACTCACAACTTTCCAACTCACAACTACAATGTCCGGTTTCCACAAAACTTAAAAGCTTTCATGAACACAAGACATTGATTTGTTGTATCAAGCTTGGAAAAATTACACCAAGGGGTGGCACTATAACACATCCTTCTGTTTTATTAGCATGAAGTTGAAATTGCAATAATTAAACAATCATAACTCCTGCACCGCTTGACCTAAAGACTTGAACCCAGTGCAGGGTCTGAAACTTTTTGTTGAGCCAGCCACAGTGCCTGGTGGATGAAAACATAATTATAGGCACTCCGACATTTTACCAGACACCATACGCACGTGTATGTGAGACTTCTGGGTAGCTGAAACAGTAAACGAGCCGCTTGCCACTCATGAATGAGCACCACTGTCTCGGTTCAAATCCGACCCGTGCCAGAGCCGACTGTGGCTGGCAGCCCTACAGGGGCGGCACATAATTGGCTTCACGTCAGTCAGGGATATTGGAGGAATACAGTCGGCAGGGTAACTCTTGCTGTCCGGTCGCCCATGACCAGCTCTCTGTGCACATGTCTATGACAGGGTCTCCTCCGTCCCTATTCTGTGTGCACAGCCTGTGACTGTGGTGCTCCAAATTTGGGTGGGATTGAAGAATTGAAGATGTCAAATTTAAAAAATATATATATAAAAAATGAGTGTGTAAAGTGTGAGTGTGTGTGTGTGTGTGTATTTGCATGTGTGCACATGAGTGAATGCACGCACATGTGCACGTGAGAGAGAGAGAGAGAGAGAAGTTATTGTAACTGTGATACTGGTCACTATATAACACTGCATAAAATGATAACCCAAAGACAGAAATACCCTTCTCTTGTCCTGGCTAGCCTCTCTTCCTTCGCAACAAGATCAGCCCTCCCATACTAGACAGATGCAATGTTTTAAAAAAGGCTAAATGGATAAAAAAAGAATTTTATCTTTTAATACGGTGTATTAAATATAAAAAGTACATTACATAATCTATTTATCTGTAAAAAATGCACAAAATCATTGATTTTGTCATTCAGTAAGATGGACAACATCTTGGCAAAACAACCATTTTGTGTTTCTGAAGAACAATGCCATGTTGCTGAATGATAAATTTCCTACATAATCATTCATAATAGGCAATTGCTTGGCCACCTATATGCAAAGTCTGCTCTGACCATTTTTTTAAAATATATAAATTAAGCCTATAACCACTTTCTGGACATTGTTTTGCATGACAGACTTTTATTCGCCACTTTGTGCCAGAATGTTAACAGGTGAAATTATCAAAAAAGTAATTGCCACTAATTAAACACAGATGATGACGGACAGCGATGTTTGCAAGCAACACGCAGGTGTTGAATTCAGTTCAATTACTACCGTAGACATGCTGCAGTATTTTTAAATATTGTGAAGCAGCATGATGGGCTTTCTTAGAAACAGTGGGAAATTCCCTCATTAGAAATGAGACATACAACATTTAACTTGCACAAAAAAGTTCACGATTCAATTAATTAACTAATCATGGTCTTCAATCAAGACTAAGTAGAATCAGGTATCTTAGTGCTGGGCTAAAATGAAAAACCTGCAACTGCACTGTCCCTTTTTGGATAATATTGGACACCAGACCTGGGTCAAATACGTATTTGTTTTGGATTCAGATACTTTTCTATGCTCTATTGATCTTGCCTGGTGTAACTGAGACGGCAAATATGACCAGGCGGGGTTTGCACCTTTTGCAAGTATTTCATTGGTTCCAATACAACAGACAAGATCAGTAAAGCGTAGAAAAGTATTTGAATCCAAAACAAATACATATTTGACCCAGGTCTGTTGGACACCCCTGCTTCATATGGATGCACTTTTTTTCTACTGCAGTGATAGTCAATCATAGTCCTGGAGAGCCACAGAGTCCGCTGAGTTTTGTTTTTTCCTTAAGATCAGTGACTGATTTGAACATAGAAACCAAGTGACCAGAGTTAAATGTGTAATCAACCGCTTTAGTTCATCATTTTCACTGCTACTCAACTTCTGAGTAACAACGAAAACCAGCAGACCCTGCTAGGCTAGTTGGTGTTGCCACCCACTAATAAGAGCTGCAACGGCATGTGCTGGGAGAAACCAAAGGCAAACAAAATCCCACTGTCTTATTTAATCAATGATGTCAGCGTTTATAACAGTTTAATCCTTCTCATCAGGAAACATGTCCAATTGCTTTGAGTTGGACGTCATAACATCTTGCTTATACAGTCACTTTTGTCAAGTCAGACACTGACAGTTGAACTGTGGAGCTTTTTTTCTCAAATGATTTAAATGACCACATCTTGCTGAAAATTTCAGAAAAAAAAAGGTATCAATATCACAGAAAAGCTGAGGTTGTCTAGTTCACAGCCATATACAAAACTGAAAATGTGCTTCTGGTTCAAAATTACAGGGGGGTGGGGAATAGCTACATTAACCCTGGCCCAATGATGGGATGTACCAAAGACCCTTTTCCTGCCAAAACAAGCCATGAACATATTTCATTGCACACAGAGCTAGGCCAATCAAAAAAATGTTACATTTTAAATAGTAAGAAAAACAATCTGAGAAAGGGGACTTGATTTCCCTTTGTAAAACCTTGTGGTACTCAACCCATTTCAAGCCATGGCCAGAAAGTAAGGACTTCCACTGCACAACACACACCTTCCCTGCTCATACAAAGGTCAAAAGATACATGCCCTTCTCAGTTGATATTATGTGCATCTCAATGTTATATACAAGAGAAGACAAGAGAACTATGACTTAGCTTGTTGTCAACTTGTTTTTTATAAAGAAATCAAATTTAACTATTTATAATTCAAATTCTTTGACTAGTTAAAATTGGATTTTTGATAAAGAATTCGTTTTCAACTATTTCTAATGTTAGTGAGCTTCATTTTGATGTGTGAATGAAGACGGGGAACATTTGCATTGTGGACTTTCTTAAAGGGCCAAGCACCAAAAATCCACTTCATGAAAAATAAAGCCAACAAATTCTGGTTTCAGGCCATGATCCTTGGGAGAGTGGAACAATGTACAAAAGATCATGGGGTAGCTTTATAATTATACATTTTAAAAGCAGACTTGAAAAATGCAAATAGGCTGAATGTACTGACATCTTGTCCTTTGAAAGCAATGAGAGGAAAAAAATAACTAGCCACCCGATGGCACAAGTTGACAACTATATTCTCGCTTTTCCATAAACCGTTTTAGGGTTTTAAACTATGATGACGTATTTTGTCGGAGCCAAACTGGTGGCAGAAGACTAGTCTCTTGACAGTTTGTCTAATGTAGCGGTGGTAGCAAAAGAAAAATGTGAGCATAAAGCTTGCCAACTCTTCGAAAATAAAATTATGGATCCTAAGGACACCATATCAAATTATTTTAAAGGTTTGTTGGCACCAAGACAAATTGAATTAATAATAAGGATCCATTAAGATATTACTGTTCACTACATTATACTGAGGTGGACCAGCTATCTTGTCATGTAATGGTTAACTTGGCTAACTAGGACTAATGCTGCCTTCAAGTTGTGTCGGATTTTTGGTCTATGGTGTTTCCCATTATGAATTAGCCTGCTGATGCTAACTTTTGGACGCTGCTTAGTTATCATTAACAGTTAGGCAACTTCATTAATTGCAACTTCTGGCTTTTGCGTGTGTTGAGTACTAGAGAAAACATTACCTGATATGAAATGGACATTTCAGACATGAAAACTACAAATGATACCATCAATGACTTGAGTTTCAATGACTTGAAATGTCTGTGCGTAGCTTCAAAGGGGGTACTCAATGATAGTATTCAATAAAAATGAAGGCCCTACTTTTGGCTATTTCCTACAGCACAAGACATTTTGTCAGTGTTTCAGGGACATGGCTAACTCTCTCCTCATCAGTGTACTCGTTTTCTGCCACCACAATGCATGCGCAACTGTCGTGACCTAAACGTAACGTACGCTCCAAAATGGTCCATTGACCAGTCAACTATAATTTTGCTAAAAGAAAGTTGCTATGCACTTAACTCAGAAAGATGAGGCAATGATATCACAGTGCTCTGTAAACAGCAAGAAAAGAATTTGGCTACTGTACACTATGACAAGTGAAATTTAAAAATATTTTGTAAATTTATGGTTTTGATAAAGTAAGTCAGAGGTATCAATCTTACTAGGGAATTACACTAGTTACAATTTTTTATTTATTTACTTATTGGTAAACTACCTTACTAAAAACAGTTGCATTCAGTTACATTCAACAAATAAAATGGTAGACCTATATTCATTTAATTATGGCATTTATTCAAACAAAAAAACAAAGTCACATAGCCTAGTAATGTAGGATAGGATACTAGAACGTAATTTTACAAAAATGTTAGTCTAAAGTTTTTGCATTCCGAAGTGTCTTACAAACTGCTAAAACAAATAGATTATTTTGGCGACAGTAACCATTCATTGAGTTTAACATTCAAAGTTCTAATCCTCGTTTGTTACACAAGATATCGGCCAAGTGTTAATATGATTTATTGTTAAATTCAATACACAGGGAAAATAATCAGCCTTTAAATAGGTTTTAAAAATATAGGATATAACTGGGAATGCCATGCTTTGTTGCCAGAATGCTCAGCATTAGTTATAAAACTATGAATAATAAGGGAATGTGATGTTGTGCATGAACATTCGTCAAACGTGATGAGGCTTTTCTGTCATTGCATCCTGGCCCTCTGAACAAAGTTAGCTATGTGCTCTGCAAGGAGGCATGTGTCCACACACATTCTTTGTTTCCCAATGAAAACTAGTCTTGCTCCCATTATCCGTTCACTACACTGCATGTGTGTACTAACCAGCTGGTAATTTACAAACACAGCTTATTAGTTTTGTCATTAAACAATAGCAACTAACAACTCAGGAGTCGAATGAGTCCGAATTTCACAAAAGCGCAATAACATTGTCTGAATCATCCAGACCCCTAATCACCATGTCAGTGTCATTGTTTTCCCGACTGAAAAATAAAACAATTACATGAACACGGCAATTTTAGGGCCGGAGCCAGGCTAACAACATATATTGTTGTCTCCAATATTGTTTACTCAATGCTAATGTCATATCAATTAGTGTATTATGGCTGAAATATAATTATTAAACTGTTATTTTTGGTACGGCGGATATTCTATTGTGGTGGGCCATCACTAATATGCACACTGCAACTAGGCTGTGGGACACATTGACGTTGGACGTTTGTCTGGATTCTGGTCTATGCAAAAAAATTATTATTATTCCCAATAGAGAATTGAATTTTCACTAGTTACAATTGGAATTATTGATATCAAATTCAATTTTAGAATTCAATTTGAACTAGTTCAAATTGGACATTTTAATTTTAATTAGTTAAAATTAAATTATCAATGTCAAAAATTCCTACTAGTTGAAATTCAAATCTGGACAACTAATTCTAGTTTTAACTAGATAAAATGCAGTTCCTGAAATCAAAAATGAAAGGCCCCACTGAAATGAAAGGGAAAAATGCTTTGATCATAACTACTTTAAATGTAATTACTGATAAAGAATTAAAATTACAAATAAAAATTTTATTCTTCATCAAAAACTAGCAGAATAAAAGCTTAAACAGCTTGCCATAGTGAACCCCTCTTTGAGAATCAAACCTTGTTGGAACCCCAAAAAATATCTTCAATATGAGCTGGAGAATGTTTGACATGACAATAACAACTTTGAGCTGCAAGCAAGTTCTCTTAAATCTCCCAAGTATTCCCCAGAAAGCTGCAGAGGATACAGATTTGTCACTATAATTTATGAGTGCACTGCAATTTGAGTCTCTGTACTGCAGAATAATGTAGCACTAGTTCAGTTCACTGTCCTCCCTCCAAAGCAACAGAAAAGATCCAGATATAATGTGTGTACTATAACGGTTCAGGAACGGCTTGAAACTCAAAGTTTGCAGGCTCAATTCCCAGCTGAGGTAATGCCACTGTATCCACAAGGTGTTTAACCTGAACTGCCTCAGGAAAAAACCAACCTGTATAAATGATTTTCATGTAATTTGTGAAAGTCGCTCTAGAGCGTTTGCTAAATGTCAAAATGTAATGCTGGTGCTATGCAATTATAATTTCAGCCAAGCAAGGTAGCATTTATGTGCAAAAGTGTCTGTTGGATTTGGTAGTGGGAGGCTGTGGGAAAGGCTGCACAATCTCTCACAAAACCAGAGGGAAAAACTGAAAAGAACGGTTATATACAGCACAGAAAATGCCAAAGTACTGGCAGCACACTCACTTAAGAAAGTATCTCTGTCCGGAAGAGGTCTTGGCCATTTCCCACCCCGGTGGGAGTGGTATGTCATCAGGGATTTCGAAGGAGGACTGGAGGACGTGCTGCGAGGAAGGGCCAGGAGGAGGGACGCTGCCCATCGGTCCAGGTGACAGTGTCCCCAGCTGGAGGGAGGCGGGCGAGGAGTGCGCCCTCACATGCTGGGGAGTGAGGGCACCCGCAGAGCCGGCATCTGTGCTGGCCTGCAACGGGAAACCAAATGTGCGAGAGTTTGAGCTAAGCAATCGAGCCCAGGTGCCTACTTAATATGCAAAATAATACAACTGCATGCAGTTAAAAATGAAACTTGCCACACTTTGCACAAAAAAATAAAAACACATTTGAAATATATATCCATTTAATAATTAAAAACATTTTGAGGCCATGGCAGCCAAAACTTTTAGTTTCTTAATACTAAAGTAAATATTTCCTAGGAGCAACTGTTGCACTTTATTTCCCACAGCAAAGGGAAACAGCAACAGGGGGCAAGGGAGGGTAGGGCATCGTGGGGGGGTGGGGGTTAGATTTTGCACACTTCACAGACTGGAGTTCCATGCTTGGTTTGAAACTAAATTTATTGACTGCAAGTATTTAACCTAAGGGTGTTTACAGTGGAAGGGGGAATGAACAGCTCCAGTGGCCACTGTTCCCAAAATCTCTGGCAGACTTCCTCTGCCCACCAAGCAAGTAATAATTATGTAGGCCTACAGCATTTTTTTTTTTTTTTTTGATTGTTTGTTTTGTTTAATATCAAAACATTTCTTGCATTCTAGGAATCTCCTTCGTGATAAAATATAGCCATATTAAAAACGTATGTGGTGATAACAAAAACATGTATATTATTTTAAAATGATGAATATGTCCAGCCAGTGTTTACTATAGAAAAGGAGGAGCAAAACGGAAGCATTCCAAAGGTTAGCACTGATTTGTTCCTAGGAAGTTTGTGGCCTAAGGCTGCACGCACGAATGGCACTAACTGACTCGCCAAGGAATCAGAAATAACAGCAAAATACAAAATATCTAAAGCAGAACCTCACTTTCTGATCTGCGCCAGTTGTTAAAATGCTTAAAATAAAAACTCGTAACCAGAGCCCCACACGTCTACCTAAGACTACAGTGATCCAAAGGCAATGAAGCACAGAGCGTTCTTTCACTAACTTCCAACGTTTCAGGAAATGAATGTCAGTAAAGAGTTGCGTTCATACACTGGCATTGGTTGGTAATTTTGAAATAAATACAAAAATTGTAGGCCTACAGTTACAGCAAGAAATATGGGAAAACAGTCTGTGATTGATACAACTAAGTTCTAACCAATATTTAGAGGATTGCATTATAAATCTCTAACTTTTAGTTTAGTATGATTTTGGTTATGCAATTATTTCCCCTCGAACTGGCATCCTTTATTATTTATTTACAGTTAGCCTGCATGCCGCATATTCCAACAGAAGAAACCGAATGCCATTTTGCACATAAATTGGCTAGTTATTTCGCCGTTTTAGAACTTCCGTCCATTATGTGGTGGAATTTAACTTGCTAGGAAAACAAAGGGCCTTAATTCGCAACAATTTGGCAGAACACGTTTATGTTACATTTTCTTAGTATGAAAACCTTGAACCAACGAGCCAAAATGTTATGAAAATGAAATGCCTTCCTATTGCAAAAGAAATTATAGTGTGCTCCCCTGAACATCGCTCTCTTTGGAAGTTTCGTCTTTCCTTTGCCCAGGCAGATGAACACAATCTTTATTTGATGGCTATGGTGTTCCTACATTGCAGTGAAAAAGACTCAACTCGAGTGCTTATTCTCAGCGAAAAGGGCCGCTGGCGAAAATATGGAAACACTCAAGTTCGAGAACTTGGAAAAAATGAAGGCGGGGGGATGGGAAGTAGAAATTGGGGCTTACTTGTCTGGAGTGCGATTTTGGCTCGGGCTGTTTGAAGAAGGAGTCGGGTAGCTTCCTCATCCTCATTGGTACCGTGGGGGGGACGTTGGCATTTTTTGGGTTCATCACAGCGTTGAAAAGAGCTTCCAAATCAGTCTCTGAATCGCCCCGGACGTGGACGATTTGGTGGCCGGTCGGGGGGTTATGCTGGCTCGGATCCATAGTTCCGAAAGGAATGCAAATAACTCGATAATTAAAAAAAAAAAAAAACTCAAAATTAATCCAAACGTTTGGAACGCCCAAATGTTGACCTCTCGACAGCAACCATATAGACACTTTAAGGTTACCGAAAAGCCAGGAAAAGTGTTTAAATTCCTTCGCTATTCCCTTAAAACCAATGAAATCGTGTGGAACAGCTACAGTATTTACAGTTTTTTATTGTCAACTATGTCCGGATTAGTCGTGCTAGCTAACGTTCGCAAATTTGATAACTAGGCTTCCAACACGGGTCCAATCCAAGGCAATATCGAGTACTTTAAACAATTCTTGTGAAAATTAATGCCACCGTTTGCAAAAGAAAAGGGAAAATAAAAAAGCCCAGGGGCAAAACACTAGCTGTAAAGTTTTTCCTCCTGTGTCTCCAAACAAATGTACAATTTAATTCCGATTAGCCTACTGCCTTAGACCGCCTACGATAGGCAACTTCTATGGGCCGCCCGAACAAAACGAAAAACTTCGCCGTGCATCGCAAATCACTGCTCTTCTGAAAATTACTTCGTTTTCCAAAACTTCGTCTTCAACTTTTGCTGTGACATCAAACTTTTATGACTCATGTGATCTGTGACTCGGAGGAAGGCGGAGCGAGTGTGGTCGATCAAGGAGGGTAAGCTTTAAAGCCGCAACATTCATTTCTCTGTGGGAAAAACACTTTCTCCTGATGCAAAAAACAAGCTCGGACATTTGGACTTACTCAGTGTTTTGCTCTATCCAATGATAATTTATTTGAAAAGTAATATATCAATATGTGTTGATGTCACTATCATATGGATTTGGCCTAGTTTACCTGTGTAGGCGTAGGATAGTCTACACGCCCAATATGCAGGTTTTTAAATGCAATTAATACACTCTGTAGCCTATACCTCACTGAAATCAAATTATTCTATAAACTATGCTAAATCAAATTTTCCAGTGCACCTACTATCCTAAGCAAATCTACGGTTTGGCTGGTTAACTACACATAATAAAATTTATTTGAATAAGCATGTATATGTAGAGTCATAGAGTGGTATGCAAAGATATGGGCACCCCAGGTCAAGTTGTATGTATTGTTGAATTTCCTAGTTTTAAATAAAGCAGTGAATGTGGTGTGTGCAAAAGTTTGGGCACCCTGTCAGTAGTAACACCTCATTTGGCAGAAATCACAGCTTCCAAATGTCTTGTTGCCAGGCTGCTAACAGCCTTTCTATTCTTGCTTTTTTGGAAAATTTTCCAACCAGTCCCACTCATGCCACATTTACTGATTATGTATTTTATTTCATTTTATTAGTTGTTGAATTCAGCAATTCATTATAATTTGCAGAAATATGTCATGTTTTGTTCCCTGCAGAAGTTGTGTTAACTTCTTTTTAAAAATATGCTATTTGACTTGGGGTAATATAATCACCTGCAGGCTGTTTTAAATTGAAATTGAGTGGCTCAGTAACTTTTAATGCTAATAAGCTATGGTGAAAGAGAAATCACTGCAAAAGAGAAACAACTGAAATATTAATTTATCTATCCTTAATGTATTACTGATATGCAAATTTACTAGTAACAGTACCATTCATTTATAATTTTGGCCACAGATTAAGACAGAGCAATAGCAAAATATATTTTATATTTTATTCATAAATGCAATTTCCAACAGTTTTTTATTTTTATTTAGTTGCAATATTTTGTACTTCAAGATGTCTAGCTGAAGCTAGCAACATGCTGGTTAATACTAGATCAATGCTAATGTGCTCTCGCTCTCTCTTTCTCTCTCTCACTCTCATACCCCCTCCCCATGAATCCCCATATACATTAAGCAATAGCTTTAAACTGAATACAAATACATAGATCACTATTTACCAAGAAATTAGACCAACTTGCCTCAAAACGGTTCCAGTGTAATAAATCTCATAAATATGGTAAGCCAGATGAAATGTTAAATTTCAAAAGAGCTGTGAAATTCACTCAATGTGAATATATGGGGATTTTACCTGAGAAATGCATTTTTAGTCAGCAACATCCATGTTTAAGTGAAGTGTGTTGCTCCGTTTTTTTTTTTTTTGGTTTTTTTTAAAGCCATAATACAAGTTTAACATGAAACATTTAAAAGGCCATATGAATAATACAAATTACACTCTTAACATTTTATATTTATTAACCTGAGATCATGCACAGCATAAACATGACAGTCATTTTAACAAACTGATTTTTAATCATTTTATTGTGTCACTGTGGTCAATACATGATAATCAATATAAAGAGCATAATTCTTAGAGACAATTATTCTCTGCAGTAAGAGAATGCATTGAGTGCATTGCCATAAAACAGTAAAAATGACCATACTAGAAAACAACAGGTATGTGGCTTTACGGAAAATGAAACACAGCTATCACAGACATTCATTATGTACTGACATAATTTCATCTTTATTGTGAGTGTATATTCAGTGCATGAACTTAATTACAACATCAATACCCATGCTGTATAAGTCACTCTGCATATGACTGCATGTGAAACAGACAAATCTTTACAGAAATTGAAAATATTTCAAAACATGTGGGTACAGAATAAAAGGAGAGGGCATATAAGATTAGCTTGACCAAGAAATTAACTGCATCATATGTTAAATTAGATTATAATATAAAAGCGTTATTAATGAGAGAACAGTTGAGCAATTCAAAGTGGAGAGGAAGGTATAATTTTAATATCCAACCGACAGCTTAGAAAAAGGGGGGGGGGGGTTATTTTTGAGGGATGAAAAAAGCAGTTAAAATGACTCAGGTTAGGTCGTTGTGGGATAAGGAGGTGGCTGGCTTGCATGTAATATTTTCCTGTGAACAGGATTATCAAGAAAGAAAAACTTAGTTCGCGGAGCTTTCTAAGTTGGAAGTAACATAATTTTCACTGGAGACTTTGCTCAGAGGAACTGAAAACCAGCCTTTAATAATAAAAAAAAATGTTGCCATTTCTTTACTGTATTGGCCTGTTTACTAGAATATGGGCTACATTAGATGGAATAAACATTAGTGCAGTGGTTTTCCTGGGGACCCTTGTGTATGCTTGTCTATGTTCAAACCACAGTTGTAATCCCATAGATTTAACAAACTGTTAATTTGTCTTAATTACAATTTTGCTGTTTTGAGGGATTATTTACCCTTAGCCACAGTGTCAGAAAGAGCTATGCATGCCATGAAGAATAAAAATCCCATATGTACATAGTGCTAGATTGCAAGTGCTTACATAAAGAGAGGTCATTTTTTTAACTGATCAAATTAAAGAGCAAGGTGAATCAATTGGCTCCTAATTGCTTTGAAAATGATAACGAGCCAAACCTGCATTGTGTAACACAATGTAGGTTTGATTTATCATTTTCTTTGAATTCTTCATGATCAACCAAATGGCTTGTTTTAGCATCCACACTTCCACCAATTAGGAGCCTGTTGTTTCACCTCAGTCTTTAATTTGATCAGTTAAAAAAAAAAAACCTCTCTTCATTTACAGTAATCATTTGCAATATAGCACAATGTTATTAATGATAATAATTATTTCTGACATAATATAGTTTAAGAGGGTATATATTCCCTCAAAACAGGAGAAGTATAATTAAGAAAAAAATATATCTTGTCAAAACTATGGGATTGCAGATGTGGTTGGAGCAAAAACCAGCATACACAGGGTCCGCAGGACTGAGTTTGAAAACCACTGCATTAGTGGCTGTTTTTTTAACAGCGGAAGGCAGCAATACACTGATGCATCTAATCTGCCACAATAGAAAAACGAATATTTGAAAACATTTATAGTATAATTCAGTACTTCACAATACATTGAAAATATACAAATTGCCAGGAAAATTTTGCATATATTACACTGCTGCAAAATAGATTTTCTTTATATTTTCCTGACAATAGGTAATGACCAAGCACAGCAATAACTGAGGAACAGCACTTTACATTGAATGTTTCTGTCAAAGAAAATTTTGAGGTACAGCCATCAGGTCCTGATTTTCTTGTGGAGACACCTCCCAGCCCTGTTGGGACCATGCAGTCTATTGGCCAGGGGCCCTATGTAAGATCATAACATAATATATACTGTACAAGGAAATGGAAGAATAAATAAAACACTGTTCTTGTTTTTTTGTGGGATGAGTGTGACAGAACCATTCCATCATATTTTATGAAAATATTAAATAACATGTCTATACTTAAGATAGATAAAGTAGTGGGAAATTAGTTTTTGAATAATACATATAGGCCACAACAAGTTGGACTAAAAACTTTGGACTAAAGAGTTGTTTGTTGCTTATCGGACTGTACTGCCTTTTTCTCTTTCCCCAAATAATTTATTGGACCAGCTCAGTGTGAGACATATCTCTATCTGTGTCTGTAACCACCCCAATTCCATAGGAATGGTACAGGACATTCACATTCCGTTTGAAAGGGTCAACAATTAAGTAAGCAAAGGTCTGATCATCCTCTGTTTCTGATGGGTAGCACAATCCAGAGTCATCCTGAGGGAATTAATAGGAAGAAAGATTACTGTTGTGTATCATACACATACACACATGCGTCCATTGACAAACAAACATACACATAAATATACTCTCATAAGCATGCATACACGTACATGCATGCACACACAAACACACAAACAAATGCATGCAGGCACATACACACATGCACCTGCGTGCAAACAGAATCAGAAGAATGGGTCATGGTCTTACAGACAGACTTACAGAAAATCATGATGATAAACATGAAATTACATTTAAAGTGTAGGCATTCATTGACTCACAAGAATGTTACAGCAAAAGCAGACAACATTCTGCTTGTCATAAATTTATACCTTTATACAAATAACTATGATAAAGTAATTTTATAAAGTTCATATGGTAGTACTGGCAGTACTTACATAGGCTGTGACTTTCAGAACTGTTGAGACAATTTTGATTTCTTTTGTTTCTGGATCTTTCTGAACACTGGAATTTAAAATATAACTTTCATGCTGTCAATTTTCAAACGATTCCTATTTAATATGAAATTACTTTGAACATGTAATGTAATTCCTTGTGCCGCCTGGTTGTTCTTAAAAAAAAAAAAAAAAAAACTTCTACCCCTATTTTCTTGAACTAGACCCTAGGTCCTGTGTTTCTGCTCATTGTTCTAACCTCCTCTAAAAACCAAGATCAGTAAATAAAATGTAAAGGAGACAACTACTTTTACGTATAATTTCTGTTCTACTGTTGTTCCGTGACACTAAGCAGTTCTGTCACTATTATTCCATAACAGACAGTCCAAACAAACTTGCAAGAAAGGGTGGTTATATTGTTACACATGCATAGGGCCAGATTGGTGTAGTTCCACTTGAAGTCTAAACCTTTTAAAATAAGACATCATTGGCACACAACCAGGAATATTTGCAATATCCTATGACAAATTCAGGATATGGTCAAGTTTTCCAGCAACAGATGACCCACAGCAGATGGGCTATAATATTTTAGCATCAGCTTGGTGCACTTACCTGAGAATATCCTTGTAAATTAATCTTGTAGTTTCAATATAATGGGTGACAATGTCCTCGTACTGACAAAGTTCCCCTCCTAAGCAAAGGTGTTTGAACAGCCTGAACAGAAATTCCTGTCGATCTTCTCGACTGATTATTTCATAATTTTCAGAGTCTTCAATCATCAGCATCTTCAAGCAGAAAACCAAAAAAATGTTTTGTACATTGTTTATGCTATTCTGTTTAAGGTAAATTGTCCCAGAAAAGGAAAATAAATCCCATAAGAAAATGAATAATTACCTTTCTTAGTTCATCAAAGTCTGCATAGTACTGGTGAAAGCATTGAGTTATGTGTCCAGTAGGTCGCACGATTCCGCAGGAATAGAGGGGATCAAACATATCCACGGAAATCTTTGTGCACGGCACCGTTTCCACTGTTACGTTAGTCACTTTCCTTCCTGCAAAGAGGGAAAACATGAAATAGTACTGACAATTCACGTATTTCAACAGTCTTCAAGTAGTAGGCTACATTACGGAGTCCACAGATTAATATACGATTATGTATCACGTGCATCTGATGAGACGTCCAAACAAATTTCACTGTGATGCAGACGACAAACATACATCCTTAAATCTTTACACTCCAGTCCATATTCATGTGTCCTAGCTAATTTAGAGGTACGATGAAGTGACAACTATCGAAACGAATTAACGTTCGATTTAGAAGACGGATGAGCATGTCGACATACCTAAATTTTTCCATAATCCAGCAGCTCCTACCACTTTCAAATTGGACAGAACACATGGATCTTTGAAGAAATCCTAAAATACAAGTACACAAGTTATTAGTGCTAGCTGTCACAAAATGAAACAAGAATGAGGCGTCATTTAGGCTATATAACTGACTTGCAAGTGCATTTCCTTACCGACACGAACTCGTGTGATTTGTAAGGATGGAATGGCTGATCAAAAGTAAAGGCTTGTGCGGTTATTCGCCCCAGCATGGACCTGGATTGGAAATTAACCCAAGAACATCACTAAAACGCAATAAAATGCATAGAATGTTCATATTAACCAGTTGGCCAAACGAAGTATATCAGTTGTTAAAGTTATCTACATTTTCCCCCAAATCTCACTCAAAAAAGGGCATTACGTAGGCTAACGTTAGACTGTGTTTACCAGAACATAGCAACGTAACGTTGTAGCCAACAGCGTGAATTTATGCCCGGCAGACTAGTTATAAATGCCCTAACAAGATTGCACGATTAATACTGAAATTATAAATGAATGAAAAAGTCATTACCATTTCATCAAGAGTTCTGTAGTATTTCTGTCTTGAAGAAAGGAAAATGTTTTACAATAAATTAAATTAAAGGTGAATTTTTGTTCCAACGAATCTCCCGCAGCCATGTTAGTTGTCGCTGAAGTCACTATGGCAACAAACTCAACGACCTGCTTGAACCTCGCTTGAGTGCATTGCTTGAACCGCTATCAAGCGTGCACAAATTTACTGATCTCACCACATAACTCACAACATAACTGTGGATCTCAGTGACACCAAGTCAACTGATGCGGGGTTCGTACACATTCTAACAATTAACAAACGCAATGGGCGCAGCAACATTGGATTGCAGTTCACGAGCATACAAATAAAGAGACGTATGTTATAATTAGTGCTCAAAAAAAATCTAAATAGAAGTAGATAAAACCATTTAGGTTGGGGTACTAGCGCACGGGACCACTTTTGACCCCCTAATTCGGGAGTTACAGAGATCGTTCTGTCACTGTTATTAGATATCAGCTGCTAATCAGACTCTAAATTGCTCATAGGTATGAGTGTAGGAGTGAGTGAATGGTGTGTGTGTCCTGCGATACAGTTGAGGCCATACGTTTTCATACACCTAGGCTAAAGATATTCAAACTCAGTTTTTCACAACTCTACATATTTCATGTTACCATAGGCCCTAGGCCTACATTTCCTTTGGCAAGTCAGTTAGGGCATCTGCTTTGTTCACATCAGAGGTAATTTTAAAACAATCGATTAGAGACAGATTTATTTCAGCTTTAATTCAAGGTGTATGTAAACTTTTGGCTTCAACTGTAGATTGGTGGCCTGTCCAGGGTGTATTCCGGCCTCTTGCCCAGTGCATGCTGGGATAGGCTTCAGCACCACCATGACCCTGCCCAGGATAAGAGGGTATAGACACAAACGTATGTCTATGGGTATAGATAGGCCTACTGGATGTATGGATAAAGACACACATTGTAAATACTACAAGCATTGTTTCTCCTGAATATTTTTTCCATTGAGTTCAACAGGAAAATTAATCAGGATATATCTACTGCATATCTGGCAGCAGCATGATGGTTTGAGGCTCATTTGATACCTTGGACCCTTGATGACTAAAAGCCATTTAGCCAACAAATGTGTTCCATACTGTATCAGCATAATTTACAGCTGAATCTAGTCCCACCCCCCAATTCCCATAGAGATCCATTCAAATGCAAATAATTTTTATATCGCTTGTAGGACAACCTGACAATAAGATATCCAGACTCTGATGATGTTGATAGGTCACAGACATCAGGAAGTCATGGCATGCAAAGGATACACAACCAAATACAAAACATGACTCTTTTATTTGACATTATGTTAATGTGTCTAAAACACTGAAATGGGGGACTATGTATAAAAAGTGCTGTAACTACTACATGGTGAAACCAAGATGTATAAGAATACCCTTTAATAGAAGGGTTACATGTCTTGTTACATGTCTCCATGCAGATACATGTTTCCACAGTACAAGAATGTGCACCAACCCTGCAGGCTGCAGCTGGACCTGGGATGGTCTCACAGTTATCAACCACACTGGGTGTGTCTCCATGCAGTGCAACAAGGACATTTGGTGAATGACTGTCATTTTTGAGGTATAAGGAACCCTTGTAAATTAGTAGAAGATCCATGTTGTAACGTTGCAAAAGGTAATGGATTTGTTGTATTAATCTGGAAGGATCCGAGCGTGTCGGTTGATACAGAAATAGGTTTCATATTATCTGGCCTAAAAATTGTTTGGGTTTCACAGAATTAGAAGGATCTCTCCAAACTGATAAATATTATAGTGTCACAGAGGTGATGTAATCAGAAGACATAAGGATCTGCTCTTTGATACTGCAGGATGAGTGGGAGCCACTGGGTCCACAGTGAACACCATTTCCATGGCTATGGAATCTAATGGGCTGACAACCTATTGGGCTGACAACCTATTAGCAACAGGTACTATATTGGTGGCAAAAGGATGACTACTTTCTAACCAAGCTAGTTGCCATCTTGCTTCTGCTACACGATACCCTTTTTCTTAAGCATTTGCTTGAAAATAGTACATTTTATGAGACAATTTTTGTGGGAGAGAACAAGCACCTGAGGATGGAGAAGATGTGTTACTGAACTGGCATGGAATTCAGAATAGAGGTGGCAGCTTTGACAGGTGACCTTCTCTTGTCACACAAGGTTGGGTGTGGTCAGCAGTCCTTAAGAATACAGAGCTGGCATCCTGGGTGGCGGCGGGGAGGGGACCCGGTCAATAGTTGGGGTTTGCCACAATGGTGAGACCATCCAGGGTGAGGTGCTAATTCCAGCTTTTATTAAAGGGTATTTTTATGCATTTTGGTTTCACCACATAGAAATGACAGAACTTTACTTCCATAGTCTCCCCATTTCAGGGCACCATTAATGTTTGGGACAAATGGCTCCACAGGTGTTTCTGTTAAATCAGGTGTTCAATTGCTTCCTTAATGCAGGTATAGGAGAGCTTTCTGTAGAGCTTATTCTGTGTCATTTTTAAATGATAAAACTGCACACTGTAATTATATGGATATACATGTACTTATAAAAACAACTCAGAAAATACATCTAAATATAAAAATATGTTTATTCTGTTACAGTATTTATTCTTAAGTTAGAATGCTTGACAACTATTATGGTGTACTGCAAAAAAATCAACATCCAGTATATAAGCTGATAAAATGTAATATGGATGAACAAAAAAATCCATATAATCTCATTTACAGTACAGTAGCAACACTGACTTCCACTGGCAAGGCTGGAATGCCTTCAGCAACATATCACATTTCTTCAAATGTTTACGTCCTAAAAAAGGTGGAAGTCAACAGTTTGTTTTAATAAGCAGCAGAGAGTACAAGATTAAAGTGCTTGGTGATAGGAAAGGAGGTAATGTGGGTTCTGGGAGAGGGGAGGAGAGACAGGTGCAGTGGGATGTCCAGTCAGTATCGCCTCTCCAAGCGGGAGCGGCTGTCCGCAGAGTTGGCGCGGTAGCGCCGCTGGGCCATGGCCTGCCCCTCCCCCAGCTGGAACAACAGGTTCTGTTGGGGGTGAAAATGGGTGGCTCAAAAATGTCCCACGATGAAGAAACAGCCCCAAACTGAACTGAGGTTGGGATCACCCTGATCTTGGTCAAATATATGCTTTAACCCCTTCTCGCAGGTGCCAAATCTAGCTAATCCTCACCCATTTAGGTAGCGTTATATTTATGACTTTATAACTCCAGATGTGAGCATCACAGAGGCTTTGCGCACAGGAAAATGGCCTAGATGAAGCAAGACACTTGCAACATTTCCAATACTAACAATAGATCAGTTTATATTCATAATTTAGGTAGAAATTAAGTTCCACAAATGCAATTATCTTGGCAAAAATGAAGTTGTTCTCCTTTAGTTTTAAATAAAATACAGAGAGATCACATATATAAAACATAGGTCCGCCACCACATGTCCTGAATCATACACTCCTTGACCATAGGTGTACAAAATCTGAGGGTGATATGCAGAACTACACAAGATCTATGAAGAAAAATGTAAACAGTGTGTCCTCATGTCCTTTATTGTCTCTATCCAAAATGTCTAAATTATGCGTTACTGTATATCATAACATAATCATATATTTCACTACAAATCAACAGTTTTGACCCATGAAACTCACATCATTTTCAAATGGGAATTACTATCTATTTTCATCGGTATAGGGGTCTAATCCAAAACCTCCCCGAAAATGAATAAAATGCTTTTTGTCCATTATAAAGCATATAAATTGGACCTTTATGATGGTTTTAGATAAAACATAAATCACACTGAAATATAATGTAAAAAAAATTGTGACAGTGTGGTACAGATACTATTTATGTTACCAGTTTGATATGAGATGTGCCATATACCGTTGGAAAGCTTATACCTTCCTCTCCTGGATACAAAAGTTCTCAATCAAACCAGAATGAACTGAAAATAGTTAAAAGGACATAATCAGCAAGTGGGGCTTTCGTGTGTTTGTAAATGCCTAACTCCGCTTTCTATTTGCATATTTATTCCTCAAACAGATTGTTCAGGACAATAAATGACCAGCAAATCTTGACAGGAACATCACTATGTGTAAAACCAATGGCAAGATTGCATATTTATTCCATATTTAGCCACAGATATTGATAGAATGACATCACATATATACACAAGAATTCCTCTTGTTTATTTTGCTATTCAGGAGCAGTGTTATTCACTGCTATATTGGCATACCAACGGGCTATTGTTGACTTTACCCTGTTGTCATGACAAAATACTAATTTTTGGTGGGGACTGAATATTTTTATGAACTTTCAGATTGATTCTATTGTCCAGTGCCTCATGCTTGGGAGGTATAGTTGCAGATGAGGCTGCAGAGATTGGGTGCTTGTTAAATGGATGACCAACGCGACAATGGTGGCACTTAGAGACTCCATATTCGGCATAGCTGTTGTATATGATCCACCAATAAAGCTATAACAGTGTTTATAGTTTCCAGTAGCAGAAGCACTGAATTTTTGAGTTCAGGAATCTTAGGACGCCGGTGTCCTAGCCACTAGGGGGCTTGCGTGAAGAGGTTAATTTTACATCTGCTGCTAAAAATTCAGGAACACTGCTGCAGGTCCCCGAATTGTCTATACTATCAATGAAAGAAGAATTTAGCATTAAATGCAGGTTAAAATCAATTTTTCTTTTAAAATAAAAAATCAGTGATCTGCAGGAAATGTACTGATATCTAATGGGCTGAAGTATTTTAAATGAAGTCATTGATCTACGTCTGGAATAGCCCAATGTTCCCTCTGGAATACTCACAGTAGGAGCGGTGACCTGCAGGACATTGGGAACAGAAGCATTTCCTGCTGCAGTCTCCTGTACACCTGCAGGACATCAGAAAGCAGTTATTTAAATCTCTCAATTTCCCTGAAACATCTCTGCTATCCCCATCTTTAACATCAACAACAACTTGTTTTATAATCAGTAAAAGTGCACGCTCGTTACGCCTTACTTCAAATGGACTGCATTTATATAGCGCTTTTATCCAAAGCGCTTTACAATTGATGCCTCTCATTCGCCAGAGCAGTTAGAGGTTAGGGGTTAGGTGTCTTGCTCAAGGACACTTCGACACGCCCAGGGCGGGGTTTGAACCAGCAACCCTCTGACTGCCAGACAATCGGTCTTACCTCCTGAGCTATGTCGCCCCACTTCAGGAAAAGCATGCAAAGAACAAGTTCTAACTGGGAAAGAGCTTAGTTCAGCCCACAGCCTAGTACTTCTGTCTGGCCAGTGTTTCCTAGAGAAATTAGCCAGATTATAACGAGATGTCTACAGTCAGATGAAACTGCTGTTTTCAAAAGAGAAACTGACAAGGTTTTGTACATATACTGTATAGGTCATACAGAGAGAATGCGTTGGTGTGATTCAGACTATGCAGCTCTGCCATTACCTTTGAGAAACAATAGCAAGAATTATACTTATTCAAATTCTGTTGTCAGGAATATAAAATAAACCCCCAATGACAATAAGAAGTGAAAGATAATTATATAAAGTATGTGCATGTGCGCGTGTGTGTACTAGCGCTGACTACATTTTGTCAGTCAGTTGACTGTATAGTCGAAACGCTCGTCTGACTAAGATTCTTTTTGTCAAACAACCGCAGTTATTTTTTTTTAATGCAACCTGCTGTTCTGAGTAAGTAGATGTAGCTAGCTTGGTCTATAGAATAGCCTAATGCCAATGTTTGAATTACTGCAATTATTGTTTTTAGCAAGTCTAAAAGCAATTTATTGCCTCAACATTTATGAATGTTTTTCTTTATTTATTTAGACCTGCATTGATAATATGGCCTGTGCTGACGTTCATTTATTATTCTCTTTCCACACAAACAGGCCTTTTTTAGTTATTTATGTTATTTTATGGCGATGTTAGTAGTATATCTGGTTCTTTTTATGGCGATGGCATATTTATTGTTCTGGGGAATACAAGCAGTTTTAATTACCATTCAACTTGTTGCAGTTGCAATTCATAAAAGAAAAAAAAAACTTCTGACAGCTTGCACTAGGACATGACTAAACAGTATGAAAACATGAATAAATAAATAGTTTATAAACAATAAACTAGAAAACAAATCATTAGATTCCTATCAGAAAATGCATTATTAGAAATCTATTTTATGGTTTGGCTTAGTACCCAAATGATAAGGCAGTCAATTTTACATATCCTAAATCCCGCAGGTCAGTATGGACAGAATCAGCGTGGTGACATTCCAAATGCTTTGGCATATTTTCGGTTTCTGAGCTGTCTCTCTAGTGTAAACCTTCATAAACTGCATCAAAAGGAAAAGACAACAACAGTAAATACAATGGAATTAATGTAAATTAATTGGATGTCTTTAAATATGGAGGAAAAAAATGCTAACCGATTCTTAGTTGAAAAAACTGGCAGTTAGTCGACCAAGATTTTCTTTATTCAGACAGCCCTAGCATGTACGCTCCAGTGCATGTGTGTGGTGCTCTCACACTGCAGCCTGTAGTTGAGGTGGTCCAGGGACAGCAGCAGTCTCTGCTCCTCCAGAGATAGGGCGCTCATGCTCAGGCCCAGCGGCTGGGGGCGCTGTTGCGGTACGGTCTGCTGCACCTGTGCGTGTGCCGTCTCCATGGCGGCCAGGATGTCTTCATCCGTCGCAGAGCTATCTGCCAGGTTCTCTGCCAGCAGGAACTGGGCTGTGCTTTCAGAAACTGTCATAGCTTGGAGACACAACAGTATCAAGCATCTCAATGCACACAACAAAGTTGGGGGGCAATTAGAATTATACATTGTAAATAAGAATCAATTAGAAACCATTTTTTCTAATTCTTTTCCTGAAAAGACTGAACTGAAATTAAACTTTACTCTCAACACTGGTATCTGAAAAAAAAATGTACGAAAATGAAGAAGAGATGCAAATCGTTGATCAAAGAGAAAGTTGCATTAGCAGGCCAAATCAAATGAAGACACCAAAAGAACCTGGGTCTCAATGATATTTTCTAGATTACCCTGACAAAAATGGAATATCAAAAATGTTTAATCAAAATGTTAATTTCCTCCAAGTTTAAAGGCATACTATTCAGGATTTTCACCTTGAAAATATTATAAAACAACCATGCTCAGTCCTTACTACGATGCACGGGCAATCTGTGTCTGTGTGCCCAGTCCTTGCTAGTCTGTCTGTATTTGTCATTCTAAAAAGTGTTTGGGACATTTCTGGCCATTATCCTTTTTCTTTGTGGGCTGTATCTGAAAAGCATGTGACCAATAGAAAGAGGAAAAGAAGAGGAAACACGTATTAACTGGCTACAGTGAGAGGTCTGTTTTCAACAGGGTTAGACCTAGAGAGATAGGGTGGCCTTGGTGGCAAACTTGCAAAACTGTCCATGTGGCTGGTCAGCGTTCAGGTTAGGCAGCTACTGTTATTAGCTAACTGAATTCAGTTATCTTTGCCAATGTTAGCTGGCTGGCCATGATGGCCCGAAAATTTGCTGTGGGTCCTATATTTTACAAAGTAACAATTTAAGGCTGGAGAGTAAGATTCCAATCCACTTTTCTTGGCTCATATGGGCTAGCTTGCTATTGTTAGCTAGGTAACAAGGAAGTCCACCAGTCGGAAAGTCCTACTACCTCATATACGTCAGGTATTTCTTTCCGGATACGACTGCAGTTCAACTAGAACTGATCAATATCCTTGGTCAAAGAGACAATGAATTGATGTGTTTGTGCATATATGTATATTATATATGTGTATAAATAATTTCACCATGCAGGCTAGAGCAGACTGAAACCCGCTGGTGCTATTCTAGCAGTGGCTAGCATGGGTCTGTTCCATCACCACTAAGCAAAAGCTAGCTACTTCGTAACTTGCGAAGCAAAATGCGAAATGGGAGTTTTTGCTATCAGATGTCAGTGGAGCATTTTGGCACACCTGTGACAGCCTAACTGGTATGAATGCAGCTATTTCTGTATTTTTGAAAGAAACATGCAATACAATGTTAAAAAGCTTACCAACATAGCTAGCCTGAGCAAAATATTTGTTTTAATGGCGCTTCATCATTTTGGGAGTGTAGGCAGAGTTTAGAAACATTTTTGAGTGCAAACACAAAAAGAAATCCAGCACAGCATGCCTTGAGGCACCCTAAGTTACTGTATGTATATTTTTTCCACTAGGCTCCTCCCTGTTCTTTACCCTTATGATTCAGACCTTTAAAGTTCATTACTGAGAAGCAAGACATAAATTTCTAGTCAAACTAATTTGTCACACATGTATGCATTGTCCCACAAACACATATACACACATGTTCGTGTACCTTCATCTTGAAGTGCACCTGCTATCTGGTCAGCTTTACTGCCCAATGGACTTATCTGCACAGTGGTCTGAGTAGGAAAAAACAAGAAACAACACATATGGTACAAATAGTCCAATGACCAGGCTATGCAGCCTAAACCAATACAGAACCTAATGTATTTGCAGCTACCTTGTTAAACTAAATACCTGAAAAGTATAATATTTAATAATAAAATTATAAAAAATGTGACAGAAACAGAAAAAAAAAGTCCACTGGACAAAATTCTTCTTGAATATGAGCTTATTCACAATGGAGGCTCACTAAATCCAAAATAAAAACAATATAGAATTAAAATATATTACACGGCGTATCTTAAAAATACACACTGCCACATCCATGTATGCAGTTGTTTTCTACTTTGGCTCATACAATTCCTAAAGTAAAATAAATAAACAGATAATAACCAGCAAATGGGAGGTCCGTACAGTAACATTCCAGTGTTATTTCAATTGCAATCTATTATAGTAATATAACACTAAATAGGCAGATTGCTTACTGATAAACATGAAGCAAGAGAACGAACAAGAACTTTTTAAACAGAAGGCTCTTTTATTTCACTACATTACAACAACTATTGTCCCTCATACAAAAAAAAAACAGGCTCATAAATTTCAGCCTGACCTGACATGAGTCCGCATTCTTTTCAGCCGAAGCCCGAGTGCTGTAGCATTTTGAAAGCCTGACCTGATTTGAACCAGCTTTTATGCGCCAATAGCCTAGAGAAGATGGATCAGAGGATGGTGTACGGCGATATTCCTATGCAGTGTACCGCATGGTGTAACAATGTTCCTGTTTTACAGCTACTGTAGGCCTATTTAAGCAGGGCATCAGCAGAATTTCGCTCATAACAGCCTACCTGATTTTGGGCTTGTTTTTTATGAATTCACTTGGAAAAAACTGGAAGCCACAGATTGCTGTTTTTTGGCTTGTTTTAAAAAAAAAAATCTGTTTGTTCGTTTAGAAATGTAGCCTACCTGTTTGTTTCACATTTATGGTTAGTATTGTTCAAGGACTCTAGCTAGCTTATTCATTTAGCTATTCAACAAACCCGCCGCCCCTTCCCATTCAGATCTGCAATCACTCCCCGCTTGTTCAAATTTGTTTTTGATAGTCAGGTGGCGTGCTTATTTGTCTCCCGAAAGTTGGAAACATCTGGGTACTCAGTTTGACTTAGCATACGTTAGGCCATAGTAATGTTCACCATGTGAACTGGACTAAATGTATTCATGGTTATGAATAACTGTACAAAATGAGTATTGTGTATTGAGTATTGTATCGGACCTGTGTTCTGTGGTTGTTCCAATGACCTTTTGTATGCACTTATTGTAAGTCGCTTTGGATAATAGTGTCTGCCAAATAAATGTAATGTAATGTTTCACAGTAGGCTGATGGCCTACTTCACTACTAACTCTGAGGCATCCTTTGCTTTTTGTGGTTTGTGTTCAAAATTCAAAGGGCCCGACCCAAACCAAGCCCAATATAAACTGACAAAATAAGGACCTGAACTGAACCGGAACTTAACTGAATTTTCAAGCTCAAGTGAAAATTACAAGCTGCCACATCAAGGATTCGTGGAAGAAAATATGTTATAAACTGGTCAGGGTGCAGTTTAAGCTAGGGTGGCTGAGGAGTCTCAGCAGAACACTGGAGGTCAGAGAAGGTACTCCAGCACAGAAGTCAGCCAGACTGCCAGCTGTAATGTATATCGCAAGTGTGCTAAAACCTGGAAACTACAGGCGAGACATGATGGCAGTCCCTTGACCTTGAAACTTGTGAGAGGAAAAGAGTGGGGGCACTGAAATATAGGCCGCACAACCAAACAGTGTGAACAAGATTATTAATGATGTTCATCAGCCACCCAGCAATACAGGGTTAAAAAGTTAAGATCGATTGTCTAAGGGCATTGGCTGCACAGTTCATGTAATTAAGGGTATACTATAGAAGATACTGAAGACATGATTAAATCTCCCTTTTATGGTTTACATAAACTTGGTGTTATTTTGCATTTTTGTTGTATTTTATTTTTTATGCTATTTCAGCAAAGTAAACACTGAGGATTCTCTGAAAGCAGGATGGGTCAACACTGATGATACTTCTCATCACATCACATCCCCTTTTCCACTGACAGAACCAGAACCAAGCAAAACTGTGAAGTTCTGGTTCAGGGTGCTTTCTGTTGGGCTACTGAGCCAATCTTGCGCCACAGAAAGGGGAGCAGCCCACCTGTCTAGTCATCACTACCTTGCTCAAGTGCCCAAAATCAAACTCTTCGTCTCTTCTTGCCCTCACAGCGAGTAAACATTTCTGCTGTTTCTGATATAATTCAGGGAATACTGATTTATCAGAATGTAAAATAGGCCACAGTCAATAGATTCAAAGTCAAAGTTGTTGAATGTTGAAAGTTCAAATTATGGTTCTAATCCAAAATTACAATTCTGCTTGTCAAAAATGGTTAATAAAAACACAGCACCTCACCAGTTTTCCAGTTAAAAAAGAAAAGCACTTCTCAACTCCTACATGAGAAGGGATGTTTTGAACACTAGAAGATGTGCCTAGACAGAAGGCAGTATATAGTAGGTATTGGCTATAATGCATTATCTAATGACCAGTTATTTAAATCTCACAAGTTAACGAGCACATATTTTTACTGGAATACTTGATATAATTAGCAATCTATTTGCATATATTTGACAAGAACATTAACTGGTTTTTGTTTCTGTACCAATACAAATGCATCTCTCGATCTCCTCTGATTGGTTGAAGCTGCCAGTGGTGGAAGTTGGAGGGAGCAATTCTATGATGGTTGTAACAAATATATTTTCTGTGACCCACCCTCTCTGAAAACGTATCCTTTGACACAATG